>NC_062567.1:51342477-51643588 GCF_022837055.1 Prionailurus viverrinus | reverse complement strand
CTTGTAGTTGATTTTGAGTTTCATAGCATTGTGGTCTGAAAATACACAGGGTATTATCTTGACTTTTTGTACTTTCTGAGGGCTGATTTATTTCCCAGTATGTGATCTATTCTGGAGAACATTCCATGTGCACTGGAGAAGAATATGTATTCCCCTGCTTTTGGATGAAATGTTCTGAATATTTCTGTTAAGTCCATTTGGTCCAGTGTGTCATTAAAAGCCACTGTTTCCTTGTTGATTTTCTGTTTAGCTGATCTGTCCATTGTTGTAATTGAGGTGTTGAAGTCCTCTACTTTTATAATATTACTGTCGGTAAGTTTCTTTATGTGTGTGATTAATTGATTTATATGTTTGGGTGCCATCACATTTGGAGCATAAATATTTACAATTGTTAGGTCTTCTTGGTGGATAGACCCTTTAATTATGATATAATGCCCTTCAACATCTCTTGATACAGTCTTTATTTTAAAGTCTGGATTGTCTGATATATGTATGGCCACTCCAGCTTTCTTTTGTTGACTATTAAGCATGATAGATGGTTCTCCATCCCCTTACTTTCAATCTGAAGGTGTCTTTAGGTCTGAAGTGGATCTCTTGTAAACAGCATATAGATGGATCTTATTTTCTTACCATTCTGTTTCCCTATGTCTTTTGATTGGAGCATTTAGTCCATTGACATTTACAGTGAGTACTGAAAAATATGAATTTATTGCCATTATGTTGCTTGTTGAGTTGGAATGTCTGGTTGTGTTCTCTGTTTTTTTTCTAGTCTTTGTTGCTTTTGGTATGTGTGTATGTATGTATGTATGTATTTTCATCTTTTCTCCCTCAGAGAGTCCCCCTTAAATTTTTTTGAAGGGATGGTTTAGTGGTCGCAAACTCCTTTAATTTTTGTTTGTGTGGGAAATTTTTATCTCTCCTTCTGTTTTTAATGACAGCCTTGCTGGATAAAGAATTCTTGGCTGCATATTTTTCTGATTCAGCACATTGAATATATCCTGCTACTCATTTCTGGCCTGCCATGTTTCTGTGGCTAGGTCTGTTGCAAATCTCATCTGTCTTCCTTTGTAGTTTAAAGATTTTTTTTCCCTTGCTGCTCTCATGATTCTTTCCTTGCCTGAGTATTTTGTGAATTTGACTATGATGTGCCTTGTTGATGGTTGGGTTTTGTTGGTCTAATTGGGGTCCTCTTTGCTTCCTGGATTTCAATATCTGTGTCTTTCCCCGGGTTATGAAAGTTTTCCATTATGATTTGCTCACATAACCCTTCTACCCCTATTTCTCTCTCTTCCTCTTCTGGGACCCCTATGATTCTGATGTTGTTCCTTTCTAATGAGTCACTGATTTCTCTAATTCTTAAATAATTCTCTTTTGCCTTAATCTCCCTATTTTCTCTGCTTCATTATTCTCCATAAATTTGTCCTGTATATTGCTGATTTGCTGCAGTGGCTCTTCCATCTTTGCCGCCATGACATCCATTCGAGATTGTAGCTCAGTTATAGCATTTTTTATTTCATCATGAATAGATTTACTTTTTTTTAATCTACACAAAAGGGGATTCTAATCTAGTTTTTACCTCAGCTAGTATTCTTATTATCACGATTCTAAATTCTGGTTCAGACATCTTGCTTGCATCTGTGTTGGTTAAGTCCTTGGCTGTTGTTTCTTCCTGCTCTTTCTTTTGGGGTAAATTCCTTTGTTTCATCATTTTGAAGGGAGAAAAGGAATCAATGAGGTAAAACCAATTAAAATTAAAAACTTAAAAAC
This sequence comes from Prionailurus viverrinus, assembly GCF_022837055.1. Lineage (NCBI taxonomy): Eukaryota > Metazoa > Chordata > Mammalia > Carnivora > Felidae > Prionailurus > Prionailurus viverrinus. The sequence goes on along the minus strand of NC_062567.1, from coordinate 51,641,821 downwards.
AACACACACACACACACACACACACACACACAAATCAAATAAATGATGGTAGATCCTAGATGTGTTTTGGTCTGGGCGTTGAAAGGAGCTTGATAGATTAGAGAAGAAAAGGGGGAAAAAAGGAAAATGAAAATTTGAAAAATAAATGAATACATTGAAGTAGAATAATATGGAATAATGGAAGTAAAATAGAATTTGAAAAATTGACAAAAACAGTAAAAATTAAGAAATATTTTTAATAAAAACTGAAAATAAAAATATTTTTTCTATTTCTGTATTCAAGAAAAAGAAAAGAAAAAAAAATGAAGAGAGGGACCACTGAACAGACTGAAATACGATTGTATTGCATCGTTTTCCCCTAGACGTCAAACTATGAAGCACTTTATAGTCCATAAATGAAGCAGATGGAGAGACTTATGGTGTTCCTGAAGTGTGAGGTTGACCCCATTGTGCAGGTCTTAGTGTAATTGGCTCCATTCTCCAAGAGATGGTGCTGCTTAGCTTATTGGGGTGGATTGTTGTGGTGCTTGTAGGTGAGCATGGCATGCACGAGAGGGGTGAAAATGGAGTCACCCAGCTACCCATTCTCTAGTATCAGAACTCTGTTCTCCCAATCAGCAATCGGACACCCATCTTTTGTCTCTGGCTTTTGTCCACTCCCCACTTTTACACTGTCCATGACCAAGCAGTCAGGCTCCCAGGCAGCATCTTCCTCCTGAGTTTTTTTTTCAGAAGCAGCTGTTTTTCCCGCCCCCTTACTTCTGAGGGACTGTGGCTTTGACCCGTCTGCCCCTCTGTAGGAGTGTCTCACAGAGCAATGGCCAAGTGCTGGCTGCACCTAGGAAATTTCACAAGCCCATGCTGCTGCCAATCCTGAGACTGTGGCTGGTGCCAGCCACTCCAGAAAAAGTTTACATGATCGTGTAACAGCAACATTTCAGGGATTATGGAAAATCACAAGACACATCTGTCACCAGGCTTCCCCCTTAATGTCCTTGTTCCAGCACCAGCTGATGTGGTTGTTCTCTGGGGTTTGCTGTCACCTTTGCCTGTGGGGTAGCTACCCAGCCTCTACCAAATGTCCTCCCAGCAGAGGAGCCACCACCTCTCCCTGTGTGACCCAAGGACCCCTCGGACCTCACTTTCTGCTCCTGGGGATACACCCTTCCTTCCAGAGCATACCAGGTAATGAGATGTGGTGTTTCAGACTCTGTGCTCCCCTGTTTATAGAGTCTTAATGGAATTTAAACCTCCTCTCTCCATTTTTAGTTCAATCCCTGCAGCTATTTCCACTTTTCCACTTTCTCTCCAGCTGCTTTGGGGGGGGTGCTTTTCCCATACTCTCCCCCATCTCCATCCTCTCTCCACAAAAAACAGCACTCTGCCCTCTGTGTTTTCTCTCTCCCCCAGTTCACCTCTCTGTATCACATACCTGCTGAGTTCTGTGGTTCAGGTTGTGCAGATTGTTGAGTTTATCATCAAATCAGTTTTCCAGATGTGCAGGATGGTTTATTATTGATCTGGCTGTGTTTCATGGGTGTGAGACACACACAAAAAACTTCCATGCAGTTGTGCCATCTTGGCTCCTTCAGGGGCCCTGGGATCTCTAAAGGAAAGCACTGCCCCACTAAAGATGGATTCCCTCCAGCTGCCTGCTTTCCTGACACTAAACCTCACAGTACAGTTTAGGTTCAAATGATGTCCCTTGGGTTTCTTTCTTAGTTCCCCACAGTCCCCACAGGGGCTGTGGACCACCCTGGAGGCTGTGAAGTGGGTAGAGGGCTGGGCTCCTCCCCACCCCTCTGGCCCTCTCTGGTCTGACAGCTTCATCCTCTTCTATGTGGCCTTCATTCTGTTGCTCTATGCCCTGTCCTCTACACTTGGCTCTTGGGTTCCTAGGGCCTGAAGTCACCCTTTCCTCCATCTTCTTGACCTATTTCTAAGTCTCTTATGCAACCCCCATCCCTACCAGTGGTGTCTTTAGCCCCCACACTAATGAACCCTCTCCCCTCACACACACTGATCTCAGAGGCTCCCTAACTGTCTTCTCCCTGTTATGGGGAGATAAATTGCCTATATTTTGTAGATATACCTATATTTTTAGGGGATGCAGGGTCCCAGGCTTGGTCCCTGTCTTGTGCATAAATTGTACAGATCATGAAAAAAAATACAGTGAGTCACACACTCTACCCTTTATGTGTGCTGCACACTGAGTTGAAACCCAGATGGAGGAGCAGGGCCCTGTCCTGTGGGAGGCCCTGGGCAGCTAGTAAGATGAGGCTGAGAGCCAAGACAGAGAGGCCCAGTGCTCTGGGCTGGGAAGCTAGGCTGATGTCTCTGACCTCTTAGACTGTGAGGATGGCTGAGTCTGGACTGCATGGGCTAGTGAGCCATGGTAGGGAGAGACAGTTGCCAGGGCCTAGACAGTGGGGACAGAGGCTCCTGGGGGTCAGGAGACAGAAAGAGGGAGAGGGAGACAGGACTGGGGATGGGGAGGGGTAATGGGAATACTGAAGTCTTTGAGACCTTTATCCTGGCTATCCCCTTACCCACCCCTTCCATGGACTGAATTCTGTGTTTTAAAGCTTAAAAGTCTTCAATAAATGACCTGGTTTAGTCTTTCATCTTCAGAGGGTAAAGCATGACTTCTCCATTTCCAAGATGAGGCCTCAACTTGGCCAAGCTCTCCTGGGCAGAACATGTTGAGAAGGGCCCCAGGAGGCAGGTCTTTTGCCCTCTGGGGAGTAACTTCTCCCTCACACAACAGGTCCCAATCCTGGGTGCTTCCCAGTGCAGAGCCTGCAGGAGAGGGTACCACAGTACAGTTATTTGATTCTTTGATCCTCCCTTACAAGTTCTGTGACTTGAGGCAAGTTATTTAACCTCTCTGTGCCTTAGTTTCCATATCTGTAAAATAGCAGCTCTGATACCTGCTTCTGTAGCCTGTTATTGAGGATAAAAATAAATTTATGCCAAAGACCTGTGTACATTTATATTTATAAATCTGAATTCATTAGGCATTTTAAACCATCATCATCTTCATCTTTGATGTCTTCTCAGTGTATTCTCTCCACACCTGCTGAACACAGCAGCCTCTTGTCTGCCTAGTATTTTGCACGCCCCCATCCTCAAAATCTGGCATTTCCTTTCCTCTGATTTTGCTTTGTGTTCTCAATCTCTATTTCTATCCTCCTTTCCATAGGTACCTCAGTACTGGTATAATATGACATTATCAATCCATATGCATTTTTCTCTGCCAGGATTTCTTGTCTTGTGAGCCTTTCTTCTCACATCCCAGAATAAAGGGTCTTGTGTTCTCTTTCCTTGGGATGCTTTGCTTCCCTCTGTGCTGAGTCACAGTGTGAGTCCAAAGAATAGACACTACAGGGAGCAGAAAGATTGTGATAAAACAGGAGAGGGAGGCCTTGGGGGTATATAACAGCAATCTAGGCTGCATGTGTGGTTCCTACCTATAGGCTGTGTGATCCTTCTTCAGAGTGTTTTCCATGACTGGGGGAGGGAAACAATCATCTCCCTCCAGGAACTAAGGGTTAGAAGGGAATTAATTTCCTAATGTTTAGGGAGACTATATTTTGTTCCCTGATTGGGATACATCATCTTGAGGTAAATACCACAGAAAAAGGAATACCAGTCAAGAGACGGTTTCCCTTATACTGGATACTGTGTGTGTGTGTGTGTGTGTGTGTGTGTGTGTGCACATGTGTTTCTCTGGTTCTAGTATTTTCCAACCCTAGGTCTAAGGAAATACTTTCCAAATTGTCTTGTAAATTTCTTTGCTGAAATTAAGACCATCTCTCTAGTGGAGGAAGTTTTTAAAGTCCAGTTTCTGGTTCAATGTGTTCTATAGAAGATGTGTGTCCATGGGTGAGGTGGGAGGTAAAGGGTAGAACTTGGAGAAGAAATATAGTTACCCAGTTCCGGGCTTTAATTAAATGGAAACCCTGGGTAATTTGAACTTTATTAAACTTATAAGTGTCCATGTGGTGGAATGGACCTGGTAGATTTTGCTCCCTGGTCTTTTCTCTGCAGGATTCTCCAGAAGTTTCCCTCTCAACCCTCCCTCCTGCTGCTAAAAAGCCTTCTTGGACTCTAGTTATAATCAGATATCTGGTACCTGGGACCTTCAAATATGGCTGTCAGGGATGGTGACTGGGAGAACAACTCCCCTTTAGATTGCTTGAGTTACTGTTGTTAGGGTCTCCCCTGGCCCTGAGAGGAGATGGAGGAGCCAGTCTTTGCAGAGCCCCAAGAAAGCCTTGGGAAAAAGGCAGAGTCCAGCCTGCCATGCTAAGTCTTGCATCTTCACACAGTTGGATGGTTGTTCATCACTTGTCTCTTATAACCTAGATTCAGTATGTACATTGGCCTCAAAGTCTCTATTATCTGCCTGAGTTTCTTCTTTTGTGGATTTCATGTGTATGTTTGTGGGAGCCCTTTAGTTCAGAGCTGCTTGAAGACATTGATCATGACTGCTCAGAAGTGTCTACATTGTTGACTCCACATTAATGGACGGTCTCGAATATCTTATTTTGCTTATACTGTGCATGGTGCTTATTTAGTTCTCAATACAGACATTGTCCCAGTCCTTAACCTCTCCTCACTTTTCTCCATGGGATCCATGACTAGTCTGTCCCCAACACTTACTCCAGAGCTTGTCAGCATGACTTGCATGCCTGCCTCTGTTTCTCCTTCTCATTGGCTCAAACTCCCCATTTCTACGGTTGTGCCAGGCTGCACTTATTCTGAGAAATTTAGGGCTGAGCTTCAGGCCTCTTTTGATTGCAATATATATATATATATATATATATATATATATATATATATATATATATATATATATATAGTGGAGAGGGTAAGGGAGGCAGTTTTCACATCCATGTAGGGGCCTCTGGGATCCCCAGGTTGGCATTGGGAGGGAACATGGGGCAGTGATGGCAGCGGCTTCACCCTCTCAGCTTCTTTCTGGGCACACCCACCACCCAGCAGCACCTGAGAGGGGACTGGGCTCAGCAGGGATCAGGTGCAGTGGAAGAGGATCATAAAGCAAATATACATCCCTTCCCTGGCCTGGCTCCCTCCTCCTGCTCCATACTTGCCTCCTTCTCTCCCTTTGTCATTTTCCTTCCTCCCTCCTTCTTGCAGCCCTGTCTTCTTCCTTCCTACTTTGCCTCCTTTACCTTCACCTCTGTCAGGCAAATCTGTCTGTCTGTGGGCCTTTCTCTTTGACTCCATATAGTTTGTGCTGAGATTTTCCAAGACTGAGTCTGCCCTTAGCTTTCCTTCTGGCTGTTTCCCTCCCTGCTTCCCTCTATCAGTCTCTGAAGGTGTCTCTTCCATCACATCTTTGTGAGTTTCACCCTGTGTGCCTTTTAGTTTCTCCACCCACATCTCCTCCTATCTGTCTCCTTTTGCTGTCTCTCCATCCATGTTTTCTCTCTTGCCCTCTAATCCATCTCTCTTCCTTGCTTCTCTTATCTCTGTGTCTTTCATCCTCTTCCCCTGTCTCTGACTCACACCCCTGTCTCTTCTCCTCTTCCCTCCTCTAACCCCTCAGAGTTCAGACACTTCATGTGAAATCACCTGGATGGGCTCTAACTTCCAGGTTCCCCATTCTGTCCCCCCTCCTCCCCAGCAGGAGACACTTATGGCACCAACTCTGCATCCTCTGCATTCCCTCAGCCCTGGACAAGTTGTCTTACTTCTCTGGTGATTGTCTAGGGCCCTGGTATTTCCCCTAGCCTCTACTGAGGAGGCAGTGTGTAGCATAGGGAGAAAGTTGAAAGGATTGTGTTTGTGACCAGATGCAAGGACAAAGAGACCCTCTTCTTATACCCTTCTTTCCCTCAAAGCAGATGCACATCTGGGAAAAATCCCAGTTTGGGGCAGGGTAAGACAGCCTAATATTGTAACAGACACAAATCAAATACCCGGGTGCCCCTCCCCTACTGTTCTGTCATAACAGCCATCCTTCCAAATCCTGCCTGTCTCCTTTGCCTCTAGGAATCTTGGCTCTGTAGTCTGGCTGGGCCACTCATCCACCACATAGTATAGCACCTGGAACAAAGCAGATGCTCAATTAGCACCCTTGGGCTTGCCTACTGGAGATGTGTTAGGGCAGGGCCAATGTGATTTGTAGTTTTTTTCTCAGTTGGAGACTCATAATGAGATCTGGAACAATTTTTTCTGATTCAGTTTTAATGATCTGTCTTAGTATATTTAATGTAGACTTTAGGGACCTGAAGTTACTCTTTTTGCCCCTCCTTCCACTTCCACCCAATTCTTTAAGGAACCTAATTTAGGGTTTAAAGACATCTCAACACTGTCAAGTAGAAGAATCATTGCCCCTTTTCCTTGACATCCATGCCTTCTTGGTACCATCACTTTTGCATTCATCCTTTGTTTTCTAAGTAGGCCCCATCTTCTCCATCTCTGACAAACATGCCTCTATTTGAAGGTTACCATCCTGGAAAGGAGGTGGCACCTTTCTTCGGTCACTGTTTCAGGGTTTTGGAAGCACTATGTTATGATTGTCTAGAGCAAGAAGCTCTGTAGCCTGGAACTGTATATTTTTCTTTACTTTCTCCAGCACAATACTCAATGTATATTCAGTTAAAATGTGCTATGAATGACGAATGAGTGACTCAGGAAGTCCTTCATGATGAAGCATAATCCAAGTCCTTTTAGTTTTATTCTTGGAGTTTTGAGACATGTGGGTGAGGGTGCTGGGATGGATGGTGCTGGTAGAGGAACATAGTGAGAGATTGTTGGAGAGGTGGCTGGGGAATGTGCCTCTATCATTGTTTATAGGGGTGCTCTTTAGCTGCTCCTGGAACTGGCCTCCAAATCCCACAGGCTGGGCTCCACTTGGCTCCTCACACTCTTCTCCTGCCAATTAGGACCTTCTCTATACCTAGAACCCTGGGAAAATTATTTACTTCTAAATTCACATCTTGCTGCAAATAAAGTCTCCAGCAAAGTCCAATTTGAGCCCTCAGTCCACCTCCTCACCCAGACAGAGTCCCACTAGTCTTCCATTGCCCAGCTCCAGCTTTCCTCCAGGATTCCATCTAAGGTACCTCCTTCACCCTTTCCCACCCTTCCAGGCTGTGGCCTCCCCCATGGCCCTGTCTCCTGATGGCCCCGCCTCCCCATAGGCCCCACCTTCTTGAGGGCACCCTCCAAGTTCCACTCTTCGTTCTGACTCTCCTTGGCCAAGCTCCTTCCCTGTCTCTGGATTTGACTTTCTTTTTCTTCTCCTGTCTTATCCTCCAAAAAGCCTATAGGTAAGTAATTTCTCCTATTTGTAGAGTTGGCAGGAAAGCTGAGACAGAGCCAGAGAGGAAGAAGGATGAGCTTGGAGTGCTGCTGGGTGTCCAAGTGCTCTGGGGTTTGAGCAGAGGTTATTTCATGGCTAGATTGTGAATTGGGGGTGCACATTATAGGCCTTGTGAGTTTGGAAAGAGCAGGCAGGTTTGCTGGGGTCAGAGTGATTTGGAGGCCTACACTCTCTTCTCTTCCAGACCAAAAATGTCTCAGCTCTGCTGAGTAAGATATGAGTTAAGGGAGGTTATTTCTTGGTGCTTTTCCTCCAGGGTCCTTCTCACCTCTTTGCCCTGCCCTTCTTCTTGGCTTTCTTTTCTGACCTGGTTCAGAGCTTGCTTTATTCATCTTAGTCTTCCCCACAGGGCCTAGCACATAATATGCTAGACATGTTCTTTGAATGAAGATTCTTCCACCTGGCTCTGCTACATCCTTCATGTTTTCCCACACTGTCCCACTTGAAGTTCTGAAAATGTCTGTGTCATATCTTTTTAGGGAAGATATTGATGTGGACTTTGTAGAATGGCAGGTCCAGTATGATAAGGTGCTCCCCCTGACCATAATGATTTGAGGTACTTCCTCCATGCTCAAAGAAACATATCTATTTTTACAGCTGCAGAAGGTATCTCTCTCCCTTTATCATTTAATTTTTAAATAGGGTGTGTTGGGGATTGCTTGTAGGGTAGATCAGGCTGTAAAAGCAATAATTACCACGTTTCCCTAGGGTTTGTCTTCCCAATGGTCTTTAAAACACTTTATGAAGGATTCTCTGAGGTCCCAAATGTATTGTAAAGGAGCCAGTGTTAAGTTAGCCAAGAAACTTGAGATTCTTTCTCTTAGAATCTATCAAATTTATGCTCATGATAGGCATATTTATTGATTGATAAAGCCTTGAAGGATAAGCCTAAAATAGGTATGGCTCTCTGGGTCTCCAAAAGGTAATTTGGTATTATTGAAAAACGTATTTGCAACTCTTTAATTTTAAAGGCCCTTGGAATATTAAACTGTTGGTCATTCTCCCTGCCACCGCACTGCCATGTACACCATACCCCAACACCAGAAGTCCAGACAGCACTCATCCATGTGTGACACCTATTTTATTGATTATAGGTGGCAAATGTTTATTTCTGGGTTGTCTTTCTCTGCCCTCTAGCATTTCCTGGGCAAATTTTCTCCATTGTCAATTGATATGTGGAAGTGCCTCTAGAAGATAGATTCATTTTTTTCTTTACCAAACACATCCAAATTGATAAATATAATTTTTGGATTATATTCTTTTGGTTCGTCCTTGTCCCTTGTTTTTTTATTATCACAGAAATCATAAAGCCAATTGTAAACTAGAAAGAACTACGGAAGAGGGATATACAGTATCCCTTAAACAGTGGTGGTAGAGGCTCTTTGTTATAATTTGTGTTGCTTGAGCTGAGTTGAGGCAGATGATCTTTGTGGAAAAGCCATATTGATCTATATTTAGCTAAGAACTCAGGAGTTAGAAACATAATACAACTTTCGTATGAACAGATTATCTGCTGTCTTTACTAAAACAAAACAAAACAAAACAAAACAAAACAAAACAAAACAAAGCAAAACAAAGCAATGAACTTGATAACGGAGATGGTGAAGGTGTGGAACAATTACCTAGGGCTATGAGAGGAACCAAGCAAAATCTGGTGAAAGAAGACAGAGAGGAGAAGACATGTAAGTCCTTACATGGAGGACAGGACACATTTAAGACATGAAGGAAGATAACCAGGGAGATAGTCTTTCCTAAGCCACCTTGTGTGCCCTGTATTATTGAGGATGTATATTGGGAGGAGGTACATGGAAAAAGGAGCCATGGGCTCTGACCACTCACAAATGCTTTTCTAAATGTGGATATAGAGTATAGTGATAAATGGGACACTAGATGGCTTTCTGGATTCTGTGCATAAAAGGAAGAAAGGATTTGAGGGGGAGGGGGGAAGCTGTTTAACAAGGCTTTTTTGGAAAAAAAATGAGTGTGGATCGCTCCTTATTGTAGGTAAATGTCATCCTACATTATACTTGTAGTTTGGAAAATAAAATGGACAGGAAGATGGGTTTCCTTCTACTGCTTTCTCCTGAGGACTTCTTAGGTATTCTGTGTTGACAGGATTGAGGGTTGAGAAAAAAAGGATATAGAATTGTAGAGATAAATGGAGAAGAAATGGATTTTTACTTTTGACATCAACGTATCACTTTGCTTTCTAATCCCTTAATTTTACTCCCTCCCTGGATTTTCCCAGCTCTCTTTATTTTTTTTTTATTTTTTTTATTTTTATTTTTATTTTATTTTATTTTATTTTATTTTATTTTATTTTATTTTATTTTATTTTATATATGAAACTTATTGTCAAATTGATTTCCATACAACACCCAGTGCTCATCTCAAAAGGTGCCCTCTTCAATACCCATCACCCACCCTCTCCTCCCTCCCACCCCCCATCAACCCTCAGTTTGTTCTGTTTTTAACAATCTCTTATGCTTTGGCTCTCTCCCACTCTAACCTCTTTTTTTTTTCCTTCCCCTCCCCCATGGGTTCCTGTTAAGTTTCTCAGGATCCACATAAGAGAGAAACCATATGGTATCTGTCTTTCTCTGTATGGCTTATTTCACTTAGCATCACACTCTCCAGTTCCATCCACGTTGCTACAAAAAGCCATATTTCATTTTTTCTCATTGCCACGTAGTATTCCGTTGTGTATATAAACCACAATTTCTTTATTCATTCATCAGTTGATGGACATTTAGGCTCTTTCCATAATTTGGCTATTGTTGAGAGTGCTGCTATGAACATTGGGGTACAAGTGCCCCTATGCATCAGTACTCCTGTATCCCTTGGGTAAATTCCTAGCAGTGCTATTGCTGGGTCATAGGGTAGGTCTATTTTTAATTTTCTGAGGAACCTCCACACTGCTTTCCAGATCTCTTTAATGATTCCTGTTTGGAAATTGTAATTCTGATTCTTCCTTGTATCTGATAAAGTTTCTGAAGATCTCTGGAACAAGAAGCTCAGGTTTTTTCTGATTTACCAGGTTGATCATCTTGTTTTGGTGTGATAGAACTGTTAAGAATTTCCAAAACTGGATTCTGACTAAAATTTAAGATTTGGAGCAATTATCACTGCTCTAATTTTAATGTCCTTAGTGTAGTTATTATAGACTTTGTCACTTTAGAGACATGCCACTACCCTTGAATCCTTCCCTCCACCTCTACTCCAGTCTTTAAGGAACCTAATTTAGGGTTTAGAGGCATTTCAGCACTACTAAGAGAAGGCAGTAGTTCCCCTTTTCCTTGAGACCCATTCCTTCTTGGGCCATCACTTGTGCATTCAGCCCTCAGTCTCTAAGTAGGCCCATCTTCTCCATCTCTGAGAAGTCTTGCCTCTGTTTGAAGATTATCATTCTGGTAAAGAGGTGGTACCTTCCTTTGGTCATGTTTCAGGGTCTTGGAAGCCCTACATTTTGAATGTCTAGAGCAGCAAGCTCTCTAGGCAGAGAGTACATCTTTTTCTTTACTTTCTCCAGCAGAATTTCAATGCATATTCAGTTAGAATTTTCTATGAATGCTGAATGCCTGTTTTAATAAATCCCTTGTGGTAAAGTTTAAGCCAAATCCCCTTTAGTTTTACTTCTGGAGTTATGGGAAACATGGGTGAGGGAGCTGGAATGAATAGTGGTGGTAGAGGAACCCAGTAGGAGTTTCTGGGAGAGGCAGGTGAGTGGTGGTGCTTCTATGCTTGTTTAAAGAGCTCTTCAGTGGGCTTTTTAACTGGATCTGTAACTGGCCTCCAAATCACCACAGGCTGGGCTCCACCTGGCTCCCCATACTCCCTTTGTGCCAACCAGGATCAGGGGAAGATTGTTGACTTCTAAATGAACAACATCTTGCTGCCCACAAAGTCTCCAACAAAGTCTCATTTAGGTCCTCAGCCCACTTGCTCACCCATGCAAGGACACACTGGTCTTCCATTGCCCACTTCTAGTTTTCTTCCTGGTTTCCCTCTAATCCACCTCCCTCCCCTTTCCCACCATTCCCATGCCCTGCATCCTTGAAGGCTCCAACTCCTAGAAGGCCTGCTTCTCCCAAGGGCCCGTATCGCTGAGGGTCACCTGCTAACCTCCACTCTAAGCCCTGGCTCTAGTTGGCTAAGCCTTTTCCTCTCACTGGGTTTTGATTGCACTTTCTTCTCATTTTTCTCTCTTCATTGGCAGAAATAGCCCATGGGCAAGTGGTTTCTCTTGTTTATAGAGTTGGCAAGAGAACTGAGACAGAACCAGAGAGGAAGAAGGCTGTGATGGAGTGCTGCTGGCTGTCTAACTTTATGGTGTTTGAGCAGAGGGTATTTAATGGCACTGGAGGTAGACTTTGGATTGGGGAGTGCAGATTAGAGGCTTTGTGAGTTTGGGAAGGGCAGGCAAGTTTTCTGGGGTCAGAGGAATTTGAGTCCTGCACTCTGTTCTCCTCCAGACCAGAAAGGTTCTCAGCTCTGCTGAGGAAAATATGAACTAGGGGAGGTTTTTCCTTGGTGCTTCTCCTCCAGAGTCCTTCCCGCATCTTTGTCCTGCTGTCCTTCCTGGTCTTTTCTTTCTGACCTGGTGCAGAGCTTGCCTTACTCATCTTTGTCTTTCCCACAGGGTCCAGCACATAGTATGCTTAGACACATTGTTTGAATGAATGAAAATTCTTCCACCTGGCTCTACTGCTTCCATGTTTTGCCACACTTTCTCACTGGAGATTCTGAAACTCTCTGTGTCCTATCTTCTTAGGGAGGACACTGATGTGGACTTCAGGACAGCAGGTCAAGTTTGATAAGGTGGTCCCCTGTCACCATGATGATTTGAGGGGCTTCTTCCTCCATGCTCAAAGAGACATATATCTATTTTTACAGATGCTGAATGTATCTCCCTACGTGTACTATCTAACTTACAAAGTTGTGGTGGGTATTGATTATAGGTCAGGACAGGCTGTAAGAGAAAAGATTACCAAAATCCCCTGGGGTGTGGCTGCCTAGAAGTCTTTAAAACATTTTATGAAGGCTTCTCTGAGGTCCTAAGTATTTTATAAATGAGTCAGTTCTTTCAAGGTTTGAATAAACCTTGAAACCTGATGGCTCTGTTCTTAATCTATAAATTTTATGTTCATGATAGATGTTTATGTTTATTTATCAATAAAGGTTTAGAGGAGAAGCCTGGAATGGGTGTGCCTTCCTGGATCTCTAAGAGGCAATTTGCTTTTATCACAAAACATATTTCCAACTTTTTAATTTAAAGGCTGTTAGAGTCTTAAATGGTTGTCTGCTCAACACTCCCTACCCCCAACAGGCATGTACGCTGTGGGCAGTAGCCCAACACTAGAAGCCCAGACTACTCTATACATACACAACACCTGTTTAATTGATTATATGTAGCAAATGTTTATGTCTAGGTTGTCTTTCTCTTGCCCTCCAGCAGTTCTTGGGCAACATCTGTCCATTATCAATTGACATGTGTTATTACCTCCCAAAGGCAGATTAATTTTAACCTTAGTTTAAGCAAAATCATGTGAAAAAGCAAATTTCCTTTACCAGTATATTACACATTGATAAAATATGAGTTTTGCATTATATTCTTTTGGTTTATCTTTGTCCTTTTTTCTTTTGTTATTACAGAAATCACAAAGCATCCTGGGGATTAGAAAGAACAAGGGGATAGGGATAAAGGGTGTCCCTTAAAAAAAGTGGTGGCAGAGGCTTTTTGTTATACACTATGATGCATGAGCTGGGGTGAGGTGGAGGGGTTTTGGTGGAGAAGTGATATGGATTTATATTTGGATAAGAACACAGGACTTTGAGGCATGATGCAACTTTCATATGATCTGATTTCTTTCCTACAAACAAACAAACAAACAAACAAAAAAACCCAATTAATTTTCCTAAGGAGCAAGAAGCAAAATGGAGCAGCTCCCTGGTGAATGAGAGGAAGCAAGCATGGGGTATTGTAAGAAGACAGAGAGAAGGAGTTAGCTGAGTACATCCATGGGAAGGATAGAAGGACACAGTTAACGATATGAAGGAAGGTAGCTGAGAGATAGTTGTCCTTTCCTAAGCCACTTTGTATGCCGTGTATTACTGAGGGTGTACATTGGGAGGAGGTACATGGAAGAAGGAGCAATGGACTCCCACCACTAACAACTGCTGGTCTAAAAGAGGACACGGGGTTTGGTGATAATGGGGCCACTGAATGGATTTCTGGATTCTGATGAGAAGGAAAGAAAGGATTTGGGTGTAAATACAGATGTTAAGCAAGGCTTCTTGGGAAAAAAAAAGTTTGGATCGGTTCTCATTGTAGACAAAGACCGTCCTACATTACAGTTGTAATTTGGAAAATAGAGTGGACAGCCAGTTGGATTTCCTTCTACTGCTCTCTCCTGAGGACTTTATTAGGTGTTTTGTGTTGACTGGATTCAGGGTTGAGAAAAGGAGTAGGGAATCATAGGGGGAAGTAGAGAAGAAATAGATTTTTACCATTAAAATCAATATACCACATAACTTTCTAATCTCTTAATTGTACACCCTTCCTGGGTTTTCCCAGCTCTCTTTCTGATTCTGTTTTTGGAAATTCTATTTATGATTGTTCCTGCAGCCCATCTAATTTCTGAAGACCTCTAGAAGTAGAAACTAAGCCTTTTCTGATTTCTCAAGTTGATCATCTATGTTGTTTTGGTGTGATGGAAATATTAAGAAACTCCAAAACTGGATTGTAACTGAAATTAAACCTGTAACTGTGTCAAATCATGAATGAGAAACATTGTATTTAACTCTGTCTTCTCTGAAGTTACCCAGAGAGACTCAGAAAAGTCTCTTTGTTCACAACCATCGCAGAATGGTAGTAGATGATATGGAGTCTATACAGCCTCTGGAGAAGCTCTGGTTATCTGCTTTTTACTCAAATAATGGTTCAAGTTACTAGTGTGGTGTGTGCATGAAGCAGTGACTTCATACATATTGTGGGAAGGAAGCAAAAATGCTTTGTTTTCCATCTACATAGATTTTTTTCTATATCTACATAGATTTTGGTCTATATTTGGATGGATGGATTTGGTCTACATACAGTTGGTATGGAGTGTGTTAGTTTGCAGCAGGATGGGTTTTCAGTGACTTGGAATTCATGGTCTGCCAGACTGGAATGAATTTCAGGCGTGGATCTGGGGGTGGTAGGGTAGGTGGGTGAGTTGGACGAGATGGATGTGTTTCTGCTTGGTCTAAAGAGCATACAATTTGGAGGTTGCCATCCCTTCAAGTTTAAGTCTGGATTGCACCTTGTATGATTGGCTTGCAGAATTCGGGTTTCTAGCTGTATTCAGAGACCATGAAAGAGGTTCTACCCTATGGAACTTTTATCCTACAAACTTAGAGAATGGTTTCTTCCAAGTAACATGCAAACAGAATATAGTGCAAAGTAAGATTATAGGTGGGAGGATGCCTGGCAGGTGATCCATTTGGTGAGGTTGTTCTCAGGAGATTCTTGAGAGATAAGTTTGGATATTTATTTTTTTAGCATGAGTTGAGTTTGGTTACTTCAGCTTTCTTTCCAACATTTCAGGGAAGCTATCCGAGCTGTACTTCTCTTTCCCCAGGGAATAACTTACACATTTCTGGTTTTTCTCTCTTTTCCTTTTCAGCACAGAAAAAAAAACCCTGATAATTATTATATTATTATTATTATTAGTAGTAGTAGTAGTAGTAGTAGTAGCAGTGGTAGTATTACTATTATTATATCTCAGTATCTATATCTATATTAATATCTGTAGCAATTATTTAACTGGATCTGTTAAATCCAGTTAAAACTGGGCAAACTGGATTTACTGGCTCAGGGTGTGGTGGAGTTTGTTTTATATTTTTTCATAGGGGTCATGGAAAGAAGACCTCAAAGAGGCTGTATTTATTGGATCATGGTTAAAGCAAAACATGTAGCTTGAAATGATAGTTTCCCAGTGAACAGTTATGCATAATGCCAAGATGGACTAATTCCCACCTCTTTCATGAGGCCTCTCAGGCTGACTCACAGTGCACACAAGATACTCACTTTCTTGCCAACACTGGAAAATGAGGTCCTTACTATTCTTACCTTCTATTGACTAGGAAGCCATCTAGGATCTTGACATGCCCTTGCCTCAACTGTTCGTTATGATTTAGGAATACACTTCCTGGTTCATAGTTTATGTATCTTTTACATATTTTAGAAAGTTGGAGTTGTTTATGAAAAGCTCTTAATTATTCATTCCCAGAGAGGAGAACTCTCTATTCGCCACCCCTGTCTTTCACTTTGTGTACCTAATTGCATGATCATTTGGGGATAATAATGTTGGTATGATAGTTTAGGGGGAAGAAAAATGTTGCTTTTGCTTGAGTTCTTTTGAAGAAAGAATTACTGTGGTGCCTGAATTATCTAATTTGGAAATTACCTTTGTAGTGATTTATGCTTAATTGAAATCTGATCTTTAATAGATTGAATTCAGTCTTTCTCACTTAGAAAACTTGTGATTTCTATTTTATTTTATTTTATTTTATTTTATTATTTTATTTTATTAAGTTTATTTATTTTGAAGGAGAAAGAGAGAGCACAAGCAGAGGAGGAAAAGAGACATAGAGGGAAAGAGAGAGAATCTCAAGCAGGCTCCACACTGTTAGTGCAGAGCCTGAAGCTGAACTCAAACTTATGAACCATGAGATTATGACCTGACCTGAAATCAAGAGTTGGAGGCTTAACCAACTGAGCCACACAGGCACCCCCCTTTCTCATTTTAGGCATAATCCAAACTAACCAGAAGCCATCTCTGTAGCCATTTACAGAGAGTACACCAACAATGGTAGCAAAGAGAGAAAATTATTTTATGTGGGAGCTTACAACATAAAGGCATTTGATGGATACTTCCCCATCCTCCTGAAAATAGTGAAATCCTATTCTCCATACCTCTCAATCTACTGGCTTTTGCCCCACTTCTCCCTTCTGGAGGCCAGCCGTAAATATAGTTGTGCAGTTTGAGTATTGTGTCATATTGCCTAATGCCAAAGCATTAGGTGACCTATTTTCCAAACAAATTAAATCAATGAAAGTAATAAAACTGTGTGTTTTCTGTCTTGTTCAGTTGTCACACATCAAGGGGATGACACTGGAGCAAATCATAAATGTCATAGGTACAGTGCTTTGTCTGAGCTGACTTGGGTTACTTCCTTTGTACTTTCGCTTTGTTGTGGCGAAATGGACTTGGGCTTCAGTTCTTGTGTCAGATCTCTGACATCACCAACTGATATGTAGAGCCTGGGGTACTTCCTTGGCTGTGGCCAGTTAATCTTCTCAGTTTCAGCTGGGGAAGGAAAGGCAATCTGGAAGTATCATCAGGCAGAAGCTTTGCTCCTTGGCTCCACCTCATCACCTACTACTCCTACCCTCTTCCCTAACTGGGTGCCCTCCCAGTAGAGAATTCTAGTTCAGAGAGTTATGCCACTGGATATTAATGAGGGGAGAGAAGGGCAAGGAGAGCACAATGGAGAGATCAGATTTCTTTTTTTTTATATGAAATTTATTGACAAATTGGTTTCCATACAACACCCAGTGCTCATCCCAAAAGGTACCCTCCTCAATACCCATCACCCACCCTCTCCTCCCTCCCACCCCCCATCAACCCTCAGTTTGTTCTCAGTTTTTAACAGTCTCTTATGCTTTGGCTCTCTCCCACTCTAACCTGTTTTTTTTTTTCTTCCCCTCCCCCATGGATTCCTGTTAAGTTTCTCAGGACCAACATAAGAGTGAAACCATATGGTATCTGTCTTTCTCTGTATGGCTTATTTCACTTAGCATCACACTCTCCAGTTCCATCCACGTTGCTACAAAAGGCCATATTTCATTTTTTCTCATTGCCACGTAATATTCCATTGTGTATATAAACCACAATTTCTTTATCCATTCATCAGTTGATGGACATTTAGGCTCTTTCCATAATTTGGCTATTGTTGAGAGTGCTGCTATGAACATTGGGGTACAAGTGCCCCTATGCATCAGTACTCCTGTATCCCTTGGATAAATTCCTAGCAGTGCTATTGCTGGGTCATAGGGTAGGTCTATTTTTAATTTTCTGAGGAACCTCCACACTGCTTTCCAGAGAGGCTGCACCAATTCGCATTCCCACCAACAGTGCAAGAGGGTTCCCGTTTCTCCACATCCTCTCCAGCATCTATAGTCTCCTGATTTGTTCATTTTGGCCACTCTGACTGGCGTGAGGTGATACCTGAGTGTGGTTTTGATTTGTATTTCCCTGATAAGGAGCGACGTTGAACATCTTTTCATGTGCCTGTTGGCCATCCGGATGTCTTCTTTAGAGAAGTGTCTATTCATGTTTTCTGCCCATTTCTTCACTGGGTTATTTGTTTTTCGGGTGTGGAGTTTGGTGAGCTCTTTATACATTTTGGATACTAGCCCTTTGTCCGATATGTCATTTGTGAATATCTTTTCCCATTCCGTTGGTTGCCTTTTAGTTTTGTTGGTTGTTTCCTTTGCTGTGCAGAAGCTTTTTATCTTCATAAGGTCCCAGTAATTCACTTTTGCTTTTAATTCCCTTGCCTTTGGGGATGTGTCGAGTAAGAGATTGCTACGGCTGAGGTCAGAGAGATCTTTTCCTGCTTTCTCCTCTAAGGTTTTGATGGTTTCCTGTCTCACATTTAGGTCCTTTATCCATTTTGAGTTTATTTTTGTGAATGGTGTGAGAAAGTGGTCTAGTTTCAACCTTCTGCATGTTGCTGTCCAGTTCTCCCAGCACCATTTGTTAAAGAGGCTGTCTTTTTTCCATTGGATGTTCTTTCCTGCTTTGTCAAAGATGAGTTGGCCATACGTTTGTGGGTCTAGTTCTGGGGTTTCTATTCTATTCCATTGGTCTATGTGTCTGTTTTTGTGCCAATACCATGCTGTCTTGATGATGACAGCTTTGTAGTAGAAGCTAAAGTCTGGGATTGTGATGCCTCCTGCTTTGGTCTTCTTCTTCAAAATTCCTTTGGCTATTCGGGGCCTTTTGTGGTTCCATATGAATTTTAGGATTGCTTGTTCTAGTTTCGAGAAGAATGCTGGTGCAATTTTGATTGGGATTGCATTGAATGTGTAGATAGCTTTGGGTAGTATTGACATTTTGACAATATTTATTTTTCCAATCCATGAGCAGGGAATGTCTTTCCATTTCTTTAAATCTTCTTCAATGTCCTTCATAAGCTTTCTATAGTTTTCAGCATACATATCATTTACATCTTTGGTTAGATTTATTCCTAGGTATTTTATGCTTCTTGGTGCAATTGTGAATGGGATCAGTTTCTTTATTTGTCTTTCTGTTGCTTCATTGTTAGTGTATAAGAATGCAACTGATTTCTGTACATTGATTTTGTATCCTGCAACTTTGCTGAATTCCTGTATCAGTTCTAGCAGACTTTTGGTGGAGTCTATCGGATTTTCCATGTATAATATCATGTCATCTGCAAAAAGCGAAAGCTTGACTTCATCTTTGCCAATTTTGATGCCTTTGATTTCCTTTTGTTGTCTGATTGCTGATGCTAGAACTTCCAGCACTATGTTAAACAGCAGCGGTGAGAGTGGGCATCCTTGTCGTGTTCCTGATCTCAGGGAAAAAGCTCTCAGTTTTTCCCCGTTGAGGATGATGTTAGCTGTGGGCTTTTCATAAATGGCTTTTATGATCTTTAAGTATGTTCCTTCTATCCCGACTTTCTCAAGGGTTTTTATTAAGAAAGGGTGCTGGATTTTGTCAAAGGCCTTTTCTGCATCGATTGACAGGATCATATGGTTCTTCTCTTTTTTTTTTTTTGTTAATATGATGTATCACATTGATTGATTTGCGAATGTTGAACCAGCCCTGCATCCCAGGAATGAATCCCACTTGATCATGGTGAATAATTCTTTTTATATGCCATTGAATTCGATTTGCTAGTATCTTATTGAGAATTTTTGCATCCATATTCATCAGGGATATTGGCCTGTAGTTCTCTTTTTTTACTGGGTCTCTGTCTGGTTTAGGAATCAAAGTAATACTGGCTTCATAGAATGAGTCTGGAAGTTTTCCTTCCCTTTCTATTTCTTGGAATAGCTTGAGAAGGATAGGAATTATCTCTGCTTTAAACGTCTGGTAGAACTCCCCTGGGAAGCCATCTGGTCCTGGACTCTTATTTGTTGGGAGATTTTTGATAACCGATTCAATTTCTTCGCTGGTTATGGGTCTGTTCAAGCTTTCTATTTCCTCCTGATTGAGTTTTGGAAGAGTGTGGGTGTTCAGGAATTTGTCCATTTCTTCCAGGTTGTCCAATTTGTTGGCATATAATTTTTCATAGTATTCCCTGATAATTGTTTGTATCTCTGAGGGATTGGTTGTAATAATTCCATTTTCATTCATGATTTTATCTATTTGGGTCCTATCCCTTTTCTTTTTTGAGAAGGCTGGCTAGAGGTTTGTCAATTTTGTTTATTTTTTCAAAAAACCAACTCTTGGCTTCGTTGATCTGCTCTACAGTTTTTTTAGATTCTATATTGTTTATTTCTGCTCTGATCTTTATTATTTCTCTTCTTCTGCTGGGTTTAGGCTGCCTTTGCTGTTCTGCTTCTAGTTCCTTTAGGTGTGCTGTTAGATTTTGTATTTGGGATTTTTCTTGTTTCTTGAGATAGGCCTGGATTGCAATGTATTTTCCTCTCAGGACTGCCTTCGCTGCATCCCAAAGCGTTTGGATTGTTGTATTTTCATTTTTGTTTGTTTCCATATATTTTTTAATTTCTTCTCTAATTGCCTGGTTGACCCACTCATTCGTTAGTAGGGTGTTCTTTAACCTCCATGCCTTTGGAGGTTTTCCAGACTTTTTTCTGTGGTTGATTTCAAGCTTCATCGCATTGAAATGTATCTGAAAGTATGCATGGTATAATTTCAATTATTGTAAACTTATGAAGGGCTGTTTTGTGACCCAGTATATGATCTATCGAGGAGAATGTTCCATGTGCACTTGAGAAGAAAGTATATTCTGTTGCTTTGGGATGCAGAGTTCTAAATATATCTGTCAAGTCCATCTGATCCAATGTCTCATTCAGGGCCCTTGTTTCTTTATTGACCGTGTGTCTAGATGATCTGTCCATTTCTGAAAGTGGGGTGTTAAAGTCCCCTGCAATTACCACATTCTTATCAATAAGGTTGCTTATGTTTATGAGTAATTGTTTTATATATTTGGGGGCTCCGGTATTCGGCGCATAGACATTTATAATTGTTAGCTCTTCCTGGTGGATAGACCCTGTAACTATTATATAATGTCCTTCTTCATCTCTTGTTACAGCCTTTAATTTAAAGTCTAGTTTGTCTGATATAAGTATGGCTACTCCAGCTTTCTTTTGGCTTCCAGTCGCATGATAAATAGTTCTCCATCCCCTCACTCTCAATCTAAAGGTGTCCTCAGGTCTAAAATGAGTCTCTTGTAGACAGCAAATAGATGGGTCTTGTTTTTTTTATCCATTCTGATACCCTATGTCTTTTGGTTGGCGCATTTAATCCATTTACTTTCAGTGTTATTATAGAAAGATATGGGGTTAGAGTCATTGTGATGTCTGTATGTTTTATGCTTGTAGTGATGTCTCTGGGACTTTGTCTCACAGGGTCCCCCTTAGGATCTCTTGTAGGGCTGGTTTAGTGGTGACAAATTCCTTCAGTTTTTGTTTGTTTGGGAAGACCTTTATCTCTCCTTCTATTCTAAATGACAGACTTGCTGGATAAAGGATTCTCGGCTGCATATTTTTTCTGTCTAGCACCCTGAAAATCTCGTGCCAATTCTTTCTGGCCTGCCAAGTTTCAAAAGAGAGATCAGTCATGAGTCTTATAGGTCTCCCTTTATATGTGAGGGCACGTTTACCCCTTGCTGCTTTCAGAATTTTCTCTTTATCCTTGTATTTTGCCAGTTTCACTATGATATGTCGTGCAGAAGATCGATTCAAGTTACGTCTGAAGGGAGTTTTTGTGCCTCTTGGATTTCAATGCCTTTTTCCTTCCCCAGTTCAGGGAAGTTCTCAGCTATGATTTCTTCAAGTACCCCTTCAGCACCTTTCCCTCTCTCTTCCTCCTCTGGGATACCAAATATGCGTATATTATTTCTTTTTAGTGTATCACTTAGTTCTCTAATTTTCCCCTCATACTCCTGGATTTTTTTATCTCTCTTTTTCTCAGCTTCCTCTTTTTCCATAACTTTATCTTCTAGTTCACCTATTCTCTCCTCTGCCTCTTCAAGCCGAGCTGTGGTGGTTTCCATTTTGTTATGCATTTCGTTTAAAGCATTTTTCAGCTCCTCGTGACTGTTCCTTAGTCCCTTGATCTCTGTAGCAAGAGATTCTCTGCTGTCCTGTATACTGTTTTCCAACCCAGCGATTAATTTTATGACTATTATTCTAAATTCACTTTCTGTTATATTATTTAAATCCTTTTTGATCAGCTCATTAGCTGTTGTTATTTCCTGGAGATTCTTCTGAGGGGAATTCTTCCGCTTGGTCATTTTGGGTAGTCCCTGGCATGGTGAGGACCTGCAGGGCACTTCCCCTGTGCTGTGGTGTATAACTGGAGTTGGTGGGCGGGGCCGCAGTCCGACCTGATGTCTGCCCCCAGCCCACCGCTGGGGCCACAGTCAGACTGGTGTGTGCCTTCTCTTCCCCTCTCCTAGGGGTGGGATTTATTGTGGGGTGGTGTGGCCCGTCTGGGCTACTTGTACACTGCCAGGCTTGTGATGCTGGGGATCTGGCGTATTAGCTGGGGTGGGTAGGCAAGGTGCACAGGGGCAGGAGGGGCAGGCTTAGATCGCTTCTCCTTAGGTGATCCTCTTCAGGAGGGGCCCTGTGGCAGTGGGAGGGAGTCAGATCCACTGCCGGAGGTTTGGCTCCGCAGAAGCACAGAGTTGGGTGTTTGTGAGGAGCGAGCAAGTTCCCTGGCAGGAACTGGTTCTCTTTGGGATTTTGGCTGGGGGATGGGCGGGGGAGATGGCGCTGGCGAGCGCCTTTGTTCCCCACCAAACTGAGCTCTGTTGTCAGGGGGCTCAGCAGCTCTCCCTCCCTTTGTCCTCCAGCCTTCCCGCTTTCCGAGCAGAGCTGTTAACTTATGACCTCCCAGACGCTAAGTCGCGCTTGTTGTGGGAACACAGTCCGTCAGGCCCCTCTGCTTTTGCAAGCCAGACTCAGGGGCTCTGCTTGGCCGGCGAGCCGCCCCTCCGCCCTGGCTCCCTCCCGCCAGTCCGTGGAGCGCGCACCGCCTCGCCGCCCTTCCTACCCTCTTCCGTGGGCCTCTCGTCTGCGTTTGGCTCCGGCGACTCCGTTCTGCTAATCCTCTGGCGGTTTTCTGGGTTATTTAGGCAGGTGTAGGTGGAATCTAAGTGATCAGCAGGACGAGCGGTGAGCCCAGCGTCCTCCTAAGCCGCCATCTTGCCCAAGGCCGAGAGGTCAGATTTCTATCTGTAGGTGTGACCAAAGAAGCTTCCAGGAGGAAGGTCATGTTGAACACGGTTTGGAAACAGTGTGTTCTAGGCAAAGGGATGGTCTGTGTGAGGGCTGATGTTAATGCCAGTAAGATGTGCATGTGTGAGGAAAGGCTTGTCCTGTTCAAGCAGAAGCCACAGAAAAGGTTAATATAGTAGTAAGTGGTAGAAAAACAGTGAAAAGTAAGCCATATATATATATATATAATCTTAGAAGATTGGACTCGATAGAGAGCAGGAAACTGTGGGTCTGGTTGGAAGTGTGTGTGTGTGTGTGTGTGTGTGTGTGTGTGTGTCTTTTTAAGACTTAAAGAAAGTGTCCTTTTCCAGAAGGAGGTTATAGAACATTCACACTTCAGTTATCTGATGCATTGTAGTGATCAGGTAGAATGTTGATTTAGGGCTTTATCCTGCTTCAAGTGCAGTACTCTCTGAAGGCTTCTGGGTGAATCTGAGTTAGACCCGAGAGTTAGACCTAATCTTATTGTTTAGAGTTACCAATTTTAAGGACCAGCAGTGTGGTCCAGTAAGTATGGCAGGAGGCTGGCTCTGGATATGCTATATTTGTAAAGTATAGGAACCTACTAGGTATAGGTCTAGCATGGACAAGGTGCTAAATGTCTAAGTGACTTCATGTCAGCTGAATTGAATTGAGGGCTAGGTTGCTGATCCCCAAATATCTGAAACCAATGAGTTCATTTGGAATTAGATTTATTCCAGATTTTTATGCAGTTTCCATGAATAAAGTCAGGATCCTTAGAGACTACTTTGTGAATTCCTTTGTTTCTGGATGTATTTGTGGTTTTCTTCCTTTTGAATATAAAATGGAAAGGCAATCCTTTCTCTTTTCTGTTGGTCTTCTGTTGACTAATAGCATGTTCAGAATACCCATTATTTCTTAGCTCACATCCATATTCATTGATAACTTTAAAAAATAATGAGCTTCAAAAATAGACAAAGAGGTCTGAACTGATGCCTGAAGCCCATTGGTCTTTATTTCCATGGATGATTAATAAATACTAACAATGCTCTAGGTGCTGTGAACTCAGTGCTGGTCACAGATATGGCTCACGATAGAGAATGCTAATGCCCATTTTATATATTCTACTAGGTCAGATGTCTGGTTGTCAACAAGAACCAAGCAAGAATGATCAATCTAACATAGGTGATGTCCATTTTCCCAGCATCACCCTGACATTTTAGCTCTGAGATGGGGTTAGTCATATTTTGGAGTGACTGGCAAGCTGACATTTTTCTGGCACTGGTTCTTTGGATTAAGGATGAAAAGGATATTTTCATTCCATGGCAAACATTCACAGTCTGCTCCCAATTGGCAGCCCAGTCTGGGGAGCAAATAGCCATATGAATTAGGAAGCTTAAAAAGATGTTTTGTTAAACCATCCTTGTTAAACTGGTGCCATCTGCCTTCCTACCTGCCTTTGTAGCATTTGGGGCAGTCTTTTGTGACAGGTGTTTCCTAAATGTTTGTGCAGGCAGCATCTGGAAGCCCTGTATGATGACTGAGGTTTGGGAAGTCCAATCCTGGAAGTATTTAGGTTGTTAGGGAAATTGCAGCCATCTTCCTGCCACTGGGCTCCCATTTTAGATAATGTCTGCTACCCACCCCCATCTTCCTTTACACATGAAGCATGCCTGACAGAGCAGGTGATTTACCCAGGCCCAAGGCTCATTCCAGGAAAGGCAAGTCAGGATGTGTGGAACTCAGGAAGAAGGTGATGGGCCTGAGAGTAGAGGGAGAATTAGGGTGGGGGTGTGACAGCTGGGTCAGAGAGTCTGGACTGAATATAAACTATTGGAAAAATCACAGATTATTGCATTGACAAAGGGCATTTCTGAATATGGTGTATAAGGGCGATGTTTCTGCACTGTTATCAGCTGGATTTGTGGTAGATTCTCTCAGAATTCCCAATCATGGGTTTACTTTCTCTTCTGTATGTTTATTTGTTCATTTGTTTGTTCGTACTGCTTCTGTTTGAGTACAAACTATAATTATTTAGTCCCCAGGTGTTTTGTTCTTTGAGTTTCTTCTCTGGTATCTTCATACTTTGTAGCCCACTTTCTCTCATCTTCAGTAAAAATGGGAAGAGCGCAAGGACCACCCTGCACAACACAGTTGAGGGAAGCAGGAGTTGTCAAAAGCATTACCCCTTCCCACCCTGCCATTCAGATGGTCTTCTTCTGCGATTCCTACTTAGGGTCCATGGATGGAATTCAGTAGAGTGGAGGACATTTCTTTGAGGTGATCAGTGTCAGCGAGGTCTGTGATTCAACAAATGTGAGGAACTACAGTTGTGCCTTTGTTAAGAGGTAGGTGGCTGGAGACGGTTCCCCAGAGAGAGAAAAGTGGTACAAGCATTCTTAGTGTCCATTAAGGAGCCTTCAGAGACAGTTAAAGGACTAAAGGAGAAAGAGGAATTAGGAAAAGGGAGATGAGTTCAGAGTAACTGGTAGGAGGTATGCCTGATCTTCAGTTGTTCTCCACCCTCCTCTAGCACCCTCCTTCCTTGTATTCTCCATGTCCTGGAGATTATAGGATTCCAGTTTCCTTCCGTTTAAATCTGTTTAGTGCCTGACATTTCTCAGGCTCTGAACCTCATCCTCTCACATCATCATCTCATGAAATTCCTTTATTGAACCTGAAATGCACAGAGTGTAGTCAACCTTGCCTTAATCATGGATTATTAGCACCATCGCTTCCTGTCAGGCCTTGTATCAATGGATTTTATTTCTCCCTTTCATTATGATATATTCTCGTATCCCCTCCTCAAGGGGGGGGGACAATTTCTTGAGCGTATGTATAAATGCTCTTCCAATCTATCATCTATATGTGTATTTAGATACATTCATCCACTCAAACAAATTCACAGTGTTGACTCTGTGTCAGGCACAATTGTAGATGCAGGGAATACAGTCAGGAGCAAAACAATAAAAAAATCCTGTTTTCATGGAGCTTGCATTATTTTTGAATGAGAAAAATCATGAACAAATATATAACATGTAGTACCTTAAGTAGTGATAAGTACCATGGGGAAAAAAAGGGGCGGGGTGATAAGGTACCTTGTGGGTGGTTAGTGGGAGACTGTATTTTTTTATGGGTTGCTTAAGGAAGGATGTGCTACAAATGTGCTATTTCACCAAATGCAGTTAATGAATCAACCATGTGGATATGTGAGCTAGAAGTGGTGCAGTTATAGAGACAGCAAGTACAAAGGTTTTTATCTGGTATGTTAGGAGGCCAGAATGTTTAGGAGACCAGTGGCTAGAGAACAATGAGTGGGAGCAGAGAGAAACAGAAGGCTGAAAGGTGGCTGGGTCAGTTACAAATACTGTCGGATTTTGGGGCCATTGTAAGTGCAGACTTTGGCTTATACTATGAATAAAAAGGGAAAGTAGTGGAAGGTTTTAAGCAGAACAACGATGTGATGTTTTTAACAGATACATGTGTATTCTTGAAAAATGTACAGAATTTTTTTGCTTGTTTTTAAATGTACATAAATAACATTGTGCTATACACCTCATCGTGCTTTTACTGTTGCTACCTAACATTGTTTCTGAAATCTACCCAAGTAACGCTCTATAAATGTATACAGTATTATTCCTGACTGCTGTGTAGTATTTCATTATGCATATACAGCACATATTACTTATACATTCCTCTAGTAACAGATGCTGGCAAAGCTTCCAACATTTTGCTTCCACACAGTCTTGTAATGAACTCACTCATATAAGTCTCCTTATGGACTCAGGAGAGACCTTCCTTGGGGTGTTTACCTGGGAGAAGTAGGAGGGTGTGTGCATTTATAATTCCACTAAGACTGTGCTTCAGGATGGTGGCACTCCCACCAGCAGTGTCAGATAGTTTATATCTTCTTACAGAATTTTCATGTGGATCCAATAAGGGAAGTCAGGTAAGCTTCCTTGTGGATAAGGAAACTGACACTTAGAGAGATTAAAAAATCACCCTAGTTTATGTTATCAAACAGAAGAGCCATGTCTGGAATCCAAAATTTCTGACATAATGTTCATTTCTCTTACCTCTAATGTCCCCACCACTGCCCCTGAAATAAGATGAGGCATCTGTAGGCAAAGTTGTTGTTGTTACTGTATTTGAGCCTTGAATTTTTCAATCATGGTTTAACTCAGCCAGTCTAGGACCAAGTGTTTAGCACCAGCATGTATAAAGGTATCTAATTAGAGCCCTTAGAGTTTCAAGGAGAAATATATGGAATAAAACTCTTTCATTTTCTCATGAGGGCTAGATGACAGGGTTGAGTTTTAGTGGGTGATTTTGATACTAGACATTTATAAAGACCAATTAATTATCAGATTTTTGGTACTTTGGATTAGATTTCAATATTAAACATTAGGTGGATTATATTAAGTACATATTGTATGTTAGGCACAGAACTAAGTACTTTACAGGCATCATTTCACTTACTCCACACATAAACCTTATGAAATATTTACTTTTACTCTCTTTTGACTGAGGCTTTTGATTAAGTTGTGGAAACTTAATCCCTGAGAGGTGAACTAATTTGTCCAGAGTCACCCAGTGTGAGGTTGACGTGCGATTTGAATCTGAACACTCTACTTGCAGAGCCTTTGCTCCTAACTCCTAAACTGCGTTGCCTTCCTGTGATCAAAGAATTCAGAGTCTCTTTCTTCCCTTTAATGTACTGTTGAACTCGATTTGCTAGTGTCTTGATGACAATTTCTGCATCCAGTTTCATCAGAAATATTGGCTTGTAATTCTCCTCTTTAGTGGGGTCTTTGGTTTTGAAGTCAAGGTAATGCTGGCTTCAGAGAATGAGTCCAGAAGTTTTCCTACCATTTCTATTTTTTGGAAGAGTTTGAGAAGAATAGTTATTAATTCTGCTTTAAATGTCTAATAGAATTGCCCTGAGAAGCCATCTGGCCCAGGACTCTTACTTTTTGGGAGAGTTTTGATAATGAGTTCAATTTCTTTGCTGGATATGGGCCTATTCAAATTTTCTATGTTTCCCCGTTTGAATTTTGGTAGTGTGTGAGTGTCTAGAAATTTGTCCATTTCTTCCAGGTTATTCAGCTTGTTGGCATATAATTTTTTATAGTATTCTCTTATAATTGTGTTTCTGTGGTGTGTTTGTGGTCTTTCCTCCTTTGTCATGATTTTATCTATTTGGGTCCTCTCTTCTTTTTGAGAAGTCTAGTTAGGGGGTTATCTATTTTGTTTATTCTTTCAAAACACCAGCTCTTAGTTTCATTGATCAGTTCTCTTTTTTGTTTGTTTCTTTTTGTTTGATTCTATATCATTTATTTCTGCTCTAATCTTTATTATTTACCTTCTTCTGCTGGCTTTGGGATTTATTTCCTGTCCCTTTTCTAGTTCCTTTAGGTATAAAGTTAGATATATTTTAGGTATTAAGTTAGGTATAAAGTTACGTATATTTGGGAACTTTCTTCCTTCTTGAGATAGGCCTGAATTTCAATGTATTTTCTCTTATGACTACTTTTTATAAATCCCAAAGGGTTTGTATTGTCATGTTTTCATTTTCATTTGCTTCCATGTACAGTATTTTTAAATTTATTCTTTAATATCCTGGTTAACCCATTCATTCTTTAGTGGGATGTTTTTTAACCTCCTAAGTATTTGAGGTCTTTCCAAATTTTTTCTTGTGGTTGATTTCAAGTTTCATAGCATTGTGATCTGAAAATATGCACTGTATGATCTTGATCTTTTTGTATTTGTTGAGGGCAGTTTTGTGACCCAATATGTGATCTATTTTGGAGAATGTTCTATGCGCACTCGAGAAGAATGCATATTCTGCTGCTTTATGGTGAAATATTCTGATATATCTGTTATGTCCATCTGTCCAAAGTGTCATTCAGAGCTGTTTCCTTATTGATTTTCTGCTTAGATGATCTGTCCATTGATGTAAGTGGAGTATTAAGATATCCCACAACTATGGTATAATTATCAATAATTTTGCTTATGTTTGTGATTAATTGATTTATATATTTGGGTGTGCTTAAGTTAGGAGCATAAATTTTTACAATTTTTATTTACCATGATCATGTAGGATTCATTCTGGGCTGTAGGGCTGGTTTAGTACTCACAAATCAATCAGTATGATACACCACATTAATAAAAGAAAGGATAAGAACCATATGATCATTACTATGGATGCAAAAAAAAGTATTTGAGAAAACACAGCATCCTTTCTTGATAAAAACCCTGGAGAAAATAGGGATAAAAGGAATATGCCATAGCATCATAAAAGTCATATATGAAAGGCCCACAGCTAATATCATCCTCATTGGGGGAAACTGAGAGCTTTCCCCCTAAGATCAGGAACATGACAAGGATGTCTGCTCTCACCACTGTTATTCAACATAGTATTGGAAGTCCTAGCCTCAGCAATAAGACAACAAAAAAAGATAAAAGTCATCTGAATTAGAAAGGCAGAAATCAAACTTTCACTCCTCACAGATGACATGATGCCCTACATAGAAACCCTAAAGGCTACACAAAAAAAAACAAAAAAACAAAACAAAACAACCCACTAGAGCTGATACATGAATTCAGCAAAGTTTCAGGATATAAAAACAATGTATAGAAATTGGACACATTTCTATATACCAATGATGAAGCAACAGAAAGAGATATGAAGGAATCAATCCCTTTTGCAATTGCACCAAAAATTATGAAATACCTAGGAATAAACCTAACTAAACAGGAAATAGATCTATATGCTGAAAACTATAGAAAGATTATGAAAGAAATTGAAGAAGACACAAAGAAATGAAAAATTATTCCACGCTCATGGATTGGAAAAAAATATCGGTAAAATGTCTATACTACCCAAAGCAATCTACATATTCATTGGAATTCCTATCAAACTAACACCAGTACTCTTCACAGAGCTAGAACAAACAATCCTAAAATTGGTATGGAACCAGAAAAGACCCCAAACAGCCAAAGTAATGCTGAAAAAGAAAGCCAAAGTTGGAGGTATCACAATTCTGGACATAAAGCTGTATTACAAAGCTGTAATAATTAAGACAGTATGGCATTGGCACAAAAGCAGATACATAGATCAACGGAATAGAATAGAGAACCCAGAAATGTACCCACAGATATATGGCCAACAAATCTTCAAAAAAAGCAGGAAAAGAGTATCCAGTGGAAAAAAGACAGTCTTTTCAGCAAATGGTACTGAGAGAACTGGACAGTGAAATGCAGAAGAATGAAACTAGACACTTTCTTATGCCATACACAAAACTATATTCAGAACAAATGAAAGACCTATATATAAGATGAAAAACCATCATAATCCTATGGAAAAAAAAACTGGCAACAACCTCATTGACCTAGGCAGCAGCAACTTCTTACTTGACATGTCTCCAAAGGCAAGGCAAATAAAAGCAAAAATAAACTATTGGGACCTCATCAAAATAAAAATCTTCTGCATATGAAAGGAAACAATCAACAAAACTAAAAGGCAGCCAACAGAATCGAGAGGAGATATTTACAAATGACATATTGTATAAAGGGTTACTATCCAAAATCTATAAAGAACTTACCAAATTCAACACCAAAAAACAAATAATCCAGTGAAGAAATGGGAGGAAGATATGAATAGACACTTTTTCAAAGGAGACATCCAGATGGCTAATAGACACATGAAAAGATGCTCAACATCACTCATCATCAGGGAAATACAAATCAAAACCACAATGAGATATCACCTCACACCTGTCAGAATGGCTAAAATTAACAACTCAAGAAATGAGGATGTGCAGAAAGGGGAACACTTTTGCACTGCTGTTGGGAATGAAAACTGGTGCAGCCACTCTGGAAAACAGTATGGAGTTTTCTCAAAAAATTAAAAATAGAACTACCCTACAACTCATCAATTGCACTACTATGAATATATTGAAAGGATACAAAAATGCTCATTTTATGGGGCATATGCACCTCAATGTTTACAGCAGCACTATCGGCAATAGCCCAAGTATGGAAAGAGCCCTAATGTTCATTGGCTGATGAATGGATAAAGACAATGTGATACACACACACACACACACACACACACACACACACACACACACACGGGAATACTACTCAGTGATGAAAAAGAATGAAATCTTGTCACTTGCAACAATATGGATGGAACTAGAGGGAATTATAGTGAGCAAAATAAGTTAGAGAAAGATATTATATGGTTTCACTCATATATGGAATCTGAGAAAGTCTACATATGAACATAAGGGAAGGAAAAATTAAAAAGAAAAAACAGAAAGGGAGGCAAATCATAAGAGATTCTTAAATACTGAGAATAAACTGAAGGTTGCTGGAAGAGTAGTGGGTGTGGGATGGGGTAAATGGATGATGAACATTAAGGAGGGCACTTTTATGGATGAACACCTGGTGTTATGTGTAAGAAATGAATCACTAGGTTATACTCCTGAAGACAAGACTACACTTTATGCTAACTGACTTGAATTAAGTAAGAGAGAGAGAGGGGCGCCTGGGTGGCGCAGTCGGTTAAGCGTCTGACTTCAGCCAGGTCACAATCTCGCGGTCCGTGAGTTCGAGCCCCGCGTCAGGCTCTGGGCTGATGGCTCGGAGCCTGGAGCCTGTTTCCAATTCTGTGTCTCCCTCTCTCTCTGCCCCTCCCCCGTTCATGCTCTGTCTCTCTCTGTCCCAAAAATAAATAAACGTTGAAAAAAAAATTAAAAAAAAAAAGAAAGAGAGAGAGAGAAAGAGAGAGAAAGAAAGAAAGAAAGATTTTACTCTGACCTGCATGGCAAGCATGACAAACTCAGTCGTCATGACTCAGCAGGAAGTTTTGGGCTTCTTTTCTTAACTGCCTTTCAAAATGTCAATTATTAATACAAAAGTAAATTTATTATTGTGTGATAAATGTATCATGCTATATCTTGCTATGCCAGAATGAACAGATCACTTGTAAATAACATTTTATGTTAAATAAATTAGATATCTTTGTCATTAAATTTTTTTTATGTTTATTTATTTTTGAGAGAGAGAGAGAGAGAACTCACAAGCAGTGAGATCATGACCTGAGCCAAAGTCAGACGCTCAACCAACTGAGCCACCCAGGAGCCCCAAGAAATCTTTGTCATTAAACAACAACAACAACAACAACAACAACAACAAAACTTCAATCCTTTCCTATCACCAGATATCCCAGTGTGTGGCATACCTCTTTAGAGACCATTTGCCCATGCTTTTGAATATACATCTATAACTATATACTTATAGAGATAGATTTCATGGAAATTATGTAATATTACATAGAGTTGTACTGTACATATAATTTTGCAACTTCTTTTTTTCTCTCAATAATGTATATTGAATACATATTAATATTACTTTACATAGATTTAACACGTACCTTTTAGTATTAACATAAAAAAAATCTCTTCCCTTTAAAATTGAGGACCATTTCTTGTCAGTTGGGTGGTTTAGAGCAATCATGGGAACTACTGGACAAGAATCTTCAGAGGGAGAGGATATAAAGTTTGAAAATGTCTTTAGGTGTCTCCATTATGCCTCCCTCTGTCCCCTGAAGTGAGAACCTCTGCCTTAGGACATCTCTCCTAGATTTAGGTCCTGAAAATGATGCCTTCAAAAAAATAGGAATTTTATAACAGGGTGTGGGTGTTGGCTGCCTATAACCCAAGGCAGCCTGGTATTTTTAAAACAAGTCTTCTGGCAAATAATGGTTATCACCTATGTGTGGCTTATACCTTCCATGAATGATGTGTGGTGAAGGTTATATCAAAGTTGGTTTTCACATTATATTTCATTTTGCTTTCCTTCTACAAGTAAGATAATACCATTTATATCTTTATCTGAGCCATTTTATAAAGGCTGCTTGGCTACAAAGTAGTTATCTCAAAGTCAAGAGATAGGAATTTTTGATTTTGTGTTCTTTCAGGTTTCTTTTCTCAGTTTACACATTTGTTCAACAGATATTTATTGAGCACCTGACTCACAGTCTAATGGAAGAGGCAGGCAGCTGACTTGGAATTTGGATACATTAGGATAAATGGCACAGAGGAAAATTCAGATTCTATGAGAGGTCACAGGAATGGAAGCATAAGGATCAGGGGAGGCTTCCTGGGGAAGCAACTTCTGAGCTGGGAACTGAAAGAGAAGTGGGGATTAGCTAAGTGAAGGGACAAGAGGATATTACAGACAGGTAATAGGGTGAGTGTGGAATTTCTCAGCTGGAGCAGGAACTAGGCAGGGGGTGAAGCTGGAGGAACCAGCACAGGTCAGATGATGAAGGAAGGAAGGACCATGAAGGAAGGACAGCAGGAACCACTGAAGGGTGTGAAGCCTGGGGATGGGTGGGAGACACGTCAATCACATTCATAGTGTAGTGTCCATGAGTTAAGAATTGATACTCCTTATTTTTCTCCCATGCTGAGAGTAAATCATAAAATGGAATTGGTGAGGGGCACTTGGGTGCTTCAGTCAGTGAAGACTCTGACTCTTAATTTTGGCTCAGTTCATAGTCTCCTGGTTTGTGGGATGGAGCCCTGCATTGGACTCTGAGCTGACAGCATAGGGCCTGGTTGAGATTCCCTCCCTCTCCCTCTCTGTCCCTCCCCTGCTCTCCTTCTCTCTCTCAAAAATATTAAAAATAAATGAACTTAAAAAAAATTGAATTGACCTTTCATTCTTTTGAAAGCTTTACGAACATTTCCTAAAATTCTCTTAAATTCAAAGCTTGAGTAGGAAGGAGAGAGGGGAGTTAATGGCTTTGTTTTCTTTGTTCTCCCTTACTCATTTCTGGGGAATTTCTGTGAATTAATTGTTCATCTAAAGTTTTGCTCCTCTTGAGGTAGAGACCATTTGAATAGGAGCAGGGATGTAGGGGTAAAAAGGAACCACATCCAGGTTTCTTCATTGGGAAAATATATTTGGCCTCTTCAGACCACTGTTTGATCCAGTTAAAAATAACTCCTTTTGAAACATTAGTAGGCAGTTACAAGTAAGTGTTTCAACAAAAGCTCACAGAGCAGGGCAAATTCTCCAGGCTCCTGGCAGCTGACATCACAGATGGCCCAGGGTGTTTACAGAGCACAGTGTGGTCAGCAAGGAGACTGTCAGCATAAGTGAACTCACCTTCTCTCCAGGATCCAGATAGGGAGGAGACAGAAGAAATTATTTTGGCTGGGAGCTACTGTGATGTAGGTGACCTAACTTTTTTCTCCCTATCCAGCACACTTTCATAACTGTAGACATAAATATTGCAGCAAATTTTGTCTGATTGTTTGGGTGAGGTTTATTCAATGTCAGAATTCCTAAAATGACCTTTCAAACTCTTCAACTTTCTTAGTAATGGACCTTTGAATGACTGCTGCACCTGTTTCTTCAGTGTTTCCTTACACAGCCTGTCACTCTCCTTTTTGCAGGTAGTTATGAAGGCCCTGCCGCTTTCTCCCTCTTTCTCTCTTCTCACAGTGACCCTGTGGGCCAAGGTAGGTAAAGCAAAGGGTTGGACTGTATATTCTTTGCCATCAGTACAGCTAAATGGATGATGCAGAATGTGGAGAAAGGGGGGCAAAGTAACATTTGTCCTTGGATAATTGATTTTGGGGATAAATGTTTTAAGGCCAGGGACCAATATTTGTGTTTTAAACTCAGATGATATTTTTTAAAAATGGTTCTGCAATTGCAACGAGGCTGTCTAGTCAATGAATTAATGTGTCATAGCTCATGCTCATCATACACACCACAGAAACAACCCACATGTGAATTATTGCACAATAAATTCATGCTCTCTTGTGTATTGCAGCTTAATTAGTCAGCTACATGAGTTAGATGAACCTAAATGGGATAATGTCATGTGATGTATAAAACAGGACAATACTGTGAGGTATTTGACACATTTTCTGCAGGGAAAGCAGGGTTGATTTGTCTATGATGTCTTTTGATATCTGTTTCTGTGATATTTGTTTTGTAACAGGTGACATGAGATATCTGAGCTGCATTGGTTGGTTGAGCATCATTGTTCAAGAAGTATTTATTGTTTATTTAGATATTATGAAGGGATAGGATATACCAGATGAAAGATGATGCAGCAGATTTGAAGCCTGAGACTTGGAACTTGGCAGCCCCAAATCAACTTGGGTTAATTCAGTTCTCCAAACCCCATCTGAACACTCTCAGTTCCCTGGCCTTGTTGCAGCTCTCTGACCCTGGAATCCTCTTCAGTTGCAGCTAAAATGCTGCATCAAGCACTTCGCAGATTTGGTCAAAAGCTGGTATGCAGACGTAAGCTGGAACAACCGGTGGCTGAGGATGACCCATCCAGAAGCCTGAGCACTCTGGATTTAGTGGCCCTGGGTGTGGGCCGCACAGTAGGTGTAGGTGTGTATGTCTTAGCTGGTGAGGTGATCAGCAATCAAGCAGGACCATCCATTGTGATCTGCTTCTTGGTGGCTGGCCTATCTACTGTGTTGGCTGGGCTGTGCTATGCAGAAATTAGTGCCCGTATTCCCCATTCTGGCTCTGCATATCTCTACACCTATGTCACTATAGGTGAATTCTGGGCCTTCGTCACTGGCTGGAACCTCATCCTTTCCTGTGTTGGTGGTATAGCCAGTGTGGTCCGAGCCTGGATCTTAGCTTTTGCTAGCCTGATTGGGATCCAGATCTTTCAGAAACTGCATGAGAGCATTGCACCATATGTTCCCCAGGTCTTTTCAGAATACCTAGACTTCTTTGTTGTGGGCTTTGTGTTGTTGCTCATTGGATTGCTGACTCTGTGGGTGGATGAGATTTTCCTGGTTAACAAAGTGCTCACATTGGTGAGCCTTTTGGTTCTTACTTTTGTCATCATCGCTGGCTTCATTAAGGGGGACCTGCACAACTGGAAGCTCACAGAAGAGGACTACGTAAAGGCTGGACTCAATGACACCTCAAGCTTGGGCCCTCTGGGCTCTGGAGGATTTGTGCCTTTCGGCTTTGAGGGGATTCTCCGTGGAGCAGCTACCTGTTTCTATGCATTTATAGGTTTCAGCAGTATTGTTACCAGGGTTGACAAAGCCAAGAATCCCTGGAGTTCCATACCCACGGGCATTATGATTTCACTGTTCATCTGCTTTTTGATGTATTTTGGTGTTTCTGCAGCACTTACACTCATGGTGCCTTACTACAAGCTTCAACGTGGCAGCACCTTGCCTGAGGCCTTTCTTAATATTGGATGGGCCCCTGCCTGCTATGTTGTAGCTTTTGGATTT
This sequence comes from Prionailurus viverrinus, assembly GCF_022837055.1. NCBI lineage: Eukaryota > Metazoa > Chordata > Mammalia > Carnivora > Felidae > Prionailurus > Prionailurus viverrinus. The sequence continues at coordinate 51,605,661 of NC_062567.1, read as the reverse complement.
ATCTGTGGTTTTCCTGTCAGTATCTTAGGCTTTATGGTCCCCATACGTCAGGTGATATACAGGATGTCAGAGGATCACCTCCTGTTCCCTGTCCTTGCCAGGATCCAAACAGGCAAATACACCCCCATCATGGCCACTGTGATCTTGAGCATTATTGCACCAATCATGGCCTTCTTCTTTAGACTCACTGATCTTGTGGACCTCTGGTCACTTACTTTCCTGATAGCTTACTCCCTGGTGGCTCTTTGTGTTCTCATCATCAGTTATCAGCCTGAGAGGAGGAATGGGGGAAATGAAGCAGAGATGCAGGAGGAGAATGGGCCTGCAGCAGACAGGCTGACTCTACAAGGACTACTTTTTCCAGGCAGCTACTCCCCAACTCCATTCTCTGGCCGGATTGTCCGTGTTTGCTCCTCACTGCTTGCTCTGCTGCTCACTCTTCTTTGCCTGGTGCTGGCCCAGTGGCCAGTTCTGCTTTCTGGAGACCCAGTGTGGATTTCAGTGGTTGTGCTGCTCCTGGTGCTCATCACTGGGATCACTGGGGTCATCTGGAGACAGCCACAGAGCCCCAGTCCTCTTCCCTTTAAGGTCCCTGCTCTGCCTCTCCTCCCACTACTGAGCATCTTCATGAATGTTTTCCTTATGATGCAGGTGACAGCTGACGCCTGGATCTTATTTGGTATCTGGATGTTGATTGGTTTTGCCATCTACTTTGGCTATGGGCTCCAGGGCAGCCTGGTCGCTAACCCCACTTAAGTTAGTTCCAAAACTATAAACCTTGAACTCAACAGTTCCAGTACATATTTGATTTAACGTCATCACACTGAAATGCAGTCTTGTCCCCTGCACAGTTATGTAGGGTACTCTTAGCACATGGAAATCTAGGTTTGCCATGGGATGTTGATGTGGGGGAACACTAATAGAGCTTGTAGTTATCGTGAAGTGAAGGGTGTGTCTTTGCTCTTTCTCCTTTTTTTTTAATTGTGTACTTTTTATTTGTCTCTGTAGCTCTATACTGGATTTAAAAAAACGATTATTAAAATAAACTAAAAATTATTTTGCTTTCTTTGTGGTAATATCCAGTGGAGGAAATACTGGATCATTTGGCAGTTCCATTTTCTAATTTTTGAGGAACTCCCATACTGTTTTCCATAGTGGCTGCACCAATTTACATTCCCAACAAGAGTGCATGACAGTTCCTTTTTTTCTACATCTTCACCAATACTTGTTATTTTGTCTTTTCAATTTTAGCCATGGGGCAGGTGTAATGTGATATCTCATTGTAGTTCTAATTTACATTTCCCTGATGATGAGTGATGCTGAGCATGTTTTCATGTGTGCTTTGACTTCTGTTTTTAATTTTTAATGTTTATTTTTTTTGAAAGAGAGAGAGTGAGCGAGCGAGCAGGGGAGGTGCAGAAATAGAGGGAGACACAGAATCTGAAGAAAGTTCCAGGCTCCAAGCTGTCAGCACAGAGCCCGACATGGGGCTCAAACTCGCAAACTATGAGATCATGACCTAAGCCAAAGTCAGAAGGTTAAACGACTGAGCCACCCAGGCACCCCTCTTGACCTCCATTTTTAAAATGGATTATTTGTGTTTTGGTGTAGAGTTGTGTAAGTTCGTTATGTATTTAATATATTAACCCCTTATTACCTATATCATTTGGAAATATCTTCTGTCATTTTGTAGGTTGTCTTTTCATTTTTTGATGGTTTCCTTTGTTTTGCAAAAGCTTTTTAGTTACATGAATTTGAAAACATATGTACACCTATGTTTATTGCAGTGTTACTTGACAATAGCCAGGATATGGAAACAACACAATGTCCATCAATTGATGAATAGATAAAAAAGATGTGATGCACACACACACACACACACACACACACACACACACACACAAATGGAATATTATTCAGCCATAAAAATGAAATCTTGTCATTTGTAACAACATGGATGGACCTATAGGGTATTATGCTAAGTGAAATAAGTCAGCCTGATAAAGACAAATACCATATGATTTCATTCATATGTTGAACTTATGTCTTAAAACATAAAACAAATGAACAAACAAACAAAAAGAGACAAAAAAGCAACCTCCCCCAGACTCTTAAATACAAGGAACAGACTAGTGGTTGACAGAGGGGAGGTGGGTGGGAGGATGGGTGAAATAAATAAAGGAACTAAGAGCACACTCATCTTCATGTGCAGAGAAATGTGTAGAATCATAGAAATATTATATAGTACACCCTAGAATAATAGAATGACACTGCATGTTAGTTAATACTTCAAAAAATAATAAAGGGGAGACAAGAGGCCAGAAAGAGATGAAATACGGACCCTGCCCTTAAGGAGCTTAAATTCTAATACAAAGGGTAAAGCCTAACTGTAGCATAAGGTAGAAAGTGTTGTCCTAAGTAATATGCAAATAAAATGTCCTGGGAATTCAGAGTGGAGGATGATCACTCGTGGATGACACAGTAGTGAGGATTGATCCGTGAAATCAGAGTAGACTTTGTAGAGGAATGGCATTTGAATTGGCTCTCCCCAGGGACACATAGGATTTATGCCACACATGGGAAGCAGGGAGAGATTGTAGGAAGAGAGAACAACTCTAGGAAAAGCATGGGAAAAGGAAGCAGTGTTCAGAGCACACTGAGCATGTAGTGTAGCCTGAGCCTTGGCTGTAAGAGGGGGGCAATAGAACATGCACAGGTGGATTGGAGCCAGGGCTTTCCTCTGACCAGAAAGCACTTTGGCTTTAAACCTACTACCCATACTGAAAATCCCTGGGGCTGGTTCTTCTACTTGGCGATATCTGCATTCTTGGACTTGAAAGTTTCTCTACAATTGTCAGCTTTTGTCCACCTGCTCAGAAACACAGAGCTGAGAACCAAGTGTCCTGGGTTCTGGTCTTATTTCCACCACTAAGTAGCCATGTGACCTTGAGCAAGCCTCCCAGTTCCCTCAACACTCTGCTTATTTATCTGTAACATGAGAGATCAGAACTGATCATTTCTAAAGTTTCATTTACTTAAATAATTCTAAGATTTCCTCTGGTTCTTGTGTCCTCTCATTCTCTGAACTAAGTCTCTACTGCATGTGATTTGAACCAACATTCTGCCCACTTTTCACTACAACCCATTCTTAGAGCTGTAGAGGTCTAATAAAGCATACCCCATCTCTCCCTCTTATGTTTGGAACCTATTGATAGAGACAGATAATTAAACCTTCAGCTTTAGATCTGCAGCCTAATTGGTTTGCTAATACTGCATCCCTAAATAAGCTAGACTTACTCCTCATCACAAATAGTGCTGAGCACCCCCACCCTACACCATAGGAGAGAGCCTGCATTTATTAGATTTTCTCATGTATGAACAGCTTGGAATGAAAGTGTCCTGTGGGCATGTTGTTTCTGGATAAAACACACACACACACCACCACCACCACCACCACCATCACCACCACCACCAACAACAACACAGACTGGATCATGTTATGGTCTAAGCTGGTTATTCTCAGTTGCTGTCTTTTCAACCCACTAAACAAAGTCGAAGTGTGGGCGAGGGGAGGGGAGAGAAGCCAGGAATAGTACTCTGTTCAGGGGTGCTCAAACTTCAGCAGGTGTCACCTCACCTGGAGGGCTTGTGAAAACAGACATTGCTGGCCCTCACTCCTAGGGTTTACAATTCAGTAGATCCAGTGGGGCTTAGAACTTTTACTTCTAACAATTTCCCAAGTGATGCTGATGCTTCTAATATAGGGACCACACACTGAAAAACAAAGCTCCAGCTGAAGCCCCTCACATGTATGATGAAGTGTTGGAAATAAAGTCGCCCTTTGGACATTTACCTTTATTTAATCAAGATGTAGGTTAGTATTTCATCCTTAATACCTTCATAGTGGAGAAATCATGGTGAATCATTTCAAAATGTATATGTTTATCAAATCACCGCAATGTATACTTAGATATCTTATAATTTTATATGTCAATTATACCTCAATAAAGCTGAAATAAAAGAAATACCACAGTTATCTGGGTGTCTTTATTTTCTTCATTTTGTTGGTGATTTATGTCTTAGGTAAGGAGTGTTATCTTGTTCATTCCCTCAGAACATCCAACTGGGGTCCAGGCATATAAACAGCTTTTAATAAATTCATGTTCAATTGACTTGATCCTTACACTGTTCTTTGATACAGAAAATGCTCCTTCCTTTCAGGCTAGCACTGTGCTAACCCTTTGAAACTATCTTCAGTTTTAGAAGACTTCCTTAATAATCATCATTTCTCTCCATTCAGAACTATCTCTATCTCTATCTCTATCTCTATCTCTATCTCTGTCTCTATCTCTATCATCTCTATCTCTATCTCTGTCTCTATCATCTCTTCATCTCTATATCTATCATCTAGAACTGTGCCCAGGCACTTTTGGTTTTGCCTTTTTGTGACTATGCTTGAGTTCTGCTGACTGTCCTGTCTGTTCCATCACAGTGGAATCTTACTCAGGGAAGGAGGCTATTCTTCCCTTCTCCCAGGCCCAACAGTAAGAACAGTGCTGCTCATTCAAAGAAAAACTATTCCCATGGGATTGGGGAAGGGTCCTGAAGTAGTAAAACTGATAGAAGGCCCACCTGCTTTAACCTGACTCAAGGGAGTCCCTGCAGATGAACTGGCTCAATAATTTCCCAAAGTCATCTTTCTTTCTTTTAAAAAAAATTAATGTTTTTTAATTTATTTTATAATTTTTTTTTACTTTTCTTTTTTAAGAATTTTTTTTTAATTTTTTATTTTTTTAAAGTTTACATCCAAATTAGTTAGCATATAGTGAAACAATGATTTCAGGAGTAGATTCCTTAATGCCCCTTACCCATTCAGCCCATCCCCCCTCCAACAACCCTCAGTTTGTTCTCCATATTTATGAGTCTCTTCTGTTTTGTCTCCCTCCTTGTTTTTTATATTATTTTTACTGCCCTTCCCTTATGTTCATCTGTTTTTATCTCTTAAAGTCCTCATATGAGTGAAGTCGCATGATTTTTGTATTTCTCTGACTAATTTCACTTACCATAATACCTTTCACTTCCATCCACGTAGATACAAATAGCAAGATTTCATTCTTTTTGATTGCCGAGCAATACTCCATTATATATATATATATATATATATATATATATATATATATATACATATATATATATATATATATATATATATATATATCACAACTGCTTTTCTTTTTTAATTTTTGTAACGTTTATTTATTTTTGACAGAGAGAGATTGAGCATGAGTGGGGGAGAGGCAGAGAGAGAGGGAGACACAAAATCCCAAGCAGGCTCCAGGCTCTGAGCTGTCAGCACAGAGCCCAATGCGGGGCTCGAACTCAGACTACGAGATCATGATCTGAGCCGAAGTCAGATACTCAACCGACTGAGCCACCCAGGCACCCCTATACCACAAATTCTTTATCCATTCATCCATCGATGGACATTTGGGCTCCTTCCATGCTTTGGCTATTGTTGATAGTGTTGCTATAAACATGGGAGTGCATGTGTCCCTTCGAAACAGCACACCTGTATCCCGTGGATAAATGCCTAGTAGTGCAATTGCTAGGTCATAGAGTAGTTCTATTTTTCATTTTTTGAGGAACCTCCATACTGTTTTCCAGAGTGGCTGCACCAGCTTGCATTCCCAAAACAATGCAAAAGAGATCCTCTTTCTCTGCATCCTCACCAACACCTGTTGTTGCCTGAGTGGTTAATGTTAGCCATTCTGACAGGTGTCAGGTGGTATCTCATTGTGGTTTTGATTTGTATTTCCCTGATGATTAGTGATGTTGAGCATTTTTTCATGTGTCAGTTGGCCATCTGGATGTCTTCCTTGAAGAAGTGTCTATTCATGTCTTCGCCCATTTCTTCACTGGATTATTTGTTTTATGGGTGTTGAGTTTGATAAGTTCTTTATAGACTTTGGATACTAACCCTTTATCTGATATGTCGTTTGCAAATATCTTCTCCCATTCTGTCGGTTGCCTTTTAATTTTGCTGATTGTTTCCTTCGCTGTGCTGAGGATTTTTATTTTTATGAGGTCCCAGTAGTTCATTTTTGCTTTTATTTACCTTGCTTCTGGAGACGTGTTGAGTAAAAAGTTGCTGCAGGCAAGATCAAAGAGGTTTTTGCCTGCTTTATTCTCGAGGATTTTGATGGTTTCCTGTCTTACATTGAGGTCTTTCATCCATTTTGAGTTTATTTTTGTGTATGGTGTAAGAAAGTGGTCCAGGTTCATTCTTCTGCATGTCGCTGTTCAGTTTTCCCAGCACCACTTGCTGAAGAGACTGTCTTTATTCCATTGGATATTCTTTCCTGCTTTGTCAAAGATTAGTTGGGCATAGCTTTGTGCGTCCATTTCTGGGTTCTCTATTCTGTTCCCTTGATCTGAGTGTCTGTTCTTGTGCCAGTACCATACTGCCTTGATGATTACAACTTTGTAGTATAGCTTGAAGTCTGGGATTGTGATGCCTCCTGCTTTGGTTTTCTTTATAAGATTGCTTTGGCTATTCGAGGTCTTGTTCCATACAAATTTTAGGATTATTTGTTCTAGATCTGTGAAGAATGCTGGTGTTATTTTGATAGGGATTGCACTGAATATGTAAATTGCTTTGGGTAGTATCGGCATTTTAACAGTTTTTTTCTTTCTATCCAGGAACATGGAATCTTTTTCCACGTAGTTGTGTCTTCTTCCATTTCTTTCATAAGCTTTCTATAGTTTTCAGTGTATAGATTTTTCACCTCTTTGGTTAGATTTATTCCTAGGTATTTTATGGTTTTTTGGTGCAACTGTAAATGGGATCGATTCCTTGATTTCTCTTTCTGTCACTTCATTGTTAGTGTATAGGAATGCCACCGATTTCTATGCGTTGATTTTATATCCTGCAACTTTGCTGAATTTATGAATCAATTTTAGCAATTTTTTGGTGGAATGTTTTGTGTTTTCCACATAGAGTATCATGTCATCTGCAAAGTGAAAGTTTGACCTCCTCCTGGCCGATATGGATGCCTTTTGTTTCTTTGTGTTGTCTAATGGCTGAGGCTAAGGCTTCTAATGCTATGTTGAATAACAGTGGTGAGAGTGGACATCCCTGTCTTGTTGCTGACCTTAGGGGGAAAACTCTCAGTTTTTCCCCATTGAGGATGATATTAACATTGGGTCTTTCATATATGACTTTTATGATCTTGAGGAATGATCCTTGTATCCCTACTTTCTTGAGGGTTTTATAAAGAAAGTATGCTGTATTTTGTCAAATGATTTCTCTGCATCTATTGACAGGATCATGTGGTACTTGTCCTTTCTTTTATTGATGTGATGTATCACATTGATTGTTTTGGGGATATTGAACCAGTCCTGGATCCCAGGTATAAATTCACTTGGCCATGTTGAATAATTTTTTTTTAATTTATTGTTGGATCCAGTTGGCTAATATCTTGTTGAGGATTTTTGCATCCATGTTCATCAGGGAAATTTGTCTATAGTTCTCCTTTTAGTGGGGTCTTTGTCTGGTTTTGAAATCAAGGTAATGCTGGCTTCATAGCAAGTATTTGGAAGGTTTCCTTCCATTTCTATTTTTTGAAAAAAAAGCTGTTTTTCGCATAGTCTTCCCCCCCCCCCCCCGCCATTTCCATCCTCTCTCCACAAGCAAAAATAGCTCCCTGCCCCCGGCGGCTTCTCTCCCCCAGTTCACTTCTCCACGCCATGTACTTGCTGAGTGCTGTGGTTCAAGTTGTGAAGATTGTTGTGTTAATCATCAAATCAGTTTGTTACGTGTGCAGCCTGGTTTAGTGTTGACCTGGCTGTATTTCATTGATGTGAGACACAAAAAAACTTCCATGCAGTTCCACCATCTTGGCTTCTCCAAAATCTCAGAAAGTTCTAAAGCAAACACCTAAATATAACTACAGACCTTTGCAAAAACTTAATATGTAATTATTTACTTAAGCTAACAATAAGATTCTACAGAAGGTCGTAGTTGTTAGAAAAACTTAGTTCCTTTAACATTGAGAAGTTTTAGTTCTCTTAAGTAACCAAAGACCTGATAAAGATAAAACACGGAAACTGGTTTTCTGGGCAAGGAAAAGAAGAAAAAAAAAACCCTTACTTTATAATTTCTTATACAGAGGAGACCAAAAATCCAAATAAACTTTGTCCTCTAATGGAGGGAAGAGCAGAATTTCCATTTTATACAAGTGTGGGGCTAGTTGTGGTGGGCAGGGCATCCCCCAGGTAGGACTGAAGTGCCTGCCAGGTTTTCTCCTGGTCACCCTGTTCCTCTGTGAGCCTCCGCCCATCACTTTGCTGATGGAGAGATATTTCTTCAGCTCTCCTTTACACCTGACAGGGTCTGCCTACAGGAAGATGGGGGGGGGGGCATCAGGCAGAGGGCAGGAGAGAGAAGGGGCAATGTCCTTCCTTTCATTGGGCTCTGAGCCCTGCTCTTCTCCCTAGATTCTGAAGGGTGGGAGAGGTGTGAAAGCAGATGTAGAAATGACTTGAAATGGGGCAAAATTGTTGGATGCAGTGGGTTGGAGAGATGGAGGTAATTGGAAAGTGGAGCTCACTTAGGAGTTGGGGTTTTCTGGGGGAGGTGAGCAAGGAGGGGAGGGAGGCAGCCTGGGTCAGGTGGAAGGTTGTAAAGGTGGGAGGGATATAGAAAGAGGTGGGCAGTGCAGAGGGTCAGAGGGATGGGAGGTGGGTAGGGCAGGGAGGTGGAGGAACCAGGATGGGACAATGCCAGATGGAAACTCAGAGATGGTCAGGGTGGCAGGTTGCTGGAAGGACTGGAGGAGGATCCCACTGGGAGGAGGAGAAGGCAGACAGCAGTACAGAAACAGTCAGAGCCTGGGAGGATTGTAGAGAGTAAGCCTGTGTCATGGAAACAAGGATGTTTGTGGGTCCTTGGAGGATCCCAAGAAGGCGAGGGAAAGACCTCCAGAGACACTTCCCACTCAGACTGAGGCCTGACTCTGAATGGACTTGAGGAAACCACCTGAACAGCAGGGGAAGGGGTGCAATTCCTGCTCCCTTTACCCCAAGAAACCTGCAGGTATTGCCCATCAGGGTGGGGGTGGGCTTGGCTGCTTCTCAGCTCTGAGCTCAGAATCCAGTGGGGTTTCTTTGGAGCAACTGTTTAGTATTCATGAGTTTAAGAAATCTCTCCCACATCCGCTTGTCACAGCTAGTCTTGTCATATAACTGTCCATAGTACTGTCCATGAAGAATGTTTCAGAATTGGAGTAATCAGAGAAGGTAATGATGACTTTCTACAGGAGGGCTCCATGCGGGATGAGTAGCCCTTCATGTCCATCTCATGCATTGACCCAGCACTCCATTTGGAACATTTGAGCTTTTGTCAGTCGCTTTAAAGGTTATTATGGAATGGGATCAGAAGTTTGAAACTCAAGAGGTCTCACTCAGTTCTAGTACTGAATGTCCACCCTGCTATGGCTTGTGAAATGATGTTTTTACTCTTTAGAGAATTATAGAGATATTTAATTTTTATAATAAAAGATTTACTAATGTCTAATAACTGCCAACATGTACAGATACACAACAATGCTGTATGCTGATTACAGAAACAATATGCAATCAGTTTCAGTTGGATCCATAATGCTATAGTATCTAAAATATAGATCTGATAGCATGTTCATATTTTCAACTTTTAGGTGTATGGGTGTTACATTATTCTTTTCTCTTTTTTAAATTTACATAAAGAATCAATAAATCATTATGATGTTAAAAAATAAAATAAAGACGGGGTGCCTGGGTGGTTCAGTCAGTTGGCCGTCTGACTTCGGCTCAGGTCATAATCTCGCAGCTCATGGGTTCAAGCCCCACATAAGGCTCTGTGCTGACAGCTCAGCTGTGCTAACAGCTCAGAGCCTGGAGTCTGCTTTGCATTCTGTGTCTCCCTCTCTCTCTGCACCCCCACCCCCTTCTCACGCTCTCTCTCTCTCCCTCTCTCAAAAATAAACATTAAGAAATAAATAAATAAAATAAAATAAAGTTTATTATGGAAAACCCAATCTGCAAATGAGCAAGAGACTGATGGAACAAGAGGAGTGGGGGCTGGTGTGGGGAAAGGGGAATGGGATAGAACCTGCCAAGTTGAGATCAAGTTTCCCCAGGTGTGAGGACTTGGTGGTCTGACCCTGAAGGAGACTGGGTTTCTGTTTCATGGACACAAGACTGGAAGGGTGTTGGGGTGATGCTCACCACAGATGCTTGGGGATTGAAATGGGGTGGCTTTCACAGGTAGACATAGTCCTGATGGACTGTCTTAATCTTCACACAATTATTAGGTATATTTTATTAATCCAACTTTACAGGTGATGAAATTGAGTCTCAGAGAGGCTATGTCAATGACTCAAGATAACATAGCTTAGTAAGAGGCAAATCTGGATTTGAACTCAGGTCTTTGACTCCTGAGCTCTTGCTCCCTCCATAACACCACTGGGTAGAAAGTCTTACTCTGTTATGTGTCTGCCTCAGCTTCAGGCCTGGGGATGGAGAGCAAGGTGGGTTGTGGCTGATAAGTGCTCAAAAGTGTTTGTTGTATGAAGGAATGAATTACTTGTGCAGATTCACCTTCCATTGTGTGGGCCTAAGTTCTAGAGACTCTGTCAGGAAGGAGAATATAGCAAAGGAGTTCCAGTGTGGGCCAGGAAACTGGAAATGTGTTTCCTGTGGGTTTCCATCCTTTTCCTGGGCATTTCTAGATCTCTAGAATCTAGAGGACTGGGCACTGGCTCCTTACAAGAAAAGAATAGAGTGGAGTGTATGTGTGCACAGTATATTTGATAAGAGTATGACAGTGTGTAAGTTTGGGTGTGCATGCCTGTCTGTAAAGGTAGGAGTTTGTGAGTACGTGTCTTTGTGTTGGAAACATGTGGGAATGTTTGTGATAAATGGGTGTGTATATGTGTGTATTTGAGGGTATATGTCTGTGTGTATGTATGAGTGTGAACATCTGGGTGTGTGTATCTGCATGTGTGCAGGTGCAAGTGTGCATATGTGTATGTGTGCAAGCTGTCGCAGGGGAGCTGAAGACTCATAGTTGAAGATGTCTTTGATGTGATTTGTGCAATCTTCTTGCAAGATTCAGGCTGTGGTATGGAATGGGGTGAGTTGGGAGGGCAGAAGAGGAAGGCTGTCTGTGCTTGGGGTGTGAGGGGATTGGGTAATCTGAGCAATGGGTGCCTCTGCCCTGGCAGGTACAGAGGGATGGCATCAGGATTCCAGGTCTGAGGCTGGGTGGAGACTGGGTCCTGAGGCCTTCACTCAGGATTTGCACTGGAAGAACTCAGACACCCTATTCTGACCAGGGAGGGCCATAAAGAGGTGGGGTCAGGATGGGAGTGTGGCCAGACAGTGGAGGGTTCAGGCCTACTCTCTCCCCCATCCACACCCCCAGGATTTGGGAATGACGTAACCAGGCTGCTATTCCTACCTCTAGGCCCCACCCATTCTTCCCAAGGGCCTTAGAGTTTCCAGAACTCTTTGTGTGCCACCTTCTGAGGCTGGGATGACCAAAATCACAGTGAAGACTTGTCTCTAGTAAGTACTACCCAGACAGGTCCAAAACAAGTCCTTGTCTCTTGGAGGCACCTGGTAAGCCAAATATGCATTATTACTGAATTTCATACAAGCTAAGGCTTCAGACCACTTGTGCTGGGAAGTTCTTGCAGAGTTTAAACTCAAATTTCTGGCTGTACTTTGTGCCCCAAAATCCCAGGCTAAGTTGGTTAAGTTGGAGCCAATCACCTTCAGCCAAAAGTATAGAAGAAGTTTCTTCTGGATAGGGAAGTGGGTCAGAGTATATGGACACTAAGAGGATGTGGGGCTAAAGCTGGTGGATCACAGAACTCTCCTGGGCAGAATGGCCATGATCAACAGGGCAGATTCAGAGACGGGAGCTTAGAGATCAACAGTTTTTCCTGTTTCCCATGTTATTCCAAGCTGTGCCAGGGGAAGCAGCAGAAACCGAGGCTACGGTAGGAGGGACCAGATTAGAAAGGGAATGTGTTTCCCTGACTACAGCTTTGAGAAGCCTGTGGAAACACAGGATAAACAGCAAATTATGAAAGCAGAAATGTTCCTCTTGCAGCTCAGGAAGTAGGAAGAGAGGTGCCAGGGCTGTGGGACTCTGAGGGGCAGAGGGGTGTGTGTGCTGAGGGTGAGGGTGTGAACAGCACAGTGTTTGTGGTGTACATGTCTGTGCGCTGTGGTTAACAGTCCCATGTGCACCAGTCATGTACGTAAACATGAATCACATGGGGAAGGGCGCAGCTTTGACATGTTTTTTTTAAACCAAGAATTGTGATCTGGCTTCTCACTGGGGCCTGCAAAGTAAGCTTTTCTATTAGGAGCAGCAGTCAGCACCAATGGGAAGACCCCTGGAGTGAGAATCAAGAAAATGTGGGTTCCAGTTCTGGCCCTAGTTATCAGCTGGGACCCTATGACATGTCACTTCTCTGAGATGGGATGTCATTTGCTGTCCAAAAATAAAGGAAAAGCCACAAATTCCTTCTGTGCCAGCAGCCTCAGTGCTGGGGACCAGAAAAGGGAAGGGGACTGGAGTGGGTGATGGCATTTCAGGGGCCAAAAGGAATAAGGGATGCCAGTGAAAAAGGCTGCATGAGGGGTTTCCTGAATTCAGAAATTCATGGGTTCTTGCTGGAGCTACTGATTTCCCCAATCTGGGCAACCCAGCCCTATTTCAGCACCCAGCATGGAGGAATGGCTCTTCAGCCAGAGACGTTCTCTGCCGTCCTCTTGTGGCTGCTGAGTACTATGTAGGTCTGAGAAGGTTTTGCTCTAGCCCACAGGGCATCTTCCCTTGCTCCCTGGTGGAAATTGCCTATTATCAGGAAAAGGGACCTTTCTTTGCTCCTCTAACCTCATCTTTCCCCCCAACTCCCCTGGTTCCTGGAGGCACTCACAACCTCCTTAAGATTTAAGTCTGTCTGAGATTTATCTCTCTTTTCCATTTCCTGAGGTTTTAAGTTCTGCTTTCGGGGATGTGCAGTGGAGACAAGGGGTTGAAATTAAGATACTGAGCCAAGAGAGCAACTTCTCTTCTCTGGGTTCCATCTATAACCTCATCTATAACCTTAGCTTCCCAGGTAGTAGGAATTTTTGAAAACATTTAGGGGCTAATGATATTCCTGGAGAAAATGGGTTTGGAGCAGACCAGAGTTATGCATCTAGGCTTCTGTGAAATTGTACCCAAGTTAGCAGGGAGGTGGATTGCCAGAAGCCATGAGGCAAGAGACAGGGATGCTGGAGGGAGATGGTGTATTTGACAGATACTGACAGGACTCCTTATCTGCTAGCTCTGGAGTCCCCTCCTACCCACCAGGCTGCCCTTGACTTCCCTTCTAGTATTCACTGCTCATTAGTGACTGTCTTTGGGGACACATCCAATGGGCCACATTGCATTGGATGGACAAGAAGGGTGAGTAGGGAAAAGGGGACACCAGGTAAGTGATGGAAGAGGAGGGGTTGAAATAACTGAAATTTGAGCTGATATCTGAGGATCACTCAGGAGCTTGGAAGACGTGGCAGGGGAATCTTTCCTGGGGGCAGATGCTGAGTTGCTGAGGAGGAGTAACTGGGGTGAGGGTGGAGGTGTGAAGAAATACTGAAAGATATTGAGTTCCACTTATTTTGGGAGACCTGATAAAAATTAGCCATGATTTTATTGAGAGCTTCCTATGTACAAGGAAGGGTTATAGCTGCCATGAGAAGATAAAAGAGGGACACACATTTTCTATTCTCCTTTGAGTATTGAAGACCTGCCTATCTCCTCCATGGACTGGTTGTCCCATGTTTGCCTATCTGAGAGGTGCAAGGAGCACTTGGGGGATTTCACCCGAGATGCAGAGGGAAAACTCCCAGGTTTTCTGTCCTGCACTCCCACCCCTTTCTGGCAAAGCACCTCCAGTGGGCCTTCTGCCTCTCCTCACTCCTCTTCTCACAGAATTCTCCAGACTTATAGATACCTGGATGAGGGGGGACATTGACTGCCCTTCCAGAATTTCCAGTGACTCCTGGTTGACAAACTAGGGAGGGGATAGGGTCAAGCCTCAGTGCCTGAGTAGCCAGTATAACAGACAGGGAGGCAACTCGCATCTGGAGTTGTGGAGAATGTTAGGGGTGAAACAGAATGTTCCAGTGGAAACCTGAGTTTCATCCTAATCTGCCAGCCATATATCTTCCTCATAAAAGGCTGCCTGCTGCATCCCCTTTATGTCCTCTGTGCCAGCCCACCCCATGAACCACAGGACAGCATGTGGGAGGCAGAAGGGGGGAGATGGACACAGGGACGGGGACAGAAAGGCCCAATAAATTCAAGCCAAGACTAACAGGAGACAAACAGTCCACAGTGGAATGGAGAGACAAGGAGACAGACCCAGAGATGGTAGGGAGGGAAGAGGGGATCATCTAGAGAGCAGAGAGAAAGGTCCAAGACAGACACAGAGAGACACCCAGAGGTCAGAGATAGTAGAGATAAACATGGATGCAGAGAAATGAGTTGGAAACAGGCTCAGAGGGTTTGAAAGCCATGGATCCAGAGCCAAACAGATACATGGGCATAGGGCCAGGGCAGAGCAGATAGCCTAAAGAAGTGCACACAGAGAGGGAGGAGAGGGAGACAGAGAAGGGAAAGGAGGAGGTGGGGGCCAGAGAGGAAGGCAGTGAGAAGGGGCAGGTAGAGGTTGCAGAGGTTGGGATGCAGACTCTGCTACAAGGGTTCTACTGCTCTCTCAGGATCTGGGAGTCCAGTGCGATGAGAGCCGTGTGTGTGTGTGTGTGTGTGTGTGTGTGTGTGTGTGCACACACACACACACACACACACACCCTCTCTCTGTCTTCACTCCTTCCCAAATCCTATGCCTCTCCCCTGTGCTCTTTGAGGCTTATTCCTGCTTCCCCCTCTCTGAGCACTGCCTCTCACCCTGGGTTCCTCTACCTGCCTCAGTCCCACATCACTTCCACATAGTCTCTCCTTCACTCAGGCTTTTCATACTTTTGCCTGGACTTTATATTTCTCCCCCATTCTGCTGCTATCACTCCCTCCCTGGCACCCTAGACTCTGTAGGCTGGTTCCTCCAAGTCACCTCTGCCTTGGTCTCCTCCTGCAGGTCCTCCTTCCACCCTTCTGCACTCTGCCTGAGGCTGATGTTGCCTCCCAGTCTCAGTCCCAGTCCTAGCTGTGTTTCTGCCCTGATTCTTTTTTTTTTTAATTAAATTTATTGACAAATTGGTTTCCATACAACACCCAGTGCTCATCCCAAAAGGTGCCCTCCTCAATACCCATCACCCACCCTCTCCTCCCTCCCACCCCCCATCAACCCTCAGTTTGTTCTCAGTTTTTAACAGTCTCTTATGCTTTGGCTCTCTCCCATTCTAACCTCTTTTTTTTTTTTCCTTCCCCTCCCCTATGGGTTCCTGTTAAGTTTCTCAGGATCCACATAAGAGTGAAACCATATGGTATCTGTCTTTCTCTGTATGGCTTATTTCACTTAGCATCACACTCTCCAGTTCCATCCACGTTGCTACAAAAGGCCATATTTCATTTTTTCTCATTGCCACGTAATATTCCATTGTGTATATAAACCACAATTTCTTTATCCATTCATCAGTTGATGGACATTTAGGCTCTTTCCATAATTTGGCTATTGTTGAGAGTGCTGCTATGAACATTGGGGTACAAGTGGCCCTGTGCATCAGTACTCCTGTATCCCTTGGATAAATTCCTAGCAGTGCTATTGCTGGGTCATAGGGTAGGTCTATTTTTAATTTTCTGAGGAACCTCCACACTGCTTTCCAGAGTGGCTGCACCAATATGCATTCCCACCAACAGTCTGCCCTGATTCTTTATCAGATTCTCTTTTCTTGCTCAGTTTCAGGTGTGGTTGCTGGCCTTTGCCCCCACCCTCTTCCTTAGGGTCTCTTCTGGACATGCCAGAGCTCCAATTCGACCTATTTCCTCCTCTCCTTCCTATTGTGAAGGTTCAGGTGTTGCCTTCTGGCTCCCAGTCTCTGCCAGGACCTCCCTGGTTGTGAAGCAAGAGGTCTTGGGCTGAGTTGGAATACCAGCCATGTTCTTCCCCATGTAGCCTCTTCACCTGGACTTACTCACCTGTAAAATGTGGGAAATAATATAGGAGCTTCAGGATATAACGCATGGTAATGCAGTGAGAATTAGCGCTGTGGTAAGGAATACAACAAACTCAGAGACTAAAGAGATGGTGACCTGAGCCAAAATCAAGTCAGATGCTTAACTGACTGAGCCACCCAGGTGCCCCTCAAACCATTATAAACACCTAGGAAATTGACCTGAGAATTCATGCAAAATCTGCATAATTTGAGCCAGAGAACATGACAGCTTTGTGGTGTGGAGAGGTGAATTGGGGGAGAGAAAAGCCACAGAGCTGCCACGTGTAGGAAGCCATTTTCACAGAGGACAGAGAGAGAATGAGAAGAGGGGAAAGTGAGGCACATTGGGATCATGCAAGTAAAGCACTATCCCTGAAAGAGGCTAGACAGAAAGATTGAAAACACTTGCAGGGAACTGGAAGTTCCCCAGACCATTGTTCCCCAAAACCATTGCTAGAGAGAATGGAAAGGGTTTCGTTACTGCCAGCATTCTATAAACAGTGGAGCACAGAGTCTGAAGTTTCAGAGCTCAGTGTCTGGCTATGCTCTGGTGAGGAAGGAAAGCGAATCCTCAGGAGCAGGCAGCTTGGTATGAGTGGTCTGTGTGCCACATGGGGAGAAGTGGTTCCCCTGCTTGGACTGCATTTGGTAGAGGCCATACAGCTTTCCTGTGGACGAAAGTCACAGAAGACCCCAGAGAGCTGCCACGTTTACTGCTATAGTGAAAAGATACCAGCTGAGTGCAGCAAAGCCTGGCACCAGGTGTGTGTTGTGATTTACCATAAACTCTGAGCCTTTGCCACTGCAAAATTGGGTGAATGTTTTCTGGGACAAGCTGGTACCAGGACATTGCTCAGCAAGATACACAATGGAATATTACTCAGCGATCAAAAACAATGAAATCTTGCCTTTTGCAACAACGTGTATGGAAGTAGAATGTATTATGCTAAGGGAAATAAGTCAGGCAGAGAAAGACAAATAAGGGGAATGAGATGGCACCTTCTTTTGGTCACCATTCAGGGTCTTGGCAGCCTAGTTTTGATTACTTAGAGCAGGAAGCTCTCTAGACAGAGAATATACATATATATATATATATATATATATATATATATATATATATTTCTCCAGCACAATGCTCAATGTATATTCAGTTAAAATATGCTACAAACTATGAATGAATATCTCAGAAAGTCCTTTATGGTGAAGCCTAAGCCAGATCTCTTTTAATTTTATTCCTGGAGTGATGGGAAACATGGGTGAGAGGGCGGGGATGGATGGTGATGATAGAGGAACCTAGTAGGAGATTCTGGAACAGGCAGCTTTAGGGGGTGCTTCCATCCTTTTTAAAGAGCTGCTTAGAGGACTCTTTAGCTGGATCTGGGAGTGGCCTCCAAATGACATAGGCTGGACTCCACATGGCTTCCCTCACTCTCCTCCTGCCAACCAGGACCTCCTCAAAACCCAGGACCCTGGGAAGCTTGTTTCCTTTTAAATTCCATCTTGCCTCCAAAAAGTCTCCAACAAAGTCCCACTTAAGCTCTTAGTCCACCAAGTCACTCATGTAGGGTCCCACTAGTCTTCCATCACCCTCCTCCAGCTTTCCTCTAGATTTTGCCTAATCTACTTCCTTCACTCTTTACCATTCCCTTGTGACGCCCTCCTGAGGGCCCTCCTCCTGAGGACCCCACCTCTCGAGGGCCCTGCCTCTCTAAGGCCCTGCCTCTCATGGGCTCCACCTCCAGAAGGCCCTGCCTTGGGATGGCCCCAACTCCCTGTGGGCCCAGCTAAGCTCCACTCCTGGTCCTGACTCTGCTTGGGTAAACTTCCCTCTCCCTGGGTTTTACTTACCCTTTCTTTCAGGTCTTCCTCTTCTGGGGTAGGAAAAGCACCTGGTAAGTGATTTCTCCTATTTACAGAGTTTGGCAAGAAAATGCAGACAGAGCCAGAGAGCAAGAAGGCTGGCCTGGAGTTCCACCGACTGTGGACTCGGGCTTTAGAGCAGAGGGTATTTCATAGCGCCAGAACCAGACTCTGGATGGGGGGAGGGCAGTGCAGATCAGAGACCTTGAGAGTTTGGGAATGGCAAGTAGGTTTGCTGGGGTCAGAGTGGTTTAGAGGCCTGCACTCTCTTCTCCTCTAGACCAGAAACCTTCTCAGCTCTGCTGAGGAAAATATTAATTAGGGGAGGTTATTCCTTTGACCTTCTCTGGCATCCTTCCTACTTCTTTGCCCTGTCCTCCTCCCTTGCCTTTCCTTTCTGACCTGGTGCCAAGCTTGTTTTATCCATCTTTGTCTTTCCCACAGCACCCAGCACATTGTATGCTTAGACCTGTTCTTTGAATTAATGAATATTCTTCCACCTGGCTTTGCTGCTTCCTTCGTGTTTTGCCATGTTTTCTCACTGGAAATTTTAAGTCTCTGTATCATATCCTCTTAGGGTGGACATTGTTGTGGACTTTGCAGAGTAGTAGGTCAGCTGTATAAAGTGTTCCACCACCATGACAGAGGATTTGAGGGACTTCTTCCTCCATGCTCAAAGTGCTAGATATCTATTTTTACAACTGCTGAATGTCTCTCCCTGACTTTCTTATCTAATTTTCAAAAGTTGTGGTGGGGATTGATTATAGGCAAGCTCAGGGTATAGCAGGCAATTTTACCAAATTCCCCTGGGGTTTGGCTCCCTATTGGTCTTAAAACACTGGGTCTCCTAAAGGCAGTTTGCCGTTATCCCAAAATATATTTGCAACTGTTTAATTTTAAAGGCGATGGGAATATTAAATTGTTCTCCACCCTCCTCCTAACTTCCATGTACATGTGGACAGAACCCAAACACCAGAAGCCTAGATAACACTTATCCAAGCACAGCACCTGTTTTATTGATTATATGTGGCAAATGTTTATTTCTAGGTTGTATTTCTCTTACCCTCTGGCAATTCTTGGGCAACTTCTGTCCATTATCAACTGAGACATATTATGTGCTTCCAGAAGGCGGATTCATTTTTAACCTTAGTTTAGCAAAATCATGTAGAAAGTCCATTTTTCTTCAACAAGTATATTCCAAATTAATCAAAATAGTTTTTCAATTATATTCTTTTGGTTTATTCTCATCCCTTTTTTCTTTTATTACTGCAGAAATCACAAAGCAGAGTGGGGATTAGAAAGAACAAGGAAAAATAGATAGAGTGTCCCTTGAAAAGTGGTGCCAGAAGTTATTTGTTGTAGATTATAATGCCTGAGCTGGGGTGAGACAGATGGGTCTTGATGGAGAAATCATATTGACCATTATTTGGATAAGAACACAGTACTTTGAGTCATGATACAACTTTCATATGACTCAGATAATCTGGTGACATTCCTAAAACAAAACAAAGCCAAACAAATTAATATTACAAAGGAGATATTGAAGATGTACAGCAGGGCTATGAGGGGAAACAAGCACAGTCTTGTGAGAGAGGATAGAGAGAAAGAGACAGTTGAGTCCTTACATGGGAGGTCAGAAGGACACATTTAAAGATATGAAAGAAGATAACCAGAGAGATAGTTGGCTTTCCAAAGCCACCTTGTGTGCAGTATATTAGTGAGAGTGTATATTGGGAAGAGGGACACAGAAGAAAGAACCAGTGGTTCTGACCACTCAAAATGACTAGTCTAAAAGTGGAGACAAGAGTATTGTGATAGATGGGATTATTAGATGGATTTCTAGAATCTGTGCCTTCAAGGAAAGGAAGGGCTTGGGGGAAAAAACAAAGTATTCAACAAAGCTTCTTGGAAAAAGTGGTTTTTGATCAGTGCTCACTGTAGATAAAGGCCATCCTACATTAAGTTGTTTGGAAAATAAGGTAGACAGCCAGATGGATTTCCTTCTACTGGTTTCTCCTGAGAACTTTTATTAGGTGTTCTGTGTTGACAGGATTTGGGGCTGAGAAAAGGGCATGGAGAAGCATAGGGGGAAGAAGAGAAGAAGTTGATTTTCACTGCTGACATCAATGTATCACATCCCTCTCTAATCCCTTAACTGCATGTGCAGACTGGCATTCCCCAGATCTCTTTCTTATTCTTGTATGGAAATTATAATTCTGATTCTTCCTGGTAGTGCATCTAATTTCTGAAGACCTTTAGAAGCAGAAGCTCAAGGTTTCTGATTTGTCAAGTTGATTATCTTCTTTTGGTGTGATTGAAATATTAAGAATTTCAAAACATGGATTATGATTGAAATTAAACCTGTAAATGTGTCAAATCATGAATGCGGAATGTTGCTTTTAACTTTGTCTTCTCTGCAGTTATCCCAAAATGACTATGAAAAGGTGCCTTTTCACAACCATCCTAGAATGATACTAGAAAATATGGAGACTACACAACCTCTAGAAAAGTTATGGCTCTCTGATTGTATACCCAAATAATGGTTAAATGATACTAATGTGGTGTGTGCATGTACCAGGGACTCCATTGTCATTGAGGGAAGGAAGCAGACATGTTTTGTTCTACATCTACATAGATTTGGGTCTATATTTGGCTGGATGTGTTTGATCTGCATAGAGTTTGTTTGGATCATGTTAGTTTGCATCAGGATGGGTTTTCACTGACTCAGAATTCAGCTTCTGCCAGACTGGAATGGTATTTGAGAGGTGTAGGCCTGGGGGTGCTAGGGTAGGTAGATGAGTAGGTGGAGGTGGATGTGTTTCTTCCTGGTCTAATGAGTTTGGGGGTTGCCATGCCTTCAAGCTGAAGTCTTGGTTGCACCTGGTAATATTTACTTGCATAATAAGGGTTTCAAGCCTTATGAGAAAAAAAATGAAGCAGATTCTACCCTAAGGAATTTTTATTTTAGAAAGGGAGACAAAGGCTGCTTTCTTTTTTTTTTTTTTTTTTTTTTTTTTTTTTTTAATGAAATTTATTGACAAATTGGTTTCCATACAACACCCAGTGCTCATCCCAAAAGGTGCCCTCCTCAATACCCATCACCCACCCTCTCCTCCCTCCCACCCCCCATCAACCCTCAGTTTGTTCTCAGTTTTTAACAGTCTCTTATGCTTTGGCTCTCTCCCATTCTAACCTCTTTTTTTTTTTTTTCCTTCCCCTCCCCCATGGGTTCCTGTGAAGTTTCTCAGGATCCACATAAGAGTGAAACCATATGGTATCTGTCTTTCTCTGTATGGCTTATTTCACTTAGCATCACACTCTCCAGTTCCATCCACGTTGCTACGAAAGGCCATATTTCATTTTTTCTCATTGCCACGTAATATTCCATTGTGTATATAAACCACAATTTCTTTATCCATTCATCAGTTGATGGACATTTAGGCTCTTTCCATAATTTGGCTATTGTTGAGAGTGCTGCTATGAACATTGGGGTACAAGTGCCCCTATGCATCAGTGCTCCTGTATCCCTTGGATAAATTCCTAGCAGTGCTATTGCTGGGTCATAGGGTAGGTCTATTTTTAATTTTCTGAGGAACCTCCACACTGCTTTCCAGAGCGGCTGCACCAATTTGCATTCCCACCAACAGTGCAAGAGGGTTCCCGTTTCTCCACATCCTCTCCAGCATCTATAGTCTCCTGATTTGCTCATTTTGGCCACTCTGACTGGCGTGAGGTGATACCTGAGTGTGGTTTTGATTTGTATTTCCCTGATAAGGAGCGACGCTGAACATCTTTTCATGTGCCTGTTGGCCATCTGGATGTCTTCTTTAGAGAAGTGTCTATTCATGTTTTCTGCCCATTTCTTCACTGGGTTATTTGTTTTTCGGGTGTGGAGTTTGGTGAGCTCTTTATAGATTTTGGATACTAGCCCTTTGTCCGATATGTCATTTGCGAATATCTTTTCCCATTCCGTTGGTTGCCTTTTAGTTTTGTTGGTTGTTTCCTTGGCTGTGCAGAAGCTTTTTATCTTCATAAGGTCCCAGTAATTCACTTTTGCTTTTAATTCCCTTGCCTTTGGGGATGTGTCCAGTAAGAGATTGCTACGGCTGAGGTCAGAGAGGTCTTTTCCTGCTTTCTCCTCTAAGGTTTTGATGGTTTCCTGTCTCACATTTAGGTCCTTTATCCATTTTGAGTTTATTTTTGTGAATGGTGTGAGAAAGTGGTCTAGTTTCAACCTTCTGCATGTTGCTGTCCAGTTCTCCCAGCACCATTTGTTAAAGAGGCTGTCTTTTTTCCATTGGATGTTCTTTCCTGCTTTGTCAAAGATGAGTTGGCCATACGTTTGTGGGTCTAGTTCTGGGGTTTCTATTCTATTCCATTGGTCTATGTGTCTGTTTTGGTGCCAATACCATGCTGTCTTGATGATGACAGCTTTGTAGTAGAGGCTAAAGTCTGGGATTGTGATGCCTCCTGCTTTGGTCTTCTTCTTCAAAATTCCTTTGGCTATTCGGGGCCTTTTGTGGTTCCATATGAATTTTAGGATTGCTTGTTCTAGTTTTGAGAAGAATGCTGGTGCAATTTTGATTGGGATTGCATTGAATGTGTAGATAGCTTTGGGTAGTATTGACATTTTGACAATATTTATTTTTCCAATCCATGAGCAGGGAATGTCTTTCCATTTCTTTAAATCTTCTTCAATTTCCTTCATAAGCTTTCTATAATTTTCAGCATACAGATCCTTTACATCTTTGGTTAGATTTATTCCTAGGTATTTTATGCTTCTTGGTGCAATTGTGAATGGGATCAGTTTCTTTATTTGTCTTTCTGTTGCTTCATTGTTAGTGTATAAGAATGCAACTGATTTCTGTACATTGATTTTGTATCCTGCAACTTTGCTGAATTCCTGTATCAGTTCTAGCAGACTTTTGGTGGAGTCTATCGGATTTTCCATGTATAATATCATGTCATCTGCAAAAAGCGAAAGCTTGACTTCATCTTTGCCAATTTTGATGCCTTTGATTTCCTTTTGTTGTCTGATTGCTGATGCTAGAACTTCCAGCACTATGTTAAACAGCAGCGGTGAGAGTGGGCATCCTTGTCGTGTTCCTGATCTCAGGGAAAAAGCTCTCAGTTTTTCCCCGTTGAGGATGATGTTAGCTGTGGGCTTTTCATAAATGGCTTTTATGATCTTTAAGTATGTTCCTTCTATCCCGACTTTCTCAAGGGTTTTTATTAAGAAAGGGTGCTGGATTTTGTCGAAGGCCTTTTCTGCATCGATTGACAGGATCATATGGTTCTTCTCTTTTTTTTTGTTAATGTGATGTATCACGTTGATTGATTTGCGAATGTTGAACCAGCCCTGCATCCCAGGAATGAATCCCACTTGATCATGGTGAATAATTCTTTTTATATGCCGTTGAATTCGATTTGCTAGTACCTTATTAAGGCTGCTTTCAAGTAACATGCAAAGTATACCACAAAGTGAGATTACAGTTGGGAGGATGTCTGGTAAGTGATCCATTTGGTGAGGTTGTTCTCAGAAGACTCCTGGGAGATTAGTTCGGATATTTATTTTCCTTAGTAAGAGCTGAATTTGGTTACTTCAGCTTTCTTTCCAACTTTTCAGGGAAGCTACCTGAACTTTACTTCTCTATCCCCAGAGGAGAAGAAACACACTTATTACTATTGCATTGGGTTCTCCTTTCCTTTTCTGCACAGACCAAGAATGAGAATATTTTTATATTATTCTTATATTTTAGTATCTAGATCTTTACTAATATCTGTAGCAAATATTTATCTGGATCTGTTTAGTTAGGCAAAATGGATTTACCATTTCAAGATGTTATGAAGTTTGTTTTGTGTTTTTGTTGGGGGGGGGGTCTATTTATTAGAGTAAGTCCAAGGCTGACAATGTAGCTTGAACTGATGTTTTCCTGGGAAAGAGATATACACAAGGCCAAGATGGGGGTAATTCCCCTCTCTTCCATGCAGCATTCTCAGGTTGACTCATGGTGCACAGAACATACTCAGTAGTCTTGCCAACACTGGAAAATGAGGTCCTTACTACTCTTACCTTCCATCAACTAGGAATCCATCTGGGATCTTGACATACTCTTGCTGTGACTGAGGAATACCCTTCCTGGTTCACAGTTTATGTATCTTTCACTTATTTTGGCAGGATGGAGGTCTTCACGAAATGCCCTTGGTTGTAAGTTCCCAGACAGGGGTATTCTGTATTGGCCACCATTGTTCTTGCACTGTGTGTAACTGAATGCATTATGATTTTGGCATAATAGTGGTGGTGTTGATAATTTAAGGGGAAGAAAAATGTTGATTTTTCTAGAGTTCTTTTGCACAAAGAATCAGTGTGGTGCCTAAATTTTCTAACTTGGAATTTTCCCTTGTATTCATTTATGCTCAGTTGAAATCTTATCTTTAAAAGATTGAATCCAGTCCTTCTCACTTAGAAATTTTATGTGGCTTCTACTTGAGGAATGATCAAATTTCTCACTCAGACCCAGCTCAAAGTACATTGAATCCATTTGTGTAGTTATTTATAGACAGTACAGGAAAAATGGTAGCAAATAGAGAAAATTCTTTTCTCCAGGAACTTAGAATCTAAAGGAATTTCAGAGATACATTCCTAAAATCCTGAAACAGGTGAAATCATGTTCTACACACTATTCAATCATTTGAGCATTGTACATTCCTCCTTTCTTCAGGCTAGCCTTAAATGCAATTATGCAGCTTCAGTCTTATGTCACGTAGCCTAAGGCCAAAGCATTAGTTGGCTTATTTTCCAAATAAAGTAAAGCAGTGGAAGTAATAAAACTCTGTGTTGTCTATCTGTTCAATTGTCAAACATCAAAGAGATGACACTGGAGAAAATCATAAAGGTCACAGATAATACACTTTGTTTCAACTGACTTGGGTTACTTCCTTTGTACTTTCACTTTGTTGTGGTGAAAGCGACTTGGGCCTCAGTTGTTGTGTTGGATCTCTGACATAACCAAACTGGGATGTAAATCTTGGGACTTCCTTGGATGTGACTGTTTAATTCTCTGTACCTTAGGCTTCAGCTGGGGAAGGAAAGGCAAGCAGAAGCACCATCAGGCAGAAGCTCTGCTCCCAGTACCACCTCACCACCCACTATTCCTACCCTCTTCCTTAACTTGGTGTCTACTTAGGGCAAAGTTCTCGGCTAGTGGACATTAATGAGGGGAGATCATGGGGCAAGGAGAGCATACTGGAGAATACTGGAGAGATCAGGTATCTCTGTAGGTGTGCCTAGAGAAACTTGGGGATGGAGGGTCATGTTGAGTAAATTTGGAAAAAGCTTGTTCTAGGCAGAGAAAGGCAGTCTCTGTGATGGCTGATAATAATGATAGCAAGATGTGCATGTGTGGGAAAAGATTTCTCCTGTCCAAGCAGGAGCCACAAAAGTTAACAGTAGGAGTAAGTGGTAGAAGAACAGTGAAAAGAGAACGTTGGCAATACAATCTTAGAAGTTTGGACTTAATAGAGAGGAGGAAACTGCAGGTTGGTTGGGAGTGTGTGTGTGTGTGTGTGTGTGTGTCTTTTTAAGACTTGAGGAAAGTGTCATTTTCCAGAAGGAGGGTAGAGAGAACTTACACTTCAGTTATCGGCTGCATGTAGCAATCAGGAAGAATGTACTTCAGGGCTTTATCCGCCTTCAAGGGCAGCAGGGTGAATCTTAGTGAGAGCTGAGGGCATCTCATTGTTCAGAGTTACCAATTTTATGGAGCAGGAGGGTGAACCAGAGAGTATGGCAGGAAGCTGGCCTTAGACATGCAGTATTCACAAACCATAGGAAGTTACTAGATACAGGTCTACTGTGGACAAGGTTCTAAATGTCTAAGTGATTTCATGTCATCTGAATTGAACTGAGGTCTAGGTTGGTGATCCCCAAATATCTGAAACCAATGAGTTCAGATGGAATTCCTTAGATTTGTTCCAAATTTTTATGCACTTTCCCCAAATAAGGTCAGGATCCTTAGAGGCTGCTTTGTCAATCCCCTTGTTTCTGGATATATTTGAAGTTTTCTTCCTTTTGAAACCAAAATAGAAAGGAAACCCTTTATCTTTTCTGTTGATCTTCCTGTACCAATATCATGTTCATAATGCCCATTATTCCTTATCTCAAGTTCATATCCCTTAATAACTTAAAAAAACACTGAAGAGATCCAAAAACAGACAAAGAGGTCTTACTGGTGCCTGATGTCCATGGGTGATTAATAAATACTAACTTTGCTTTAGGTGCTGTGAGCTCAGAGCTGGTCACAGACATGGGTCACAATGGGGAATCCTAATGCCCATTTTATATTTTCTACCAGATCAGGTCTCCTGTTTTCAACAACAACCAAGTCAGAATGATCACTCTGAAATAGCTGAAGTCCTATTGCAGCAACACTCTGCCATTTTAGCTCTGAAAGTGGTTAATCAAATTTTGGAATGATCGGCGAGCTGACATTTTTCTGGTACTGGTTCTTCTGGGTTAAGGATAAGAGGACATTTCAGTTTCTGGCACACATTCCTATTCTGCCTGATTGGCAGCCACATCTGGGGAGCAAATAGCCAGGTGAATTAGGAAGCTTAAAAAAATGTTTTGTTAAACTATAGTCATTAAACTCTCACCATCTGCATTCTAACCTCCTATGTTCCAGTTGGGGCTGTCCTTTGTAACAGATTATTCCTAACACTATGTGCCAACAGACTGTTGTCTGGAAGACTTGAGTGATGGCTGAGGTTTGGGATCCCAAACTAGAGATATTTAGGTTGTCTGAGAAATTGTAACCGTCTTCCTGCCATTGGGCTCTCATTTTAGAAAATGTCTGTTCTCCATCTTCCTTTACACAATGAGAGTCAAGGTTTCATTTTCTTCTCCAGCGCTCCTTAACTGCATGAATGTGGGTTTATTTCATTTTAATAATGAGGTAATAACTAGAAAAAATTGGATAAAAGAATAGGATGATGAAAGAAGTCGTGGGAGGACAATTTATATTTGGCATCTAGAGATCTATTACCCTGTATTTCCACAAAAAGCCAAGTGAAAGGAGATGGGCTGAAGTTGTGGGTAGGAATTATAATTATCTGTAACATCATATCCCAGAACTATTGGAATAGCTACATGGATGCTTTGGAATCTTATTTGGCGTCTAAAAGCATAGTCTAGAGATCATTTGACCCTAGGTTAGGTTTGGAGTTTAGCAAGATAAGATTTAATTGTAGTTCTCAGATTTGATGGTCCCAGTACTTGCAGCTCTGGCTGATCAGTATCTACTTGTGAGGAAAGGGAAGATATTAGCAGAAGGTAACGCTGGCACAGATAAAATAACTGGCTCAGATACTCCTTTAATAGTTATCCCCTGAAGTCTTGACTCTTTGTGGAGGTAGCATGCTGCATGCAGTAGAAAGATTATCATCTTTGAAATAATAAAGAACAAAATTCAAATTCCAGCTCTTCTTTGTACTGGCTATATGAGCCTGGGACTGCTGTCTAACCTCTCAGTCTGTAAAATGAAATAATAATACTTATTTAATTGGGATGTTATAGGGGTTAAATGAAATAGCATGTGTACATTACTTGCAGCTCAACAAATGTTGGTTCTCTTTGTCCCCCCTCAATGTATCCCTAAATTTTGCACATATACCTGGTACCCCTATTTGCCAGATCCCATTTTTCTCTGCCTCATGCCCATTCACGTGTTTCCCAATGCCTCTAGAGTTGAAGTCTAGGGCCCTGGCTTATTAGTCTGTGTTCGTCCTACAAAATGACAGTAAGGATATGGAATTTTAAAAACCGTGCTAACATGAGCCATGGTTGTGGTTTTGTTCCAGTAATTTTTGCTGTTGAGTTTTGGTTGTAAATCAAAGCCAAGAGAGTTCTATCTTCCCACCCACTCCTCTCATCTAAAGTTCCTCATTTGGGGCTAGATCATTCAGGGTGGGACTCGATTCCAAACAATTATAATGGCAAGGTTGTTTTTAAAGGGCATTCAGGGAAAAAGAATCCATAACGTTTACTATGGGGACATTCTTGTTTTTCTTCTACCCTTTTAGTTTGAAAAATATCCAACTTACAGAATGTTGCAGGAATAGTATAATTAACACCCATTTATATTTTACCAAGGTTGAGCAATTATTAATATTTTGCCACATTTGTTTGCTATCTCCAGTGTGTGTGTGTGTGTGTGTGTGTGTGTGTGTGTGTGAATAAAATATGACCCATATTCAAAGTTTACTAAATGTCCAGTTTTTCTATAGCAGAATGTTTCTGCCTAATCCCTGTGCAGTCCAGCATTCTGCATTGCATTTGATTGTCATGTCTTTTTATTCTCCTTTAATCTGCAACAGTTCCTCAGCCTGTCATTCCTGCCATGGACAGTTTTGAACAGTACAGGTCAGTTTTATAACAAATCAATATTCTTTGGAAGGTTGCTTTGTACACTGATCATTTTTTATCATTAGATTCAGGTTACACAATTTATATAAGAACATTGTTGACAACAATGAGTGCCATGTCGGCAGAGGGCACATCTTTTTCTTCCCCATTGTGTTTGTAGCATCATGCACTAGGACTGGCGTTTATAAGGTGCTTAATGTTTATTAAATGAATGAATGACCTAAGATACTCACTGCCACCTAGGTCTATTATTTTGCTACTTGAGGGCTACTCCCATTTTAATTATACATGTTTGAAGTCTTAAAGATAACACAGGACCTCTGTAATGATCCCAGAGAGAAGGGAAATGAGATTGGGACTATGATGTGAGGCAATCTGTGGAGTCTCTTTACCCTAGAACTGGGTGGTGATCATAGTGTGCTGAGAGTGGAGGATGAGTAGATGGTCCTTAGCTGGGAAAACACAGCACACAGAAACTAGGAGTACATGGCATGTTTCCTTGCCAAGAGAAATTAGTTATTTACATTTCCAGATTTTACTATATTTCCCTCCCCTCACCCCCATTAGAATCCTAAGAATGCCATAGTGAAAACGGACTTCTGTCTCTCCTACTTTCCCAGCTGGGACAACCCCATAATTCTCTCCTTCTCTACACTTCATGTCTCCCCCACCCACACACAAGTGTGTATTTTTTTTAACATTTATAAATGGTGGTTGGGTGGCCATTCTTTCTTGATTTGTGTTAAGAAAATATATAACTTTTTGGATTTACCATTTGGATATAGAAGCTTTCATCCCTGTTTCCTGGGGGGAAATGAGGCTATGACAGTTACTCTTTACTTTTCAGAAATGTGTATTCAGACCTCCATTTGGGGTCCTTTCTCTCTCCAGCTCTGAGCATCTCAGACATTTCTGACAGTTCTACCTGAGGCATCTGGGGCTTGGGACTGGATTCATGAATGTAATTCTTCAAGGCTTGCAGTGCCTGGTTCACATGATTCCTACCCTCTTTCTGAGAGTCTACCTACCTTTATCTTGGCAGTCCTTATTTTCACCAGGTTACAGAAAGACATCTTTTTATCTTCATGTCAGCTCCTGATTATCCACAATAATGCTAGAGAATAACATTAAATAGTGAGTGATGCTAAAATGACATTTGTTTGATTTATAAGTGATGGAGTCCTGTCTAGAGATAATCCAGAAAGTGAACAGCTTCAGTCAAGTCAATTCATCATGTTATTCTCCCATGCTGGTGAATGGAATCTCTTCTTTGGCATCTAGTCAGGGAGGCGGATGCAAGAACACAGCATGTTCAACCCTCATTTTGTTTCAGACCCACAAGTTATCTATTGAGAGCTCTGCAAAACTTATTTTCATGCCTTGTTTAAAACTGAGAACCCAATACTTAGCTCACAAAACCTTTTTAAAACTGAGAACCCAATACTTAGCTCACCAAGCATTAAAATCAGTAGGCAACATGTAAAACTATCAGCTTTTCTAGGGTTTCCATCACACCCAAAGTGACAGCCAAAGTCTTCACGGTGACTCTCAGACCCTATGTGAAGGATCAGGCTTCCTGCTTTTCTCTTTGATCATCCTCTCCTGCTTCCTCCTTACTCATTCTGTCCTGGCCCCACATGCCTCTTTGTTATTTCTCAAAAATAGGTGGTTTTCATGATAGAGATGTTGATATGACAGAGTAGTATAGGGACCCTGAGATTGTCTCATCCCTGAAACACTGCTATATCAGCATTAAACCATTTTGAACACCTAAGAAATTGATCTGAGGATTCACAGAACAATTAATTCTGCATAATTGGAGCCAGAGAACTTGCCAGGTATGTGGTATGGAGAAGTGATTTGGTAGAGAGAAAAGCTGCAGAGCCTTGGAGTGTAGGGAGCCATTTTCATGGAGAGAAGACAGAGAGAAAGGGGGAGAGTGAAGCACATCGGGATTGCATAAGTAAAGCACTCTCCCTGGAAGTAGCTGGAGAGAAAAAGTGAAAACACTCGCAAGGGACTGAACAAAAAAATCTGTTCCCAGAAACCATTGACAGGGAAAAAGGAGAGGATTTCATTGCTGCCAGGATTCTATAAACAGTGGAGTGCAGAGTGTGAAGTTTCAGAGCTCAGTGCCTGGCAGTGCTGTGGTGAGGAAGTAGGATGAATTCCTTGGAGCAGGCAATGTGTTCTGAGGGGTGCCACATGAGAAGAAGTACTTCCCCTGATTAGAGTGTATTTGATAGAGGTTATATGGCCTCCCCACTAGCAAAACTCCAGGCTGACCCCCAGAGAGCAGCCATGTTTGCTGTGGTATTGGAACAAAGATGCCAAAGGACAGCAAAACTGCCCTCTGTGTGTTGCACAGGCTGTGTGTTGTGATGTGTCATAATCTCTGAACCTCTGCCACAGTGTAATTGCATTAATATTTTCTGGGACAAGCTGGCACCTGGACATTGCTGGGCAAGACCAATCTCCCAGAGAGTTGACATGGGTCCAAGTGGAGTGGTCTCTGAAGTGTGGGGTTTTTGAAACACAGTTCCATCTCAGATAAAACTTTGGAGGAAGGTGCCACCTGGAAGACAGACAGTTTGGACACTGACAGGGAAGAGGTGGGGAGCAGATGAAAACCTGAGACAAAGGAGGGAGTTTGCAGGTCAGTGAGGGCAAGGGGTTCCTGTGCCAGAGACTAGGGAGCTGGGTGAAGCCATTTTCACATCTAGCATGTGCATGTGCATGTGTGCACACACACAGATGACCCTAGTAAGCTAAGTAGTGCCACCAAGTGAAGAAGGAGCCCTCACACAAAGCCCCATCCACCTGTGCCCTCCAGGCACAGCCCCAGAAGACCAGCGCAAACCCCTTCCACAGGCTTATTAGTCTGCAGACTATAGTGTGCTGCAAAGTTTCAGTTATAGAAGAAACTGGATGTAACTTCATTTAGGTTTCATTCTGTGTGCTGGATCCTTTGTTTATTTGTTCATTTTCTTTACTTCCATTTTTGGTTAGGTTGTTCTCCTTTTTCTTTCTTTCTTTTCTTTTTCTTTCTTGTATAAAGAAAGAGAAAATTCTTTTTATTGTTTTGTTGTTTTAACTTTTTAATTTTTATTCTATTTCATTTTCTTTATTTTATTCTACTTTATGGTTGAAAACTTTTTTATTTTTTTAACATTTTCCCTTTCTCTTTTTTCTCTATTCTATCAAGCTTTTCTCAATAAGCAGACCAAAACACACCTAAAATCTAGCTTCCTTTATTTGACTTTTTTGTTTTCAGTTTTTAATTTTTATTAATCTTTTTCTTCCTCCACAATGAGAAGATGGAGGAATTCATGCCAAAACAAAGAATAGGAAGAAATGATGGCCAGGATTTAATCAACAGATATAAGTAAGATGTCTGAACTAGAATTTAAAATCACACTTACTGGAGAGAATTGGACCTCTGGCTTGTGAGCAGGCACCTTCACTTTGCACACAACCAAAGAGCAGTGAGCGCAAAGCCGTGAAGGGAGGCTGAAGCAGGGGCAGGGGAGGCTCAGCCATAGGGGCACACAATTGCTTTGGTGGGTATATGGGTGGGGCCGAAGTTAGTGACCAGGTGCTGCAAGTGGGGCCCACGCGGGTACAGCATGCCTGGAAGTGAAGACCCCGGACTTCGGCCAGCCAGAACCTGATTTAAAAATGGGTGATATTGAGAAGGGCAAGAAGATTTTTGTTCAGAAGTGTGCCCAGTGCCATACTGTGGAAACGGAAGGCAAGCACAACACTGGGCCAAATCTCCATGGTTTATTTGGGCGAAAGACAAGTCAAGCCCCTGGATTTTCTTACATGGATGCCAACAAGAACAAAGGCATCACCTGGGGAGAAGAGACACTGATGGAGTATTTGGAAAATCCCAAGAAGTACATCCCTGGAACAAAAATGATCTTCACTGGCATTAAGAAGTCAGGGGAAAGAGCAGACTTGATAGCTTATCTCAAAAAAGCTACTAAGGAGTAATAGTTGGCCACTGCCTTATTTATTACAAAACAAAAAATGTCTCATGACTTTTTTTTTGTCTTTATCAAACTTCTAGTGAAGCAGCTGGTATCCAAACTCTCTTTAAAGCTATTCAGAAGCCACAAGGCCAACTCCCTGGTTGGCAGGAGTGTTAACATCCAACCACGGGAACCAGTGGAACTTACTGTTTTGGAAAAATGTTTTGAAAGGGAAAGGTCCAGAGTGAGGGCAGTGCCCTTCTTAGAGGAGTGTACACTTGACCTCCAGGACAAAGAAGAATGGGTAGGGTTGGCTGGGAAAGCAAGAAGGCCTTAATTTAGTGGGTGGATATTGGATTTGACAGTGGTTCTTCTTGGGGACATGGGATTGAACTTTTGTTTTGGAGTTTGGAAGTTGCTTAGATACTGAGAGAAACCCAGGGAGGAGAGGGAGGAAAGGGGAAGCCTGGGGTATTATTTCATACAACCTGGCTTCATGTCCTCTGGTCCCTCTCTGCAATTCTTTAAGCACCCCCCCCCCCTAAGGAAGCACCACCTTTGGGAGAGACAGTTTCCTAATTAAACTGAGATTCACAGGGACGCCTGGGTGGCTCAGTCGGTTAAGTGTCCGACTTCAGCTCAGGTCACGAACTCGCGGTCCGTGAGTTGGAGCCCCGCGTCAGGCTCTGGGCTGATGGCTCAGAGCCTGGAGCCTGCTTCCAATTCTGTGTCTCCCTCTCTCTCTGCCCCTCCCCCATTCATGCTCTGTCTCTCTCTGTCCCCAAAATAAATAAACATTTAAAAAAAATTAAAAAAAAAATAAACTGAGATTCACAGACCCAGGGCCCTCATTAGGAATTGCTCTTGAAATAAATTATGGTGCATATTCTTTTTAAACAATTTTTTAATGTTTATTTATTTTTGAGAGAGAGAGAGAATGCAAGCAGAGGAGGGGCAGAGAGAGAAGGAGACACAGATTCTGAAGCAGGCTTCAGGCTCTGAGCTGTGAGCACAGAGCCCAATGTGAGACTCAAAACGAACAAACTGTAAGACCATGACCTGAGTTGAAGTCAGACGTTTAACGGACTGAGGCATCCAGGTGCTCCTTTTAAAAATTTTTTAATGTTTATGATAATGCATATTATAATCTCCTGTTTCCACTTGGGTTTGCCCTTTTCAATCTCTCTCTTTCTCTCAAAAAAAAAATCCTACTTATAGGAATCTCAAGATATGCTAGTCAATGAATACATCTATATACTCATTTTTTTCTGTCCTAAGTGCCTTGTATGGTTGTTTCCTAAAATTATGAGCAAATCCTAGTCCTGTGTAGTGAATATTGGGGCTGGAAGTGTGGAATTCAGAAGAGGAGGTATATGGATCCTGGTCCTGCCCGCTGAAAACTTTTAGGCAATAAAGGAATTTAAACAACACACCCAGGACACTAACATGCAGAAAGGGAAAGTTAGTTTCAACTGAGCATCAGCTTGGGCTGTAAGTGCTGGCAGGAAGGGGAGGATAGTTCAAGACAGGAATCAGTTTAGGAAAGTCTTTTTAGACATGGAATGGGGGAAATGTAAGATGAGGTTGAGAAGGGATAGTCCTGTCATAACTAGACAGGACTGAGGAGGGCATCCCTGGAGGCGCAGGGGAGGGCAGGGCAGGTAACTTACCTAGGCCAAAGGCTCATTACAGGAACAGTAAACAAGGATGTGAGGAGCTGAGTTAGGAAGGAGGTGATGGACCTGAAAGTAGGAGGAGAATTAATGTGGGGCTCTGACAGCTGGGTCAGAGAGTCTTGACTGAATATAAGCTATTGGAATAATCACAGGTTATTGCACGGAGAAAGAGCATTTCTGATCATGGTATTTGAGGCTGATGTTTCTCTGTTGTTATAAACTGGATTTGTGGTAGGCTTTCTCAGGATTCCCAGTCATGGATTTGCTTTCCCTTCTATAAGTTTGCTTGTTCATCTCTTGTTCTGTCTGCTTCCATTGGAATCATAAAATATTATTATTTAGTTCCCAGATGTTTTGTTCTTTGGGATGCTTCTCCGGTATTTACATACTTTATTGTAGCCCTCTTTCCCTCATCTTCAGTAAAAGTGGGAAGAGCACAAAGACCACCCTACACAACACAGTTGAGGGAAACAAATGATCAAAAGCCTTACCCCTCTCTCACCCTGCCATTCAGATGGTCCTCCTCTGGGATTCTGGCTCATGGTCCATGGATAGACCTCTGGAGAGTGTAGAACATTTTTTTGAGGTGGTCAACCTCAGAATGGTGTGTGATTTAACAAATGTTAAGAATCACTGTTGTGTCTTTGTTGGGAGGTAGGTGGCTGGAGACAGCTCCCCAGACAGAGAAATGTGGTACAAGCATCCAGAAACAATTAAAGGAGCTGGAGGAGAAAGAGGAATTGGGGAAAAGGAAATGGGTTCAGAGGGAACTGGTAGGAAGGGTGTCCCATCGTTCCTTGTTCTCCACCCTTTCTAGCAGGTATTTCTTCTCTGTATTCTCCAAGTCCTGGCAATTACATGATTCCAGTTCCTTCCATTTAAATCTACTGAGTTCCTGCCATTTATTAGGCAATGAACTGGGTCCTCTCACAACATCACCTCATGCAATTCCTTTGTTGAACCTGAAGTACAGAGTGGAGTCCACCCTCCCTCAGTCGTGGACTGTTAGCACCATCACTTCCTGTTAGGCCCTATATAAATGCACTTTTTCCCCTTTCATTCTTATCTCTATTCTTATTTCTCCTCCTCACTGGAGGCACTTGCTTTAGTGTATTTAGCAAATACTCTTTCAATCCATGGTCTATATGTGTATTTAGATGCATTCATCCACTCAACAACTACACAGTGCCAACTATATGTCAGACACAGCTGTAGGTACAGGGAATACAGCCAGGAGAAAAGAAAAAGTCCTGCTTTAATAGAACTTACTTTCTTTTGGAGTGAAACAAATCATGAACAAATGAATAAGTAAAACATATAGTACCTTAAATATTAAGTGCTATGGAAAAAAAGGGTGGTGAATAAGGTATGTTGTGGGTGGCTAGGAGTGGAGTGACTAATGAAGGTTGTGCTACAAATGTACTTTTTCACAAAATGCAGTTAAGGGAGCAACTATCCAAATATCTAGGTTAGAAGTGGTACAGTTATAGGGGACATCAAGTACCAAGTGTCTGAGTTAGGGCCTGCCTGGTATATTAGGAGGCTAGTGGCTAGAGAAAAAATGAGTGGGAGAAGAAAGAAACAGAATACTGAGAGGTAGCTGGGTCAGTGACAAATACTGGAGGATTTTGTAGGCCATTGTAAATGCAGATATTGGCTTCTACTCTGAATATAAAGGGAAACAGTGGAAGGTTTTGAGCACAAGAATTATGTGACATTTTTAACAGATATATGTGTATCCTTGACCAACATACAATATTTTGGGGGCTGTTTTTGTTTGTTTGTTTTGTTTTATTTTAAAGTTTATTTATTTTTGAGATAGATACAGAGCAAGTGCAAGAGGGGCAGAGAGAGAGAGGGAAATAGAGAATCCCAAGCAGGCTCCACGTTGTCAGTGCGGAGCCTGACTTGGGGTTCAAACCCAAGAATCGTGAGATCATGACTGGAACCAAAATCAGGAGTCATATACTTAACCTACTGAGACACCCAGGAAACCCATGGCTGTTTTTTTTTTAATGTACATAAATGGCATTGTGCCTTACACCTCATCCCCCTTTTACTTTTCCTACCTAACATTGTTTCTGAGATCTACCCAAGTTGCTGTCTGTAAATTTACTTATTTCTCTGACTTGCTATATAATATTTTATTATGCATATAGGACACATTTTACTTACATATTCCTCTAGTAACAGACTCTTGCATAGCTTCCAACTTCCAGCTACCACAAATAGTCCTGTGATGAATGTGCTCATGTGGGTCTCCTTATGAACTTGGGAGTTTCCTTTAAGTGCTACCTCAGAGAGGGATTGTGGGGTGGGAGGATGTGTGCATTTTTAATTCCAAGGTTGTACTTCAGGTTGTACTTCAGGATGGTGGGCCCAGTTACACTCCCACCAACAGTGAATGATAGTTTATATTTTCTCATCAGATTCCCATGTTGATCCAGTAAGGGAGGTCAAGTAAGGTTCCTGGAACTGAAGCTTAAAGAGATTAGATAAATCACCCTGGTTTATATAGACAAGCAGAAGAGCCAGGGCTGAAATCCAAAATTTCTGACATAATGTTCCTTGTTCTTGCCACTATAGAACCCAGCACTGCCTCTTCCAGAAATAATATGAAGCATCTGTAGACAAAGATATTGTTATATATTAATTATAATAATTATATTATATAAATATATTATAATTATCATAATATATGTTATAATATTCTATATCACAATTATTACAATTATGTAATAATACTTACTATTATCATTCTATTTGAACTTTGCATCTTTTGATTAGATCTTTTTGATCTAATTCAGTAAGCCTACGACCCCCATGTGTTTAGCACTAACATCTATGCCAGTGTCTAATTAAGTTTCAAGGAAAGTATATGGAATAAAACTGTTTTCATTGTCTCAGGACGACCAGCTAACAGACTTGAGTTTTAGTGGATGATTTCAAGGTTAGACATTTATAAAGACTAATTGATTTTAAAGTTTTGGCACTTGGGTCATATTTTAATATTAAACAGGTAGAGTATATTAAGTATATATTGTTTGTTAGAAACTGAGCTAAGTACTACTTTACAGGTATTGTTTCACTTCACACAACAACCCTATGAAGTATTACTTTTGTTCCCTTTTGACTCATGGAAACTAAAGTTCTGAGGGCTGAACAAATTTGTCCAGAGTCACCCAGTATGTGGTAAAGTTGTGATTTGAACCTGAACCATCTACCTGCAGAGCCTTTACTCCTAACTACCAAAATGTGCTTGCTTATTGTGAAAAAGAAAGCTCTTAGAATCTCTTCCCTTTGAAATTGAGGACAATTTCTTATCAGTTGGGTAGTTTAGAGCAGTCATGGGAAGTATGGGGCTAGTTGGACAAGAATCTCCAGAGGGAGAGGATGTTTGAAAATGTGCGCAGGTATCTTCATTATGCCTCCCTCTGTTCCCTGAAGTGAGAACCTCTGCCTTAGGATATCCCACCTAGATTATAGGGCCTGGGTGTGATGCCTTCCAAAAAGTAAGAATTCTCTAATTGAGTGTTGGTGGTTGGCTGTGTAGAACTCAAGGCAACCTGATCTTTTTTAAACAAGTGTCCTCAAAGGCAAATGATTCTTTATCATCCCATGTGCCTTATACCTGCCATGAATGATGTACAGTCAAGGTTTTATCACAGTTGGTTTTCCTTTCATACTTTTCATTTTGCTTGCATTCTACAAGGAAAGTAATACCATTTATATTTTTACCTGAACCAGGTTTATAAATGTTGCTTGGCTACAAAGTATGTGTCTCAAAGTCAAGTAGATAGGAATTCTGGATTATGTGCTCTTTCAGGTTTCTTTTCTCAGTTTGTGTATTTGTTCAACAAATATTTATTGAGCACCCAATTCACAGCCTAATTGAGGAGACAGGAAGCTGACCTGGAATTTTGATTCATTAGGATCAGTGGCACATGGGGGAAGCCTGGGTGCTATGAGAGCACATATGGAGGGTAGCATAAGAGTTAGGGGAGGCTTCCTGGGGAAATAACTTCTGAGCTGGGAGCTGAAAAAGAAGCTGAGGTTAGTATGTGAAGGGGCCAAGAGGGCATTAGAGACAAGGGAACATGGTGAGTGTAGAAATCACCACTAGAGCAGGAACTGGGCGGGGGATGAAGTTGAAGGAATAATCACAGGTCAGATGATGAAGGAAGGAGGACTAGGAAGGAAGATCAGTGGGAATCACTGAAGGATTTGAAGCCTGGGGGTGGGTGGGGGCATGTCAATCACATTCACAGTGTAGAAAAGTTCCATGAATTAAGAAGTGACCACCCCCTTTATCTATCTCATGTACTTGTTAGTAAATCATAAAATTGGAACTGGTGGTGGCAAATAAGGAGTGTAGATGGATTTGTACACAGAAGGTCTGATCCATAACCCAAGAGTTCCTTTTGATAATCTGTAGAGAAGACTTTTCAATTTTGACTTGATTTTTCTATCTTTAGAAACCTCTGACAACATTTCCTAAAATTCTCCCAAACCAAGTCTGAGTAGGGAGGAGAGTGGGGGCTGCATGACTTTGCTTTCTCTGTTCTCCACCATTCATTTCCAGGGTTTTGCTATGAATTTTTCATTCAAAGTCTTGCTTCCCATTGGGGAGGGGCCCATTTGAATAGCAGCAGGGGAGGAGAGGGAACCTCATGCAAATTCCTTCATTAAGAAAACATATTTGGCATATTGAAAGCCTGGTTGAATGAGTTAAAAATAACTACT
Source organism: Prionailurus viverrinus (assembly GCF_022837055.1). Classification (NCBI taxonomy): domain Eukaryota; kingdom Metazoa; phylum Chordata; class Mammalia; order Carnivora; family Felidae; genus Prionailurus; species Prionailurus viverrinus. The sequence goes on along the minus strand of NC_062567.1, from coordinate 51,566,773 downwards.
TATGAAAAACTAATAGGAGTTACAAGTGAGTGATTTAATATAAGCTCACAGAGCAGGGTAGATTCCCCAGGCTGCTGGCAGCTGACATCACAGATGGTGCAGGATGTTTATAGAGCATAGTGTGACCAGTGGGCAGAGTTCCTGCAGAAATGAGCTCATCTTCTTTACTGGAATCCAAAGAGGGAAGAGACAGAAGAAATTGTTTAGGTTGTGAGCTTCTGAGCTAAGTGACTTACTTCTTTCCTTCCTACCCATCATACTCTCATAACTATGGATGTAAAAATTGTAGTACATTTTGCCTGGTTGCTTCATAAAAGCACCTTTATATCTCTTCTCCCTTCTTAGAAATGGATTGTTGGTTGGCTACTGCACCTATCTCTCCAATGTTTCCTTACTAAACAGCCTGTTCCTCTCCTTTTTGGAAGTAGTTATAAAGGTCTTGCCCCTTTCTCCCTCTTCCTCTCTTCTCACAACACCCTGTGGGCCTAGGTGGGTAAAGGGAAGGGTTTGGACTATACATCCTTTGTCATCACTGCAGTTAAATGGAAGATGCAGAGTGGGGAGGAAGGGGGACAAAGTGACATCTGACTTTGGCTAGCTGATTTTGGGGCTAAAGATTTTAAGACTGGGAGACCAGTGGGGCATCTGGATGGCTCAGTAGGCTAAGCGTCAGACTTCAGCTCAGGTTATAATCTCATGGCTTGTGAGTTCAAGCCCCACATCAGGCTCTCTGCTGTCAGCCCAGAGCCTACTAAGTTCCTGTCTCCCTCTCTCTCTGCACCTTTGCATTTGGTGCTTTTTTTTTGTCTCAAAAATAAAACCATCAAAAAAAAATACTGGGGGGCCAATATTTGTAATTTAAACTCAGGTGATATTTGAAAATATAGTTCTGTAATTGCAATCAGGCCCTCTAGTCAATGAATTAATGTGCCATAATTCATGCTCAAGCATGGCCCAAACATCCCACATGTGAATTGTTGCACAATAAATTCATGCCATCTTGTGTCTTATAGCTTAATTAGTACGTGAAGCTACATGAGATGTACCCAAATTTATTTATTTATTTATTTATTTATTTATTTATTTATTTATTTATTTATTTTTAATTTTTTTTTTCAACGTTTATTTATTTTTGGGACAGAGAGAGACAGAGCATGAACGGGGGAGGGGCAGAGAGAGAGGGAGACACAGAATCGGAAGCAGGCTCCAGGCTCTGAGCCATCAGCCCAGAGCCCGACACGAGGCTCGAACTCCCGGACCACAAGATCGTGACCTGGCTGAAGTCGGACGCTTAACCGACTGTGCCACCCAGGCGCCCCGAGATGTACCCAAATTTACATATGTCATGTAGTTCATTAAAAGCAGAATGTTGGGAAGTACTTGGCACTTTTCTGGGGGAAAGCAAGGTTGGTTTTTCTGTGATGTCCTTTAGTGTCAGTTTCTGTGATATTGAGCTACAACAGGTAACCTGAGATTTCTAAGCGTTGGTTGAACACCATTGTTCAGTAAATACTTATTGTTTACTTAGGCATTATGGAAGAATAGCACATATAAGATGAAATATGAAGCATCAGCTTTCAAGCCTGAGCAATAGAACTCAGCAGTGACAACCCAACTTGGCTTAACTGAGACTCAGTGAACCCAGGCTCTCCACACTTCTCTGATCCTAGAATCTTCAACTCCAGCTACAATGCTGGGTCAGGCACTTTTCAGATTTGGTCAAAGGCTGCTACGCAGACGTCAGCTGGAACATTTGGTGACTGAGGATGTCCCATGCAGAAGACTGAACACTTTGGATTTAGTGGCCCTGAGTGTGTGCAGTGGGTGCAGTTATATATGTCATAGCTGGTGAAGTGGCTAGAGATAAAGCCAGACCATCCATTGTGATCTGCTTTTTGGTGGCCGGCCTAACTTCTGTGCTGACGGGGCTGTGCTATGCAGAGTTTGGTGCCCGTGTTCCCCATTCTGGCTCTGCATATCTCTACAGCTATGTCACTATAGGTGAACTCTGGGCTTTCATCATTGGCTGGAACCTCATCTTTTCCTATGTTGCTGGTACAGCCATTGTGGTCTTTGCCTGGAGCTTAGCTTTTGACAACCTGTTTGGGAACCAGATCTCTCAGACCCTGCATGAAAACATCTTACTGCATGTTCCCCAGGTCCTTGCAGAAATTCTAGGCTTCTGTGTTGTGGCCCTTGTGTTGTTGCTCATCGGATTGCTGACTCTGAGGGCAAGAGAGTCAGGACTGTTTACCAAAGTAGTCACATTGGTGAGCCTTTTAGTTCTCAGTTTTGTCATCATCTCTGGTTTCATTAAGGGGGACCTGCACAACTGGAAGCTCACAGACAAGGACTACGTAAAGGCTGGACTCAATGACACCTCAAGCTTGGGGCCTCTGGGCACTGGAGGATTTGTGCCTTTTGGCCTCAATGGGATTCTCCATGGAGCAGCTACCTGTCTGTATGCATTTATAGGTTTTGACAACATTGTTACCAAAGTTGAAGAAGCCCAGAACCCCCAGCATTCCATCCCTATGGACATTGTGATTTCACTGTTCATCAGCACTTTGATGTATTTTGGTGTCTCTTCAGCACTTACACTTATGGTTCCTTACTACCAGCTTCAACCTGGGACCCCCTTGCCTGAGGTATTTCACCATATTGGCTGGGCCCCTGCCTACTATGTTGTAGCTTTTGGATTTTTCTGTAGTCTTTCTGCCAGCCTCTTGGGCTATATGTTCCCCATACGTCAGCTGATATACATGATGGCAAAGGATGGCCTCCTGTTCTCTGTCCTTGCCAGGATCCAAATTGGCACATACATCCCCATAATGGCCACTGTGATCTTTGGCATTATCACAGCAATCATGGCATTCTTCTTTGGACTCACTGATCTTCTGGACTTCATGTCAATTGGGACACGGCTAGCTTACTCCCTGGTGGCTTTTTGTGTTCTCATCCTCAGGTATCAGCCTGAGGTGAAGAAAGGGGGAAATGAAGCAGACATGCAGGATGAGAGTGGACCTGCAGAAGAGAAGCTGACTCTACAGGGACTACTTTTTCCAGGCAGTTCCACCCCCACTCCACTTTCTGGCCGGATTGTCTATGTTTGCTCCTCACTGCTTGCTCTGCTGCTTACTCTTCTTTGCCTGGTGCTGGCCCAGTGGCCAGTTCTGCATTCTGGAACTGCAGTGTGGATTTCATTGGTTGTGCTGCTCCTGGTGCTCATCACTGGGATCACTGGGGTCATCTGAAGACAGCTGCAGAGCTCCAGTCCCCTTCCCTTTAAGGTCCCTGCTCTGCCTCTCCTCCCACTACTGAGTGTCTTTGTGAATGTTTACCTTATGATGTGGATGACAGCTGGCACCTGGGCCCCAATTGGTTTCTGGATGCTGATTGGGTTTGCTATCTACTTTAGCTATGGGATCCAATACAGCCTGGTTGCTGAATCCCACTTAAGTTAGCGCTAAACTGTAGAACTTGTACTCAGGAATGCAGTACATATTTGTTTTGACATCATCACACCTGAATGCAGTCCGGTCCCCTGCACAATAATGGTGAATACTTTTGGGCACATGGAAAGCTAGGCCTCCCATGGCATATTGTTTGGGGGAACATGAATAGAGTCATGTATTTATTGTGGAGCAAAGAATATGTCTTTACATTTCCTTCCTTTTTTTTTTTTTTACTTGTTTCATTATCAGTTGCATCCATAATTGCTTACCGGCTTTAGAAAATATTATTAAAATAAACTAGAAAAGGTGTTTTTGTTTTCCTTGGATAAATATTCAGTTGTTGAAATAGTGTATTTATGGTAGTTCTATTTTACTTTTTTGAGGAACTTCAATACTCTTTTCCACAGTGGCTGCACCAATTTACGTTCCCAATAACAGTGTACAAGTGTTCCTTTTTCTCCACTTCCTCTCCAACACTTTTTATTTGTGTTTTGATTTTAGCCATTCTGACAGGTATAAAGTGATATTTCATTGTAGTTTTAATTTACATTTCCCTGATGATTAGTGATGCTGAGCATATTTTCGTATGTCTGTTGGCCATCTGTTTGTCTTCTTTCCAAAAATTTCTATTTAATTCTTCTGCCCGGTTTAAAATTGGCTTGTGTGTGTGTGTGTGTGTGTGTGTGTGTGTGTGTGTCTCTGTGTGTGTGTGCATGTATGTATATGTACAAATACAAACAACGGGATACTACTTAGCCATAAAAAAACATGAAATCTTGCCATTTGTAACAACACGAATGTACATACAGTATACAACTATAAGTGAAATGTTAGTCTGAGAAAGACAAATGCTATATGATTTAACTTTTATATGGAATTTAAGATATAAAACAAACAAACAGACAAAAAAGAGAGACAAGCAAATAAAAAAAATTCAAGACTCTTAAACACAATGAACAAACTGGTGGTTGCCAAAGTGGAGGTGGGTAGGAAAATGGGTGAAATATATAAAGGGAATTAAGAGTGCACTTATCTTGATGCTCCTGAGAAATGTGTGGAAGTGTTGGATCATTATATAGTACACCTAGAGTAATATAATGACACCATATCTTAACTATTCTTCAATAAGAAAGAGAAAAAGATGAAATAAAAAGATGAAATATGAACTGTGCCCTTAAGGAGCTTATATTCTAGTACAGGAGGGAAAGCATAGCTGTAACACAAAAGAGTGTGGTATCATAAGTAATATACAAATAAAGTGCCTTGGGAATTCAGAGTGGAGGTTGATCTTTTGTGGCTGGCACAGTGGTGAGGTTTGATTGGTGAAATCAGAAGACTTTGTAGAGGAATGGCATTTAAATTGGCTCTCTCCAAGAAAAGATAGGATTTTGCTACATGTGGGCAGCAGGGAGAGATTGTAGACACAGAGAACAACACTAGGAAAAGCCCAGAAAAATGAAGCAGTATTCAGAACTTACTGAACAGGCTGTTAGCTTGAGCCTTGCTGTGAAGGGGGGGTGAGCAACAGAACGCACACAGGTGGATTGGAGCCAGAGCTTTCCTCTGAGAAGAAAGGATTTTGGCTGTGAACCCACTACATATGCTGAAAATCCATGGTGTTGGTTCATCTACTTGGCAATATCTGTATTCTTGGACTTTAAATTTCTGTACTATTGTCTGCTTTGGTCCACCTGCTCAGAAAGTGCAGAGCTAAGACCCAAGTATCCTGGGTTCTGGTCTTGTTTCTACCACTAGCCTAGCATGTGACCTTGAGCAAGCTGCTTAGTGCCTTCAATACTCTGCTTATTTATCTGTAATATGAGAGGTCAATTTTTTTTACCTAAAAAAGTCTAGGATTTCCTCTGGTTATTCTGTCCTGTTATTCTCTCAGCCAGGTCTCTCTACTGAATGCAATCTGAACCTACATCCTGCCCACTTTTCACTACAGCCCATTGTTGATTCTACAAATGTCCAATAAATAACACCCCATTTCCCTCTCCTATGTTTGGAACCAATTGATAATCAAGACAGAGACAGATGATCAAACCATCAGCTTTAGATCTGCAGCCTAATTGGCTTGCCAATCGCACATCACTAAATTAGATAGACTTATTCCTCATCACAAGTTGTGCTGAGCACCCCCCTGCCTCCCATCACAGGAGAGAGCCTGATTTTTCTTAAATTTTCTCCTGTATGAGCAAGTTGGAATACATGTGTCCTGTGAGCAGATTGGTTCTGTATAAAAAAAGGAGTCCTCCAAAAACGCGGAAGCCCTTGAAGCGAGCATGTCTCTTTGACTCACTAATTAAAGTCACAGTAAAGAGTGGGTGTAGGAAGGACTGGATTAGTACTGGATTAGTACTCTGCTCAGTGGTGCTCAAACTTTATTGGGTGCCACCTCCCTTGGAGGACTTGTGGAAACACAGATTGCTGAACCCTGCCCCCATCATTTGGAATTCAGTAACTCTGGGTGGGGTCCAGGGCTTGTCCTTCAATCAAGTTCCCAGGTAAAGGCTGAGGCTGCTGGTCCAGGGACCCCACTTTGAAAGCCAAAGCTCCAGTTGAAGGCCCTCCACAGGTAAAAATTAAAGGAGGGAAATGAAAGGGCCCTTGTAACACTTGCCTTCTTTCTTTCTTTCTTTCTTTCTTTCTTTCTTTCTTCTTTCTTTCTTTCTTTCTTTCTTTCTTTCTTTCTTTCTTTCTTTCTTTCTTTCTTTCTAGTGTTTATTTTTGAGAGAGAGAAAGACACAGAGCATGAGCAGGGAAAGGGGCAGAGAGACAGGGAGACAAAGAATCCAAAGCAGGCTCCAGGCTCTGTGCCCAACTTGGGGCTTGAACTCACAAACCACAAGATTATGACCTGAGTCAAATTTCGGGTGCTTAACCAATTGAACCACCCAGGCACCCTATCACTTGCCTTCTTTAAATGAAAGATTTAGATTAAAATATCATGGTTAATCCTTTCACAGTGGGGAAATCAGTGAATCATTTAACAATATATATGTATATCAAATCACCACAATGTATACTTTAAATATCTTTCAATTTTATATGGCAAGTGTACCTCAATAAAGCTGAAATTAAAAAAAATACTACAGTTATTTGTATATTTTTTCATTTTGTTTCCTGATTATAGACTATATGTAAGGGGTATATCTTGTTCATTCCCCCAGAGCATCTACATGGGGACCAGGCACATAATGAGCATTTAATAAATTCATGTTAAATTGAATTGAGCCTTACACATTTTGTTTTTTTCGCACAGAAAATTCTCCTTCCTTTCAGGCTAGCACTGTGCTACTTACTTTTTTAAAATTATCTTCTGGGAGGGGCGCCTGAGTGGCTCAGTCGGTTAAGCTTCTGACTTCAGCTCAGGTCCTGATCTCAGGGTTTGTTCCAGCCCCATGTCAAGCTCTGTGCCAACAGCTCAGAGCCTGGAGCCTCCTTTGGTTTCTGTGTCTCCATCTCTCTCTACCCTCCCCTGCTCATGCTCTGTCTCTCTCTCTCTAAACATTTTAAGTAAATAAATAAATAAAATTATCTTCTGGGAGACTTCCTTGACAAACAGCATTTCTCTCCATCTGAAACTATATCTAGAAATGTATCCAGATCTGCACCCAGCATCTAGACCTGTTCCCAGGCACTTGTAGTTTTACCTTTGGGGCTATTTCTGAGTTTGGTGATTATACTGTCTCTTCTGTCACAGTGGAATCTTGCACAGGGCAAGGAATATTTTCTCCCCTTTCTCTAGATCCAACAGTAAGAACAGTGTTGTCCATTCAAAGAGCAATAAGGAAAGTACAGCTCTGGGGCAGGAGAATGCCTGAAATGCGCTCCCCTGGTCCCAGTCCATCTATTCCCAAGGGATCTGGGGTGGGGCCAGAAGTAGTGAAATTGGCAGGAGGCCCAACTAGCTCTAGCTGCCTCCAGGGGATCCCTGAAGATGAGACTGGGTCCAGTGTGGGCATAACAGGCTTTCTTGAAGGAGAGATTTATGGTTGGCATAGGAAGGCCAGTTTTTATCTATTGTATTTATGTATGGGGCCTGCCCTGGGAGTGAGGAATAAGAAACTAATTTCTTACTTTAGAATTTCTCATTTTCTCAACCGAGTAGGTGATTCCAGGGAAGCCAGCTAGAGGCAGGATTACCATATACTTACCAACTCCTTTACATGCTTTTTTGTTTGTTTGTCTGTTAATTTTCTGGGTTTTTTAATTTACTTTTTAATTTTTTTAAATTTACATGCTTTTTTGAGACTGGTGCAAAAATCTTGCGAGAGAATCTAAGATTATTTAGGAAGAGAGAATTTATACCCCAAATGGGGAGAAAAACAGATGAAAATAGAAGGAGTTAGAAACTGGACAGGGATGGAGACATCATTACTTTGGAAGGGAAGGTAGGAGTAGAAACTGAGAAAGAGGTATCGATCAAGAGACACTTTCTGTTGGAGGATGCCTATGGAGAAAATTGGCAAATAAAAGAGGATCAGGTGAATTGGAAAATAAAAGGGACAGTAATTCTATGCTACAGGCACCTTTAAGAGTCATGAAAGAATAAGAATATTGTGTGGGATGTGTGTTTTCACACATGAAGGGTGTTTATGAGTTAGGTTTGTATTGTGTATTGTGCCATGGAGCAAGATTCCTAAATCAGGAAGGGCTAAGATATGATTATCATGCCATCTGGAGGACAGACAGACAGAAGGGTGTGAACAGACAGACTCTTTTGGGGAGACAGTTGTAGCACCTTCTACAGTCATCTAGATCTTTCTCTTCAAAGAATGGTCCATGGACCAGCAACGTGGGTGTCACCTGGGAGCTTCATAGAAATGCAGAATCTCAGACCTCAACCCAGAGCGACTAAGTCAGAATGTGTGCTTTTAACAGGCTCCCAAGTGATTTGTATGCTCTTTGGGGTGTGAGAATCACAGGCCTTAGATAATCAATGATAGGTGTGTGGCCTCAGAGGAGCACTCAGGAAGGTTTGAAAACTTTGGAATTGGGAGCACAAGAGGAGACACCTAGGTCAGGGAAATTTAATTTGGGAAAGAGGGAGAAATGTGGGCCCTGGCTGCCCTCCTGTCTCCTGGCCTCCCACAACAGTCACTGTGCCAGGGTTTGGCACTATGCCCACTTTGGGAAAATCTCTGCTGTACCCATGCTGGAGCGTGACTGGACCTCAGGGGCTACCCAGGGGCAAGCATTGCATGGGTCCACTGCTGCCAATTCTGTTACACCACTACTTCATGTGATGGCCTGAAAGGGTCTGTGGAGGTCGTATCAGTCATGCCCAACCTCAGCTTGTACTGTCCCTTAATGAAATGAGTGATAAGGCGATGATACTGATTGAAGAGACTATGGAGGTTGGGGGGATTGAAATAGGAGTTCTTAACTTACTGTCATAGAAATTAGGATCCTTTCATCTTTCAAAAGTTTAAGGAGAGACCAGATGATTGTGTTAGTGGCATACCCTGTAACAACCAAATTAATGCTTTTTAAGGGATCTTTTGATGATTTTTAATGAGTTAATAACAAAATATATGAGAACATAATTCCAGACCCCTGGACTGATAAGCAATGTAATAATGTTACCAGGGGTCATTTTCAGCCTTTGAGGGTCTGTGTACCTCATTCACAATCAGAATAAGTGATAGAGAGACCAATATTGAAGGAAAATAGATTGAGATTGAACATAAGGAAGAATTTTCTGAGATTAGAGGGTAATGGGGGGAGATGAGAGGGTGCAGTATCTTTGACCGAGGACATGGCTGTCTCACTTGGCTTTGGAATACTAAGATGGGCTCCTACCTAGAAACAGGGAAGTCTAAAAAATGAACTATTGAATTTTTTTTATCCCAAGAAATCTTCAGTCAACTCTCAAAATAAAAGGCTGAGGTGGATATGTGGTGTATGTAAGGTGGTGAGGTATGGAGATGATGAGTGGCAGAAGGAAAAAAAAATCTTTTTAGAGCATTGAAATCTGCTAACAATTTTATTTTAAAATTTTTTAACGTTTTATTTATTTTTGAGACAGGGAGAGACAGAGCATGAATGGGGGAGGGTCAGAGAGAGAGGGAGACACAGAATCTGAAACAGGCTCCAGGTTCTGAGCAGTCAGCACAGAGCCCGACGTGGGGCTCGAACTCACGGACAGTGAGATCGTGACTTGAGCCGAAGCTGGACGCTTAACCGATTGATCCACCCAGGTGCCCTTGAAATCTGCTAACAATTTTAAAATAGGGCTTGGACTTAGGGGAATAAATTGTATGTTAGGATTGAAATAAGAGCTTTAGGTTTCCAGGTGCTTCTCTCTCCATGTATTTATCTTGTCTCATTGATGAGGTTTAAAAACCTCTTAAGGGAAAAGAAAAACTTTTTTATGTATTACTTCTTTATATCTCCAATGCCCCCAAAATGGTGATGATAGTAATAGTTACCATTTGTTCAGTACTATGCCCTATACTTTTCTCCAAATACTGTACATAATCACCTATTAAATACAGAATTTCTATGAGTGAATATTGTTATGCTCACTTTACTAAAGTTGAAAATAAGGCTCAGAGAGGTTAAGTAATTTGTGCCAGGTGGGTAGTGAAGCTAGGATTTGTATCAACTTTGAGCAAAGTCTCCTGTTGCCAATCCCTGAGCTATACATAGTCTGCATAGAGTAACAGATCAGTAAGGATAGATGATCATTGAAACTTGATGGCATAGAGATAATTTAAAGGCAGTGGATAATTACAAATAGTGAATAATTAGAAAACAATTTCTATTTCTTTTGTGGCATGTAGTCAGACACACACTCAATGAGACATGTAAGATTATATTCAAACATTCTCTTATTCACCTTCACTGTGCACTACCCTGCAGTCAAGAGCTTGGAAAGAGTGCAACTGGGTAAATATATTCATAAAGTACCACAGCCAAAGTCATGTGTGTGTGCCTACTATATGGACATATGTGTTTTAATCTGAATGGAATGTGCACCAAGTAGTGGGTATGTTTTTCTCGGTAGGTCTATACACATGAGGATGTTTGTTAGACTTTTTGGGTATGGTATGTACATATGTGTGTGTGTGTGTGTGTGTGTGTGTGTGTGTGTGTGTACAAATCCTGAAGGAGTTCAATGGTGTATAAAGAACTAGCTGCCTTCCACTCTTGGCCATGGTTGGTCTTTTTATACCAAACCCTGATATTCACTTTTCATTACTTCTCTAGGAAACATCAATGAGTTTTCTTTCTTGGAAGATTATGGCTAAGATTCTGGGTTACTTGGAGCCCCTATAAATATGCTACAATCAAAAGAGGTTTGCAGAGAAAGAGAAACAGCAGCCTCAAGGCAATCATCTCTTGTCTTTTACTTTCTAGCCTAATTCACAGCTGCCCTTGCATGCACACCACTCATGTAACCACCTCCTCTCTCCTAGAACCCCTCATGGAAGGTACTAAGAGAAGACATTTTATTTACTTCTTTGCTTTCAAGTGGGACTCTATTTGAGCCATCTCAGAAAGAGGAGAATTAAATATTATACTAATTTAGGAATCTAGAGTTGAGATTGTGAAAAACTGGTCATTTGTGGAACTAATTTCATAAAAAAAAAAACAATGAACTTTGACAGAAGCTGGGATGGTAAGAGGAGCTGAGTGTCTCTGTTTACATCTTTAGAAAATCTTCAGCAAAAGTCCTGGAAGTAGGAGACAGGATGATCTGCACTTGGTTTAAAAGCAGACAGAACACAGGAACCCCCTCCCCTACCTTCCAATGCCAGTACCTGGGAGACTTTTTTATGAGGGATTTTTATGACAAACTTTACTTCACATCTGATATTTCACAACATCTCTTTTCCAGAGAAGGAGGAAATACAGATATTTATTGACATACAGCATCAGAAGATGAGGAACATTTGCTATAGTGATGGACATAAAAAGGGTTTCTCCCTTTCCCTGGGTATGCAAATTTCCTGACTTAATTTGTGTACTTAATGCTTGTCTGTATTTTGCTCTCTCCTCATTAATGAGATTAAGAAATCATTTCATTAAGAAAGGACTTAGTAGATGGGAGACAGGAGAGGAGAGACATATAGATGGAGGCATAATGGGTACCCTGTACCATTTGAACCCCATACCCCTTCAAGAAGACCAGGTACAAGAGAAGTGGGGATAAATGGAACCTGATATGGGACACAGGTCCTGGCTCCTGTCTTCTGTATTCATAACCTCCAGCTTCTGCAGTTTTACTTTGAATTTCACTGGTCTTTGCTTTTCAGTCTGTCATGTTGAACAGAAATTCAGTATCAAATGATGCCCAAAGTCAAGAAATCCTTCCTAGTAACTGTGTTTTTCCCTTGGAAAAACATGCTTTCAGTCTCTGAGTACTGATATTCTACACAGTCATCACAGTCCAGTTTAAATGTTACCTCTGTTCACACCTTCCTGGGTAATCTGTATCAGAAGCAATTTATTTCCTTTGATATCCTCTAATCCTTTGTTTCAGTCTTAACCATAGCTGTCTTTTCCCACACTGTCTTCAGTTGTGGTTACCCTATGTCTTCCCTCTCTCCCTCACTCAACTGTAAGCTTCTGGGGTGGGAAGACTGTGCCCTGTATATTTTTATATTCTCTCCACAGGGCTTAACACAGAGCTAGAGAACTGTTAAATAACTTTCATTCATGGTATACAGTTGTAGAGAAAGAGGCCATGGGTAGACATGTAGAAGTAGGAGCATTATGAATATTAATTAAAGATATATTGTTAACATAGGTCTCCACATGATACTTTCAGGTATAGATCATGTTATTAGGAAATCTTTGTCCCACCAGTAAATTTATTCCTATATAATGTATTTATTTACCATTAATTCTTTTCCTCAAATATAGAGTTTTTCTTAGTGAAAAATAGATAAAAAAGAAGATGACAAGTGTTGAAAAAGTACAGAGTGTGATAAACGACTGAAAAAAAAAACAAGGTCTTATGAAAAGGAATAACAGGGATTTTTCCTTATTTTATTTTTATTTTTTTAAGTTTATTTATTTTGAAAGAGAGAGAGTGAATGGGAAAGGGGCAGAGAGAGAGAGAGAGAGAGAAAGAGAAAGCAGGAGAGAAAAAGAGAGAGAGAGAGATAAAATCCCAAGCAGACTCTGCACTGTCAGTGCGTGGAGCCCAATGTGGGGCTTGAACTCATGAACAGTGAGATCATGACCTGAGCTGAAACCAAGAGTCAGATGCTTAACCAACTGAGCTACCCAGATGCCCAGGAAATTTTTCTTAGAGGTTAGGAAAGGCATTTATGGTCTCTGTCATATATTTATCTGTCTGTTTATAACTGACTAATCAGCCCTTAGTACAGTCTGGATCACAGGTGTTTGCTTAGTGCAAAAATGGAAAATACACACCTAAGGATTACAAGTTTGAAAACAACTCTCGCACTTCTTGCACTATTTCTGTGACTTCAGTGATCACTTATGTTTACTTTATATCAACAGAATAGTCCTTTTTGGAATGTATATATGTATATATTTTGTCTGATTATTCACTATAATCAGAAAAGCATTCCCCAACTGCATTTAATCTATCTATGTCTCTTACTAGACATAGGAAACAACATAAGGTCTTATCAATTATTTAAAATGAACTAAGGACCTAGCATCTATCTGGAAGCTGAATTCAAGAAAGGAGGGTGAATTTTCTGACAAATTATCACTAGTTTTAAGTCCTCTTGTCTGCTCTGCCATAACTAGGACCAGAGTTTGGTTCAGGCAGTTTTGGGGTTCCTCCTAACAACTTGTTCTCCCCTCCTCCTCCCTATGCCTAAGGCGAAACTTGTGAGGTACTAAGAACTTGGTCCAAGGGGCACCACACAGTCTCTAATATCTGAAAGCAAGAAAAGTATGGGGGCACCTAGAACAAACAATCCTAAAATTTGTATGGAACACAAAAGACCCCAAATAGCTAAAGCAATCCTGAAAAAAAAAATGGAAGCATCATATTCTGGATTTCAAGTTATTTTACAAAGCTATAATCATCAAGACAGCATGATACTAGCAGAAAAACAGACAGATAGATCAATGGCACAGAATAGAAAACACAGAAGTGGGCCCACAACCATATGGGAAATTCATCTTCAACAAAGCAGGAAAGAATATCTAGTGGGAAAAGATAGTATCTTCAACAAATAGTGTTAGAAAAACTGGACAGCAACATGCAGAAGAATGGAACTACCACTTTCTTACACCATACACAAAAATAAATTCAAAATGGAGGAAAGAACTAAACATAAGATAGGAAACCATCAAAATCCCAGAATATATAGGCAGTAACCTCTTTGATCTTGGCCACAGCTTCTTACTAGAAATGTTTCCAAAGGCAAGGGAAACAAAGGCAAACATGAACTATTGGAACTTCATCAAGATAAAAAGCTTCTGCACAGAAAAAGAAACAATCAACTGGGGTGCCTGGGTGGCTCAGTCGGTTAAGCATCCAACTTTGACTCAGGTCATGATCTCACGGTTCGAGAGTTAGGGCCCCACATCAGGCTCTATGCTGACAGCTCAGAGCCTGCTTTGAATTCTGTGTCTCCCTCTCTCTCTGTTTCTCTCTCTCTCTCTCTCTCTCTCTCTCTCTCTCTCTCAAAAGTAAATAAAGGTTAAAAAAAAAGAACAATCAACAAACTGAAAGGCAGTCTATGGAATGAGAGAAATATGCAAATGACATATCTGATAAAGAGTTAGTATCCAAAATCTATAAACAACTTATCAAACTCAATACCCAAAAAACAAGCAACCCAGTTAAGAAATGGACAGAAGACATGAATAGATACTTTTCCAAAGAAGACACCCAGATGGATAACAGACACAAAAAGATGCTCAACATCACTCATTATCAGGGAAATGCAGATCAAAAGAACCATGAGATACCACCTCACACATGTCAGAATGGCTAAAAGAAACAGTAAGTGTTAGCAAGGAGTGGAGAAAGGGGAACATTCTTGCACTGCTGGTGGGAATGCAAACTGGTGCAGCCACTCTGGAGAACAGTATAGAGGTTCCTCAAAAAACTGAAAGTAGAACTACCCTATCCTTAAGCAATTGCACTATTAGTTATTTACCCAAAGGATACAAAAATATAGATTCAAAGGCCTACATGCACCCTGATGTTTATAGCAGCATCATCAACAATGGCCAAACTATGGACAGAGTCCAAATGTTCATCAACTGATGAATGGATAAAGAGATGTGGTATGCATATATATATATATATATATATATATATACACATACATATATACATATATATACATACACACATATATACATATACACATATATACACATACACACATATATACATATACACATATATGCACATATATATACACACACACACATATATACATATCAAATGGAATATAACTCAGCCATCAAAAAGAATAAAATCTTGTCATTTGGAATGATATGGATGGAGCTAGAATGCATTATGCTAAGTGAAATATGTCAATCAGAGAGAGAAAAATACCACATTATTTCACTCATATATGGAACTTAAGAAACAAAACAGATGAACATATGGGAAGGGGGTGGTGGGAAAGAAGAGAGGTAAACCAACCACAAGATACTCTTAATGATAGAGAACAAACTGTAAGTTGATGGAAGGAGATATTTAGTAGATGGGTGATGGTATTAAGGAGGGCATTTGTTGGGGTGAGCACTGAGTGTTGTATGTAAGTGATAAATCACTAAATTCTACCCCTGAAACCCATATTGCACTGTATATTAACTAAAATTTAAATTAAAAAAAAAGTACGTGGGGGTGAGGGGCGGTTAGTAAGAGCTAAAGATGGATCTGGAAGAAGGACATGGAGAGAGGTGACAGGGTACCTACAGAGCCACTGTCTTTGGGGTTGGGAAAGAGGTGGAACTCTGTGCTCCAGCCTATTTGCTCAGCACAGGTAATACCCACGAAGCCACCCCCAACACCACAAACTTCCCACTGTGAAAGGAATTTGCACTACCTCCATGCTCTCACTCTCCTAGTGGTTTACTGACTAGGGGTGGCCCAGCTGGGAGAGTTTGTACTCTGCCAGCAGAAGTCAAGCCGAGAGACTGCGTCCTGAGCCTGTGCCTGATCCTGAGAATGTGAACTACAGGTGCCCAGCAGCTTACACTTAGTGTCCTTGCATACTGGTTTGGGCTGTGATTCAGAAGCATAAACATGTCTCTGATTCCAAGGTTTTATTTTACTGTCACTACACCTGAATGTAGTTTTTCCATGTAGATTTGATAAAGAGAAGACAAGAAAGAAAGAAAGAAAGAAAGAAAGAAAGAAAGAAAGAAAGAAAAAGAAATCAAAACAAAGTAAAGGAGATGGATTACCAAGAGAAGCTTGGCAAATTGTCTAAACACAGACCAGAGTTCTCACAGGACAGAGCAGTCTCAGAATAAATGAACTGCCTCAAAGTTTTCACTATTCATTCCTGAGAGAAATTTGGCATAGGGACAGTTTTTAAACTCTTATGCTTTAGGCAATATTATCTTTCCCCACCTTTTGCTTAGCAATCCAAGATTGTATATTTTGGAAGCACATTATTCATGACATATTAAAGCAAAGCAATACTGGGGCGCCTGGGTGGCGCAGTCGGTTAAGCGTCCGACTTCAGCCAGGTCACGATCTCGCGGTCTGTGAGTTCGAGCCCCGCGTCAGGCTCTGGGTTGATGGCTCAGAGCCTGGAGCCTGTTTCCGATTCTGTGTCTCCCTCTCTCTCTGCCCCTCCCCCGTTCATGCTCTGTCTCTCTCTGTCCCAAAAATAAATAAACGTTGAAAAAAAAATTAAAAAAAAAGCAAAGCAATACTAGTGAATTATTCACTGAAAAGTTATTTCCATTTACAATTTTGACCTCAGCTAAAATTCCCAGTATTATAGCAAGTTGCTTGCCATTTTGTCAAAATAAATGAACATTCGTCCCAAGTTTCCAGTAAATAGCATGTGTGAATGCTGAATTAAATATTCCCAATCTTAATTTAACTGCTAATACCATTTTGTAATATTCATTTGTTTTAAGAAATGGCTAATTTTTTAAGAAATGTTTTTTAGTATATTCTCATTCACTATTTTTCATTATTTTGCTATTTACTATTGCATTTACTGTCTCAAATGATATTTTCCCTTGGGGTTGTATTATAATATTAAGAAGGTACAATTTCTCTAAATGGCTCACTCTAAAACTGGTAATTACAACCCCCCTTTAATTCTTTAAATTCTGAAAATAGCCATTTTATATAAATGGGAAAACCTACCATGTAATTATTGATATTTACTGATACCCTAATAATTATTGTGCTTTGAAAATAGTAGGCAATTTTGCCTAAATCGTAGGCAATTCAATAGTGATTCTAATTCCCATTTCTAGCTTAGACAACCAAACAAAACATTTCTGGGAGGAGGAACTAGTGCTTTCAGCCCATTGTTTATTTCTGTAGCTTCTTATTTTCACATGATCTCACTCACACTGTGCTCTAACTACATTGAACTACACTGGCAGACCCCAGGATATGGTATGTTCTTTCTTAACATTTGCACATAACTTTTTCTGTGAGGCTTTTCCTCCAACTAATTTCCCCTAGCTAAATCCTCACAGACCTTTGGTTTCAACAAGCCATCACCTCCCCTAAGAATCTTTATTGAATGTCCTTAAGACTGACCTATGTGTCCTTTCTATATGTTCCATTAACACCTTGTCATTCCCTGGATTTAGACTTATATCAACCTGTCCCCCACCTCCAACCCATAAACTCCTTAATCTCAAGGATTATTACTAGCTTCCCTTTGTATCCCCAGTCTCCAGTTAGTAATGAGTGCTTAATGTAAATGTCCTGAATGAATTAGCAACTAGGTGGATCATGAGACTACCTGGAAGTCCCCTAAAGACCTTTCATTCATTTTCCAGGGTCAAGATCTTCCTGTATATTATGAAAGTTAGTTTCCCTTTAGGGAAGGCAAAGTGAAGAACAGACTGGAACTCAAGCTCCCAGAGGAAATGGGGAAAGGTCATTAATTGAATTATTGTTTAATTATCTTGATGTTTAACTAATTTCCATTTTAGTTTAGCAACATTTTAACATCAGTTATAGTGAAGATAAGAAAAATTCAGATTGTTTTCTGATAAATAAATAAAATATTTCTCACAGCTAGTTATTATACTAAGGGAAAAGAAAGGAACAACAGTTTGTATTTATACTTTTTGTTTATTAAAATTTCTTGTAGTTCCCATAAAATGAAGGTATAAAAAATAAAGCACATTTTCTTGCAAAAGAAAAGGAAGACTAAATTATGGTATCAAACAGATGTGGATAATTTATTTTAGTTGTTATAAAATACTGACATTCGAAATAGGTTGTATCAAAGAATTTTATCTGCTTTAAAAAGAAAAAAAAATATTTTGTTTCAAAAAATACTGCAAATACTGCATCATCTTACCCATTATTTTTTTTAAGTTCACATTAACCTGAGATAGATTTATATGAAAATTTTAGAAAATTTCTCCTTTTTAATGTTGAAAATATTTTCAGGTTTACTTTAGAATTCCAGCTGTCAAAATGATCTTCAATTAAATCATCTTTGGTAGCAACAATGATTGACATTGAACATGTCAACTCAAACACATCAAGCTAAAAGTGAGAGCAAATTTGCATCTTGTCCTTAGACTTGGAAGACATAAATTCCACCAATTTGTAGTCTGGTTCAGGTGAGGTCATTTATTGTATGGGTCACATTTTTAAGAAGAGCTATTTAAAAAACATTTTGTATAACACCAAAAAGCCACACGACCCTTCTATGCCAGCACCTCCAGTGTTGGGGACTAGGAAAGGGAAGGGGGCTGGAGTGGGTGATGGCATTTCAGGAGCCAAAGGGAATAAGGGATGCCAGTGGAAAGAACTCTAAGAGGAGTTTCCTGAATTCAGAAATTCATGGGTTCTTGCTGGAGCCAAAGACTCCCCCAGCCTGGGCAGCCCCAGGACCCAGGGCCAGCTCTGCAGGGAGAGCCATTGTCTGCCAGCTTCTTGTAGATGCAGAGCTCTTCCCACATCACTGCTGACAAGGTTCTGCTCAAGCCCATAGCATAGTGGTCCTTCCCCACTGGTGGAAATTGCACATTTCAGGAGAAATGATGTTTATTTCTTCTACCTCATCTTCTCGCCATCTCACCTGGTTTCTGGAGCCACTCGTGACCTCCTAAGGCTGGGAGTCTTCTTGAGATTTCACCCTCTTTTTCATTACCTGACATTTTAAGTTCTGCTTTGGGGGATATGCAGTGGAGACAAGGGCTGAGATCAAGATATTGACCCAAAAGAGCAATTTCTCTTTTTCCTTGGGTTCCATCTACAGCCTTAGATGCCCTTTGAAAACTACCTGGGAGTTTTCAAACACAGACAGCAGGGGCTAATGGCATTCCTGGAGAAAATAGATCTGGAGTAGAACAGGCATTATTCATCTAGGCTTCTGCAAATTTGCAGATAAACTCAGTCCATCAGCCTCAGCAGTGAGATGGATTAGCATGAGCTAGGAGGTTAGAGACAGGGATGATGGAGGGAAAAGGCATATTTGAAAAATGCTGACAGGACTTCTTATCTAGTAGTTCTGGAATCCCTCCCACCCACCAGGCTGCCCTTGGCCCTCCCCTTCTACTACTCAATGCTCATTAGTGACTTCCTGACTTTGGGGAGATACCCATGGGGTCAAGTTGCATTGAGTGGGCAAGAGGAGGGGAGGTGGAGGGTGGGCACCAAGTAAAGGAGGCAAGAGGAGGGGGTTGACTGGGATTTTAGCTGGAGACCCATGGTCACTGGGGTGCTTGAAAGTTTGGCAGGGGAAACTGTCCTGGCAGCAGATACTAATTGCTGGGGGAGTGAGCAAGTGTGGGGAGGGGAGGGAATATTGAAAGAGACTGGGTTCCACTGCTTTAGTTTTGAGAGACCTGGTGAAATAAAATCCAATGACTTTGAGAGCTTCCTATGTATAAGAAGGGTTATAGGTGCTGAGAGGAAATAAAAGAGGGACACACATAATTTCTGGTCCCTTTCCTATCTCTTCCCTAGACTGGTTGCCCATGTGTTCCTATCTGAGGGGTGCAAGGAGCCCATGGGCAATTGTCCAGGGTGCAGAGGCAAAGATTACAGGCTTTCTGTATTCACACCCCACTCCCCTCCAGCAAAGCACCTCCAGTGGGCCTCCTGCCTCTCCTCACTTCTCTTCTTACAGAATGCTCCAGACACATTGATACTAAGTAAAAGGGGACCTATAGTGCCCTTCCAGAATTTCCAGTGGCTCCCAATTGATGGGCTGGGGGAGGGGGGAGGACAAAACCTCAAGAAATGACCAGCCATCATGGCAGGAAGGGAGGCAACCCACATCTGGAGTCCTAGAGAATGTGCTGTGAGGAGAGTGCTTTAGTCAGAGCCTAAGCTACAGGCTAACCTGCCAACCAGCCATCTTCCACTCAAAGTGCTGCCGGCAAAGTCCCCTTCCCATCCTCCATGCCAGCCTACACTTGTAACCACAGGATGGCAGGGGGAGGCAGAAGAAGGAAGAATGGATACAGGGACAGAAATGTCCAGTAAATTCAAGCCAAGACTGACAGATGGGATCAATAAGGCGAGCCAGTCTTAGCACCCTATAGAGTCCAATAGATCAAGACACAGAGTCAACAGAGACAGTGGGCAGTGGAACAGACAGGGAGACATACCCAGAGACAAAAGAGAGGAAAAAGAGGAATATCCAGAGAGCAGAGTGAAAGATCAAAGACAGATACAAAGTGACACCCAGAGGCCAGAGATATTAGAGACAGACACTGTCTCAGAGACAAGAGTTAGACCCAGGCTCAGGGGGTCTGAAAGCCATACACCCAGAGCCAAAGGCAGATCCATCAACATGAGGCCAGGGCTGAGGAAATAGCCAGGGAAGTGCACACAGAGAGGGAGGGAAAGGCAGACAGAGAAGGAAAAGGAGGTGGTGGGGACCACAGGGGGAGGCAGTGAGAAGGGACAGATAGAGGCTGCAAAAGGTGGGATGCAGAATCCGCAGAGTCAAGGATTCTGCTGACCTCTCAGAGATAATTTAGGGTATAGGGGACCTATCTGGGATGTAATTTCAGGTATGGGGGGGATTTCAACACTGTCAAGTAGAGGCAGTAGTGCCCCTTCTTCCTGAGACTAATGGCTTCTTGGGTCCATCATTTGTGTATTCAGTCCAGACTCTAAGTAGGCTCCATCTTCTCCATCTCTGATAAGTCTTGCTTCCGTTTGAAGATTAATGTTATGGGAAGGAGGAGGTACCTTCCTTTGGTCACTATTCCAGGGTCTTGGAAGCTCTATGTTTTGAATGCCTAGATCAGGAAGCTCTCTAGGCAAGGACTGTATCTTTTTCTTTATTCCTCCAGCACCATGCTCAATGCATATTCAGTTAGAATGTGCTATGAATACTGAGAGATTGTCTCAGGAAATACCTCCTAGTGAATCTTAAGCCAATTCTCTTTTAGTTTTATTCATACAGTGATGGGAAACATGGGTGAAGCAGTAGGATAAATGGTGTTGGTAGAGGAACCTAGTAGGAGATTTTGGAAGAGATGGCTGGGGAGGGTGCTTCTATCCTTGTTTAAAGGACTCCTGAGTGTTCTCTTTAGCTGGACATAGAACTGGCCTCCAAATTACCACAGGCTGACTCCGAGTAGCTCTCTACACTCTCGTCCTGCCAACCAGGACCTCCTCCATACCCCGGACCCCAGGAAGCTTTCTTACTTCTAAATTCACATCTTGCTGTCACAAAGTCCTGAACAAAGTCCCATTTAAGTCCTCACTCCACCCACTTACCCAGACAGTATCCCATTAGTCTTCCATTGCCCACCTCCAGCTTTCCTCCAGGATTCCAGCTAAGCCACCTCCATCATCTCCCATCCTTTCCTTGCCCTGGCCTTAACAAGATAGGAACCCCAGAAGCCACACCTCCCTAGGGTCCTGCCTCCCCAGGGGCCCACCTCCTGAGGGCCCCAACTGTCTGACACTCTCTAAGCTCCACTCCAACTCCTGACTCTGCTTGGCCAACCTCCTTACCTGTCCCTCGGTTTGACTTGCACTTTCTACTCAGGTCTCTCTCCTCTGAGGTAGGAAAAGACCATGGGTAAGTGATTTCTCCTTTTTGAGGTTGGAAATAAAACTGGGACAGAACCAGAGAGGAAGAAGGCTGGGCACAAAGTGCACCTGGATGTCCAAGCCCTGTAGGATTTGAACAGGAGGTATTTCATTGGCACCATAAATAGACTGTGGATTGGGGTTGCAGACCAGAGGCCCTGCAAGTTGGGAAGGGCAGGTAGGTTTGCAGGGGTCACAGTAATTTGGTTCTCCACACCAGAGAAATTATCAGCTCTGTTGAGGAAAATATGAAGCAGGGGAGGTTATTCCTTGGCACTTCTCCAGAATCCTTCCCACCTCTTTTCCCTGCCCTCCTTCCTGGCCTTTCCTTATTGGCTCAATACAGAATTTGCTTTATTCATCTTTGTCTTTCCCACAGGGCTCAGCACATAGTGTGCTTAGACATGTTCTTTGAATTAATGAAGATTCTTCCACCTGGCTTTTCTTTCCTCTTTCATGTTTTGCCACACTTTCTCACTGGAGATTCTGAAAGTGTGTCACATCTTCTTAGGGAGGACATTGGTGTGGAATCTGCAGAATAGCAGGTCCAGTTTGATACAGTGGCACCCCCACCATCAGAAAGAATTTGAGGGTCTTCTTTCTCCATGCTCAAGGAGCTAGATATCTATTTTTACAGCTGCTGAAGGTATCTCCTTGCTTTTCTTATCAAATTTTAAAAAGTTGTGGTGGGGATTGATTAGAGTCTAGTTCAAGCTGTAGAAAAAGATTACCAAATTCCTCAGAGTGTGGCTGCCTAGTGGTCTTTAGAAACACTGGGTCTGCAAGAGGCAGTTTGCTGTTATCACAAAATATATTTGTAACTCTTTAAATTTAAAGGTCCTTGGAGTATTAAACTGTTCTCAACCCTCTTCCCTTCCCCACCGCCATGTATACTGTGGGCTGTACCCCAATACTAGAAGCCCAGACAACACTTATCCATGCATGACACCTGTTTTATTGATTATATATGGCAAATGTTTATTCCTAAATTGTCTTTATCTTGCCCTCTAGCAGTTCTTGGGTAACTTCTCTACATTTTCAATTGACAAATGTTACATGCTTCCGGAAGATAGATTCATTGTAACCTTAATTTAAGCAAAATTATGTGGAAAGGACAATTTCTTTCACTAAGTATATCCTGAATTCATAAATATGAGCTGCGATTGTATTCTTTTGATTTATCGGCATCCCTTTTTTCTTTCAGTATCATAGAAATTGCAAAGCAGAGTAGGGATTAGAAATAATGAGGGAAGAAGGATAATGATTGTCCCTTAAAAAGTGGTGGTTGAAGCTCTTTGTGGTAGATTATGTTGCCATCTGAGTGGGGCAGATGGGTCTTGGTGGAGAAGTCATATGGATCTATATTTGGATAAGAAATCAGGACTTTGAAGCATGATACAGCTTTCAAATGACTTAGATGATCTGGTGTCTTTCCTGCAACAAAACAAAATGAAACAGTTAACTTTCAAAGGGAACGGGTGGTAGTGTAGAGCATCTACCTAGAGTCTACAGAGGAAAAAGAGCACAGTCTGGTGAGAATGAACAGAGAAAAATACAGCCTGGTACTTACACAGGAAACAGAAGGACACATTTAAAGATATGAAAGATGATAACCAGCGACATAGTTGACCTTTCCTAAGCTATCTTGTGTGCAGTGTAGTACTCTGCGTGTGTGTTGGGAGAAGGTCCATGGAAGATGGAGCCGTAGGCTCTGACCTCGCACAACTGCTAGACTAAAAGTGGAGACAGGGTATTGGTGATACATGGGACTAATGGATGGACTTCTAGATTCTCTTTTTACAAGGAAAGGAAGGATTTTGGGGGGAAAGAAGCATAGCTCTTTATCAAAACTTCTTGGAAAAAAATATGAGAAAATCAGTGTTTACTGTAGACAAAAACTATACAATGTTACAGTTGTAGTTTGGAAAATAATGTAGTGAGACACTTGGACTTCCTTCTAGTGCTTTGTCCTGAGGACTTTTATTAGGTATTCTGTTTGACAGGATTCAGGGTTGAGAAAAGGCAGTAGAGAATCATAGGGGAATATAGAGAAGTAATTGATTTTCACTGTTGACATCGATGTATCATATCACTTTCTAATCCTTTAATGGCACACATTTCCTGACTTTCTGTTTATCATTTGAAAAATCTAATTCTGATTCTTCCTGGTAGCCCATCTAGTTTCTGAATAACTCTAGAAGCAGAAGTTCAGATTTTTCTGATTTGTCAAGTTGATCATCTTGTTTTAGTGTGATTGAAATATTAGGAATTTCCAAAACTGGATTATGACTGAAACTAAACCTGTCAATGTGTCAAATCGTGAATGAGGAATGTTGCATTTAACTGTGTCTTCTCCAGAGTTATCCAAAAGGGACTAAAAAAAGTACTTTGTTCACAACCATCCCAGAATGATACTACATAATATGGAGTCTATACAGCCTCTAGAGAAGCTCTGGCTATCTGCTTGTTTACCTAAATAATGGTGCAATGATACTAGTAAAGCATGTGTATGTAACAGGGACTTCTTGGTATTGTAAGAAGGAAGCAAACATGTTTTGGTCTACATCTACATAAATTTTGGTCTATATTTGGCTGGATGGATATGGTTTACATACAACTGGTGTGAAGCATGTTAGTTTGCATCAGGATGGGTTTTCAGTGACTTGGAATTCAGCCTCTGCCAGACTGGAATGGGATTTGAGAGGTGCAAGCTGGGGTTGTAGAGTAAGTAAGTAGGTAGGTGAGTTGGAGGAGGTGGATGTGTTTCCTCTTGGTGTAATGAGCAGAATGTTTGGAGGCTGCCATGCTTTCAAGTTTAAGACTTGTTTGCACCTAGTAATATTTACTTGAAGAATTAGGGTTTCCAGCCTCACTGAGAAAAGATGAAGCCAATTCTAACCTAAGTAGTTTTTATTTTAGAAAGGGAGACAAAGGCTTCTTCCCAGTAACTTGAAAACAGAATATAGTACAAAGTAAGATCACAGGTGGGAGGATGCCTGGTAAGTGATCCATTTGGTGAGGTTGTTCTCAGAAGACTCCTGGGAATAAGTTTGGATATTTATCTTCTTTAGTATGAGCTGAATTTGGTTACATCAGCTTTCTTTTCAACATTTCAAGGAAGCTATCTGTCATATACTTCTCTTTTCCTAGGCGAGAAGATACAATTTTATTACTACTGCAATGGTTTCTCTCTCTTTTCCTTTTCTGCACAAAGACTGGGAATTATTATCATTCATATTATCATCATTATTATCACATCCCAGTATCTAGATCTGTATTAATATCTTTTTCAATTATTTAACTGGATCTGTCTAGTTGGGCAAACTGGATTTACTTGTTCATATAGTCATGGGGTTTATTTTTTGTCTTTGGTGGGAGGCATGAAAGGATGGCCTAAAAGAGACTCTATTTATTGGATTATGGCCCAAGCATAAGATGTAGCTTGAAATGATGTTTTCCTAGGAAACAGTTATACATAATGCCAAGATGGGGTAATTCCCCCCCTGTTCCATGTGGCCTTCCCAGGCTGACCCAGAGTGTACAGAAGATACTCACTAGTTTTGCCAACACCAGAAAATGAGGTTATTACTATTGTTATCTTCATCAACTACAAAGCTATCTGGAATCTTGACATGCTTTTGCTGTGACTCCTCATTTCTGAGTAGGAATACCCTTCCTGGTTAATAATTTATGTATCTTTTACTTATCTTGGCAAGTGGAGAAGTGTTTATGAAATTATCTTAACTGTAAATTCCCAGAGAGGAGAATTCTCTATTTGCTACCATTGTCTTACAGTGTGTGTAACTGAGTGTGTGATGATTTGGGGATAATGGTGGTACTGTTGATAATTTAGGAGAAGAAAAATGTTGCTTTTTCTTGAGTTATTTTGCACAAAGAATCAGTGTGGTGCCTGAAGTTTCTAATTTGGAATTTTCCTTTGTTAACATTTATATTTAGTTGAATCTGATGTTGAATAGATTCAATCCAGTCTTTCTCACTTAGAAACTTTTTGTGGTTTCTACTTGAGGGACAATCCAATTTCTCACTTTAGATCCAACCTGAAGTTGATACCAATCTGGGTAGTTATTTATAGAGAGTACAGAAAAAATGGTAGCCAATGCAGATTTTTTTTTCCTGGGAGATTACAAGGACATTTTATGGATACTTCCCTATCCTTCTGAAACAAGTGCAATCTTATTCTACACACCATTCAATCATTTGACTATTGTCCCACTCCTCCCTTCTGAAGGCCAACCTTAGTTTTTACAGTTTGAGTATCGTGTCATGTTGCCTAATGACAAAGCATTGGGGGAATTATTTTCTAAATAATGTAAAGCAGTGAAAATAATAAAAATCTGTGTTGTCTGTTCAGTTGTCACACATCAAGATGATAACAGTGGAGTAAATCATAAATTCTGACAGACATTGTACTTTATCTCAGCTGACTTAGGTTACTGCCTTTGTACTTTCACTGTGTTGTGGTGAAAGACTTGGACCTTAGTTCTTGTGTCAGATCTCTGACATCACCAAACTGGGCTGTAGATCCTGGGGTACTTCTTGACTATCACCCATTAACTCCTTGCACCTCAGACTTCAGTTGGGGTAGGAAAGGGAAGCTTCAAGCATCATCAGGCAGAAGCTCTGCTCATGGGAACGACCTCAACACCACCCTGACTGTATATTCTTGTGCAAAGTTCTAGGTCAGTGAGTTATACCACTGGGCATTAATGAGGGGGTGAAGGGGTGAGGGGAGAGCAGAGGGCAGGGAGAGCATACTGGTGAGATTAGATATCTTTCTGTAGGTGTGCCCAGTGAAGCTCAGGGAAGGAGGGTCATGTTGAAAAAAATTTGGAAAGAATGTGTTCTAAGTAAGGAGGGAAAGTCTATGTGAGGGCTATGTTAATGCCAGCAAAATGTGCATTTGTAGGGAATTATTTGTCCTGTTCAAGCTGGAGACACAGAAAAAGTTATTAGTAGGAGTAAATTGTAAAACAACAGTGAAAAAGATTTAGAAATACAATCTTATAATATTATAAGTTTGGATTTAGTAGAGAGCAGAAAAATGCAAGTTTGGTTGGAAGTGTGTGTGTGTGTGTGTGTGTGTGTGTGTGTGTGTGTGTGTGTTTAAGACTTGAGAAAAATGTCTTTTTCCAGAAGGAGGGTAGAGAGAACTCACACTTCAGTTATCTGGTGCATATAGTGATCAGGAAGAATGTGATTTAGGGTTTTGTTCTACTTTAAGGACAGCACTCTGATGGCTACTGGGTGAATCTGAGTGAGAGCTGAGAGGATCTCATTGTTTAGAGTTACTAATTTTATGGACCAGGAGGGTGGACAAGGGAATATGGCAGGAGGCTGGCCCTGGATATGCAGTATTTGTAAACCGTAAGAATCTACTAGGTAGGGATCTAGTGTAGACCAAGTGCCAAGTGTCTAACTGATTTCCTGTCAGCTTAATTGAATTGAGGGCTAGGTTAGTGATCCCCAAATATATGAAACCAATGATTTCAGTTAAAAATCTTACATTCGTTATTAATTTTTATTCAATATCCATGATTAAACCTAGGATCCTTGGAAGCTGCTCTGTCATTCCCCTGTTTCTGGACATATTTGGATTTTCCTCCTTCTGAAACTAAAATAGAAAGACAAACCTTTATCTTCTTTGTTGATCTTCCTATGCTAATACCATGTACATAATACCCATTATTCCTTATCTCATGCCCATAATAACTTTAAAAAATAGTGAGGAGATCCAAAAATATACAAAGAGTCTGTACCAATGCCTGATGCCTTTGTGCTCATGTTCGACATTGCTCTAGGTGCTGTGAGCTCAGAGCTGGTCACAGACATGGGTTACATTAGGGAACACTAATGCCCATTTTTATATTATACTAGGTCAGGTCTCTGGTTGTCAACAATAACCAAGACATAATAATCAATCTGATATCGCTGAAGTCATTTTTTTCCAGCACCACCCTGACGTTTCAGGTCTAGAATTGAGTTAATCACATTTTAGAGTTACTGGCAAACTGGTATTTTTCTAGTATTGGTTCTTCTGGTTTAAGGATGAAGAGGAGATTGCCATTATCTGACAAATATTTACATTTTGCTCCCCTTTGGCAGCCAAATCGTGGAGCAAATGGCCAAATGAATTAGAATAAAAAGATGTTTTGTTAAACCATCTCCTTTAAACTGGAACCATCTGTCTTCCTACCCTCCTTTATCCCATTTGGGACAGTCCTGTTTTACAGATGTTTCCCAATGGTGTATGCTGGTGTATGCTGGCCATCAATGATAGCTGAGGTTTGGGAAGGCCAAGACTGGTGGTGTTAGGTTGTCAGGGAAATTGCAACCATCTTTCTGCCATTGGGCTCCCATTTTAGAAAATGTCCACTCGCCACCCCCATCTTCCTTTGCACAATGAGAACCAAGGTTTCATTTTCTTCTCTAGCACTCCCTAAGTGCACTGAAGGTGGTTTATTTCTTATTAAGAATGAGGCTGTAACTAGAAAATATTTGGAATAGAATGATCAAAGAATAGGATGATTGAAGAAATCTCAGGAGAGTGACTTATATTTGGCCTCTAGAGATATATTACCTATATTTCCTCTAAAAGCCAACCAAAAGGGAATGGGCTAATGTTGTGGGCAGGAATTACAACTAGCTGTAAAATCATCTCTAGGAAACTATTGAATTAGGTATAGGGATGCTTCAGAATCTTTCTTGGCATCTACAAGGATGGCCTGAAGACATTTTTACCCTAGATTAGGTTTGATTTTAGCAGGACATGGTTTAGATGGAGCTTTCAGGTTTAATGATCCCAGTGCTTCTAACTCTGGCCCATCAGTATCTACTTGGGAAGAAAGTGGATACATCAGCATAGGGTGACCTGGGCACAAAGATAAGAACTGGCTCAAATACTCCTTTACTAACCATGTCAGTCTTGACTCTTTATGGAGGTAGGGTGCTGCAAGAGAAAAATTATGGTCTTTGAAGTAACAAAGAACCAAATTCAAATTCAAGCTTTTCTACATACTGGCTATATGAGCCTGGGACTGTTGTCCAACCTCTCAGTCTGTAAGGTGGAATAATAATTATTATTTCATTGGGTTGTTATGAGGATTAAATAAAATAGCATATGTGCATTACTTGCAGCTCAACAAAAACTGGGTCTCTTTGGTCCCCCTCAATGTTTCCCTAAATCTTGCACATATACCTGGTACTCCTATTTTCCAGATACCGTTTTTCTCTGCTTTCTGAATCTGTACGTGTTTCCCAATGACTCTAGATTTGAAGTCTAGGGCCCTGGTTTATTAGTTTGTTTTCATCCCACAAAATGGCAGTAAGGATATGGAATTTTTAAAACTGTGGTAACATGAGCCATTTTTGGTGCTCCAGGCATTTTTACTGCTGACAATTTTGGTTATAAATCAAAACCAAGAGAGTTCTATCTTCCCACCCACTCCTCTGATCTAAAGTTTCTGATTTGGGGCTGGATC
Source organism: Prionailurus viverrinus (assembly GCF_022837055.1). Taxonomy (NCBI): domain Eukaryota; kingdom Metazoa; phylum Chordata; class Mammalia; order Carnivora; family Felidae; genus Prionailurus; species Prionailurus viverrinus. The sequence goes on along the minus strand of NC_062567.1, from coordinate 51,537,641 downwards.
ATTCAGGGTGGGATTCAGCTCCAATCAAGTGTAATGTCAAGCTTCTTTATAAAGGGCATTCAGGGAAAAATAATGAGGATATCTTTTCTCTTTCCAAAAAAAAAAAATCCTACTTCTTGGAGTCTTAAGATGTAATAGTCAATCAACATAACTATATATTCATTTTCTACGTCTTAAATGTCTCTTTTGGTTGCTTGGTACAAATATGAGCAAATCCTTGTCTGAGTAGTGAGAATTGGAGGTGGGAGTGTGGAATTCAGAAGGAGGAAATGTATGGATCCTGTCCCTTCTGGAAGCTTTTAGACATTAAAGGAATTTAAATGACAAACCCAGGATACCAGCTAACAGAAAGGGAAAATTAGTTTCAGCTAAGTGTCAGGATGGGCACTAAGTTATGGCAGGCAGATAGGAAGGGTTTGGAGATGGGGACCAGTCAGGATGGCTTAGGAAAGGCGTCTCAACTGTGGGTGGAAAGGTTGTAAAATAGAGTTGGGAAGAGCCAGAAGGTCAAGACTGGACAGAAAGGAGTGAGGAGGGTATCCTTGGCAGGGCAGGTACTTACTCAGGCCAGAAGCTCATCCCAGGAAGGGTAAGTCAGGATGCGAGAAGCTGAGTTAGGAAAGGGGTCTGAAGGAAGGGGGAGAATTTAGGGTGGGGCTCTAACAGCTGGGTCAGAGGGTCTGGACTGAATATAAACTATTGGAATAATTGCAGATTATTTCACAGAGAAAGGGCATTTTTGGACATGGCATTTGAGGATGATGTTTCTCTGTGTTGTTATAAACTCGATTTGTGGTAGGCTCTTTCAGGATTCCCAGTCATGGATTTGCCTTCTCTTCTGTAAGTTTGCTTGTTCATCTGTTTGTTCTGCCTGTTTCTGTTGGAGTCATAAAATATGATTATTTAATTCCCAGATGTTTTGTTCTTTGGGTTGATTCTCTGGTATCTTCATATTTTGTCTGTAGCCCACTGTCCCTCATCTTCAGTAAAAGTGAAAAAGCACAAGGACTACCCTGCACAACAAAGTTGAGGGGAACAGAAATTATCAAAAGCCTTACCCCTCTCCCACCCTACCATTCAGGTGGTCCTCCTCTGGGATTCTGGCTCATGGTCCACTGATGGACTTCAGGAGAGTGTAGGACATTATTTCAAGGTGACCAACATCAGAGGGCTCTGTGATTCAACAAATGTTAAGAACCACTGTTGTGTCTTTCTTGGGAGGTAGGTGACTGTGGATGGTTCCCCAGTGAGACAAACGTGGTACAAACATCCTTAGTGCTCAGTAATGAGCCTCCAGAGACAGAGGAAGGAGATGAAGGAGAAAGAGGATTTGGGAAAAGGGAAATGGGTTCAGAGGGAACTGGTGGGAGGGGTGCCCCATCTTCCCTTGTTTTCCAGCCTCTTTCTAGCAGGCATTCCTTCTCTGTATTCTCTATACCTGATAATTACAGATTTTGATCCTCCTTCAGTGTAAATCTGTTGAGTGCCTGCCATTTATCAGGTTCTGAACCAGTTCCTCTCACAACATCACCTCATGCAATTCCTTTGTTGAACCTGAAGTGCACAGAGTGGAGTCCACCCTTCCTCAGTCATGGCTGTTTGCACCATTGCTTTCTGTAAGGCCCTGTATCAATGCATGATATCTCCCCTTTCATCTGGATCTCTATTATCATTTCCCACCTTTAGTGGATGTACTTGCTTTAGTGTATTTAACAAATACTGTTCTGGTCCATGCTCTATATATGCATTTAGATACATTCATCCACTCAACAAATACACAATATTGACTATGTGTCAGGTACAGTTGTAGATGCATGGAATATAGCCAGAAGCAAAAAAAAATGTGTTTCATGGGGCTTATATTCTTTTAGAGTGAAACATCATGGCCAAATAACTAAAACATATACTACCTTAAATGGTGATAAGTGCTGCGGGGGGGGGGGGGAGGACAGAGGAATAAGATATGTTGTGGGTAGTTGGGGGGATTGAATTTTTTATGGAGTAATTGATGAAAGCTGAGCTATACGTATGCTATGTCATCAAATGCAGTAAGGAAGCATCCATATGGATATCTGGGTCCCAAGTGGTACAGTTATAGGGGACAGCCAATACTAAAGCCCTGATGTAAGGTCTTACCTGGTATGTTAGGAGGCCAGAATGGTTAGAGGCCAGAGGTTAGAAAAAAATAACTGAAAAGAGAGAGAAACAGAGGCTGAGAGTTACCAACATCAGTGACAAATACTCTTGGACTTTGTAGTCCATTGTAAATGAAGACTTTGGCTTCTAATCTGAATGGAAATGGAAACCTGTGGGAGACTGTGATTAGAGGAATGTTGTAACATTTTTAACAGATATCCTTGACAAATATATGGCATTTTTTGCCTGTTTTTAAATGTAGATAAATGACATTGTGCTATACACCTCATATGCTTCAATTACATTACCTAACATTGTTTCTGAGATTTACCCATGTTGTTGCTTGTAAATCTACTTTATTATTCCTGACTGTTGTGTAGTATTTCATTGTGTGCATATGGCACATTTTATTTATATATTCCACTAGTAACAGATACTGGCATAGCTCCAACTTCTTGCTACCACCGTAGTACTGTGATGAACAGGCTCGTATGGGCCTCCTTATGGATTCAGGAGAGTTTCCTTGGAGTGTTTACCTCGGAGAAGGATTGTGGGGTAGGAGGGTGTGTGCATCTTAATTCCACCAAGGCTATGCTTCAGGATAGTGGCCCCAGTTACACTGCCCTAAGGAGTGCATCATGATTTATATTTTCTCATCCAATTTTCATGTTGATCCAGCAAAGGAAGTGAAGTTAATTTTTCTTGTGGATGAGGAAACTGAAGCTTAAGCAAATTATGCTAGTTTGTATAGTGAAGTAGAAGAGCCAGCACTCAAATCCAAAATTTCTGACATAATATTCATTGTTCTTACCAATACAGTGCTGACCACTGCCTCTTCTGGAAATAAGATGAGGCAACCACAGGGAAAGATTTTATTATTACTATTATTATTATTATTACTATTATTATTATATTTGAGCCTCACATATTTTTATATCTGGTCTAACTTAGTAAGCCTAGGACACCATACAGTTTAGCACCAGCATGTATGAGAGTGTCTAATTAGAGTCCTTAGCATTTCAAGGAAAATTAAATGGAAAAAAAAAGTTTTCCTTGGCTCATGATGGCGATCAAACAGGCTTGAGTTTCAATGGATGATGTTGATGCCAGTTATTTAGAAAGGCTAATTGTTTTTCAATGTTTGGGGACTTTAGATAAGAATCCAACATTAAATATTGGATAGATTATATTATATTATATTATATTATATTATATTATATTATATTATGTACATATTGTATGCTAGGCACTGAACTAAGTACTTTATAGGCATCATTTCTCTTACTCCTCACAAGTACCCTATGAAGTAGTTACTTTTACTCCCATTTGACTGTTGTAGAAACTAAGTCCCTGATAGGTGAACTAATTTGTCCAGAGTTATCAGGTGTGAGGTTGAGTTGCAAGTTGAACCTGAGCAGAGCTTTACTCCTGCAGAGCTTTACCCCGAACTACTAAACTGTGCCACCTTCTTGTGAAGAAAGCTTTTAAAATCTCTTGTTGAAATTTAGGACAATGTCTTGTCAGCTGGGGTGGTTTAGACCAGTCATGGGAAGTACAGTATTAGTTGGGCAAGAGTGTCTAGAGAGGATCTGAAGTTTGAAAATGTCCCCGGGTGTCTTCATTATGCCTCCCTGTGTCCCCCAAACTGAGAACCTCTGTGTTAGGACATCCCATCTATATTATAAGGCCTGAGTGTGATGCCTTCAAAAAAGTAGGTAATCTCTAACTGGGCGTGGGTGGTTGGTTGCCTGTAACCCCCAGCTGCCTTTTATTTTTAAAAGTGTCCTCAAAGCCAAGCATTCATTATCACTAATGTGTGGCTCATCACCGGTGGTTTTCTCTCCACACCTTTTATTTTGATTGTCATCTGCAAGGAATAAAGTACCATTTATATGTTTACCTGAGCCAGGTTTATAAAGGTTGCTTGACTACAAAGTATGTATTTCAAAGTCAAGTAGACAGGAATTCTGCATTATGTGCTCTTTTGGGTTTCTCTTCTCTGTTTGTACATTTGTTCAACAAATACTTATTAAGCACCTAAGTCACAGTCTGATGGAGGAGGAAGGCAGTTGACTGGAATTTTGCTACATTAAGATAAATGGCACTTGGGATAATCCCGGTGCTATGAGAGCACATAAAAAGGGCGGCATAAGTGTCAAGGGAGGCTTTCTGAGACAGCAACTTTTGAGCCAAGAACTGAAAGAAAAGTGGGGGGTAGCTATGTGAAGGGGCCTAGAAACCATTAGAGGCAGGGGGGTAGGGTGAGTAAAGAATTTCACAGCTGGAGCAGGAACTGGGCAGGGGATGGGGCTGGAAGAATCAGCACAGATCAGACGATGAAAGAAGGATTATGAAGGAAGGACAGTGGGAACCACTGAAGGGTTTAAATCCTGGGGGTGGGTGGGGGACACACCAGTCACATTTATAGTGTAGAAAAGTTCCATGAGTGAAGAATTTACTCCTTATCTATCTTATCTATCTCATATGCTTGTTGGTAAATCACAACATTGGAACTGGTGGGTGGAAAATAAAGAGTCTAGATGGATTTGTAGACAGAAGGTCTGATTCATAACCCAAGGTTCCTTTTAAGCATCTAAAAGGAACACTTTTCAAATATGACTTGTTCCTTCCTTCTTTAAAAACATCTGTCAACCTTTTCTAAAATTCTCTCAAAACCAAAGCCTGAGTTGAGAGGAGAGTGGAGCTGCAAACTTTGTTTTCTATGTTCTCCACTACACACTTCTGGGGTATTGCTGTGAATTGTTCACCCAAAACCTTGCTCCCCTTGAAGAGGGGCCTATTTGAAAAGCGGCCAGGGAGGAGGAGGAAGGAGGAACCACATGCAGGGCTTGTTGACATATTCAGAAAATAGTTTGAGCCAGTTAAAAATAACTCCTGTAGGGGCACCTGGGTGGCTCAGTTGGTTGAGAGTCTGTCTATTAATCTTGGTTCAGATCTTAATCTCAACACTTTGCAAGCCCCATGTTGGGCCCCACACAGACACTGGACATGGAGACAACTTGAAAAACAAAAACAAACAAGCAAACAAAAATTCCTTGTGCAAAATTAATAGGGATTTACAAGTGAGTGTTTTAATACAAGCTCACAGAGCAGGGCAGGGTCTCCCAGCAGCTGGCAGCTGACATCACAGATGGCTGGTGCAGGGTGTTTACATAGCACAAGGTGAGCAGAAGTGAGCTCACCTTCTCTCCTGGAATCCAGAGAGGGAGAAGACAGAAGGAATTGTGTTGGTTGAGCTACTGAGCTAGGAGACTTATTTCTTTTCTCGCTGCCCACTGCACTCTCATAACTGTGGGCATGAAAGTTGTAGTTAATTTTTGTCTGGTTGCTTTGGGTGAGGTTTATTGAATGTCAGGATTCATAAAATGGTTTTTCTAGTTTTGCAGGGCCTGATCTCACAACCATGAGATCATGACCTGAGAGAAATTCAAGAGTCAGACACTTAACTGACTGAGCCATCCAGGCCACCCAATAAATAAACATTTTAAAAAATGATTCTGTAATTGTAACAAAGCCCTCTAGTCTGTGAATTAATGTGTCTTAACTCATGCTTAAGCACTACACCAATGTCTCATGTGTAAATTATTGCACAACAAATTCATACCTTGCTTTGTGTCTTACAGCTTAATTAGTACATGGAACTACATGCTAGTGGAAACCAATTGGATATCATGTAGTTCATTAAAAAAAGCATGTTGGGAGATATTTTGCACTTTTTGGGGGGGAAAGCAAAGTTGATTTTTCTATGATGTCCTTTGCTATCAGTTTCTGTGACATTTGGGCTGCAAAAAGTGAAATGAAACTTCTGAACTTTGGTTTATTGTTTGAGCATTATTGTTCATTAAATACTTATTGTTTACTAGGCATTATGGAGGGATAACACATACCTAATGAAGTATGAAGCAGCAGATTTGAAGCCTGAGCAACAGAAGTCAGCATCCCAACCCAACTAGGCTTAACTAGCCTCACGGAATCTAATCTGAGACTCTTGGATTTCTGGGCTTGCTACAGTGCTGACCCTAGAATCCTCTTCAACTCCAGCCACAATGCTATGTCAGGCATTTCACAGATTTTGTCAAAAGCTGATACGCAGACGTATCCTGCAGCAAGACATGGCTGAAGCTGCCCCTACCAGAAGCCTGAGCACTCTGGATTTAGTGGCCCTGGGTTTGGGTCACACAGTGGGTGTAGGTGTGTATGTCCTGGCTTGTGAGGTGGCCAGCAATCAAGCAGGACCATCCACTATGATCTGCTTTTTGATGGCCGGTCTATCTTCTGTGTTGGCCGGGCTGTGTTTTGCAGAGTTTGGTGCCCGGGTTCCCTATTCTGGCTCTGCATATCTCTACAGTTATGTCACTGTAGGTGAACTCTGGGCTTTCATCACTGGCTGGAACCTCATTCTGTTTTTTGTTGCTGGTATAGCCATCGTGTCCTGTGCCTGGACCTTAGTTTTTGACAACCTCCCTGGGAATGAGATCTCTCAGACCCTGCGTGAGAGCATCTCACCCCATGTCCCCCATGTTTTTGTAGAATATCTTGACTTTTTTGTTGTGGGCCTTGTGTTATTATTCATTGGATTGCTGACTTTGAGGAATAGTGAGATTTTCCTTGTTACCAAAGTGTTCACACTGCTGAAAATTTTGGTTCTTGTTTTTTTCATCACCTCTGGCTTCATTAAGGGGGACCTGCACAACTGGAAGCTCACAGAAGCAGACTATGTAAAGGCTGGATTCAATGACACCTCAAGCTTGGGGACTCTGGGGTCTGGAAGATTTGTGCCTTTCGGCTTTGAGGGGATTCTCCGTGGAGCAGCTACCTGTTTCTATGCATTTATTGGTTTTGACAATATTGTTACCAGAGTTAAAGAAGTCCAGAATCACCAGCGTTCCATTCCCATGGGGATTGTGATTTCACTATTCATCAGCTCTTTGATGTATTTTGGAGTCTCTGCGGCACTTACGCTTATGGTGCCTTACTACAAGATTCAACCTGGGAGCACCTTGCCTGAGGCATTTCTTCTTATTGGCTGGGCCCCTGCCTACTATGTTATAGCTTTTGGATTCCTCTGTAGTCTTTCTGCCAGCCTCTTGGGCTTTATGTTCCCCATACGTCAGGTAATACATGTGATGGTGAAGGATGGCCTCCTGTTCCCTGTCCTTGCCAGGATCCATACTGGCACATACACCCGCATTGTGGCCACTGTGATCTTTGGCATTATTGCAGCAATCATGACATTCTTTTTTGGACTCACTGATCTTGTGGACCTCAGGTCAATTGTGACCCTGCTGACTTACTCCCTGGTGGCAGTTAGTGTTCTCATCCTCCGATATCAGCCTGAGATGCAGAATGAGGGAAATAAAACAGAGGTGCAGGAGGACAATAGACCTTCAGCAGAGCAGCTGACTCTACAGGGACTATTTTTTCCATGCAGCTCCACACCTACTCCACTCTCTGGCCGGATTGTCCGTGTTTACTCCTCACTGCTTGCTCTGCTGCTCACCCTTCTTTGCCTGGTGCTGGCCCGGTGGCCAGTTCTGCTTTCTGGAGACCCACTGTGGATTTCAGTGGTTGTGGTGCTCCTGGTGCTCATCACTGGGCTCACTGGGGTCATCTGGAGACAGCCTCAGAGCTCCAGTCCCCTTTACTTTAAGGTCCCTGCTCTGCCTCTCCTCCCACTACTGAGCATCTTCATGAATATTTACCTTATGATGCAGATGACAGCTGCCACCTGGGCCCGATTTGCTGTCTGGATGCTGATTGGGTTTGCTATCTACTTCAGCTATGGAATCCAACACAGCCGGGTCGCTTAACTTTACTTAAGTTAGGGCCAAAACTGTAGACCTTGAACTCAGCAGTGTGTGTACACAGTTGGCTTGACATCATCACACCTGAATGCAGTCTGGTCCCCCTTTACAACAATGGAGAGTAGTCTTGAATACATGGAAAGCTAGGCCTCCCATAGCATATTGGTGGGGGAAAGTTAATAGAGCTTTGCATTTGTTGTGGAGTGAAGGATTTTGTTTTTGTTTTTGTTTTTTTGCTTTTTTAACTTGTCTACTTTTTAAATCTATTTTTCAGTTGTGTGTATAGCTTCTTGCTGCACTTAAAACAATTTTAATTGGGACCCTTGGGTGGCTCAGTCAGTTCAGCTTCTGACTTTTGATTTTGGCTCAGATCATGATCTCACAATTTGTGGGATTGAGCCCTATGTCAGTCTCTGTGATGACAGTGAGGGGCCTGCTTAGAATTCTCTATCTCCCCCTCTCTTTGCTCCTCACTCCCTTCTCTCTGGAAATTAAACACACATTAAAAAGCAATTATTACTAAAAGAAACTAGAGAAAGTGTTTTTGTTATCTTAAGGTAAATATGTAGCAAGGAAACACTGCATCATATGGCAGTTCTATTTTGAATTAGTTGCGGAACAAGCATACTGTTTTCCACAGTGGCTACACCTATTTACATTCCACCAACAGTATATGAAGTTTCCTTTTTCTCCACATCCTTGCCAACACTTGTTATTTCTTATCTTTTTGATTTTGCCTATTCTTACAGGTATAAAGTGATATCTCATTATGGTTTTAACATCCATTTTCCTGATGTTTAGCAATGGTGAGCATCTTTTCATGTGTCTACTGACCATCTGTATGTCTACCAATAGACGTTGGGAAAATATGTATTTAGGTCCTCTGCCCATTTTTAAATTGGATTATTTGTTTTCCTTGTGCACAGTTGTGTAAGTTCGTTATGTATTTTAGATATTAATCCCTTTTGAGGTATATTTTTGTAAATATTTTCTATCATTCATTAGGTTGCTGTTTTGTTTTGATGATGGTTTCCTTTGCTGTGCAAAAGCTTTAGTTACATGAATTTGAAAAGATATTTGTACATTTATGTTTATTGTAGTACAATTACAATAGGATAGGGTAGCAACCCAAGTATCCATTGATAGACTAATGGATAAAGAAAATGTCACACACACACACACACACACACACACACAGAGGAATATTACTAAGTAACAAAAAAAATAATGAAAATATCCCATTTGTAGCAAAAAGAATAGACATAGAAGGTATAATGCTAAGTAAAATAAGTTAGTCCCAGAAAGACAAATACCATATGTTTTTAACATATGTGGGATTTAAGAAATAAAACAATCAAACAAAGCAAAAAAAAAAAAAAAAAGGCAAACACCACACCCAAACTCTTAAATACAAATAACAAACACCAGAGCAGAGGTGGGTGGCATGGGTGAAATAGATAAAAGGAATTAAGTGTGTCCTTATCTTGATGCAAACTGAGAAAGGTATAGAATTTTTGAATCATTATATTCTACACCTGAGAGTTCTATAACAACACTATATGTTAATTAATATTTCAAATAAAAAATAAAAGAAACTGGAAAAAGACAAAAGAAAAGAGTGTGACCCCTGCCCTTAAGCTGCTTATATTATAATATGAGAGGCACAGCGTAGCTGTAACACAAAACAGAGTATGGTATCATAAGTAATATAAAAATAAACTGTCCTGGGAATTAAGAGGGGAGGGTGATCACATGGGGTTGGCACAGGGGTAAGAGTTGATTGGTGAAATCAGAGAAGAATTGGTAGAGGAATGGCATTTGAGTTGGCTCTCTCCAAGAACAGATAGGATTTTGCACATATGGGTAGAAGGGAGAGATTGTAGGCAGAGAGATGGACACAAGGAAAAGCACAAGAAAAGAAAACAGTGTTCAGAGCAAACTGAGCAGGCTGTGTAGCTTGACCCTTTGCTGTTAGAGGGGCAACAGAACATGCATAAGTGGATTGGAGCCAGAGCATTCCTCTGAGCAGAAAGGACTTTGGATTTGAACTCACCACCCTGCTGAAAATCCCTGGGGTTTGTTCTTCTACTTAGTGATAGCTGAATTATTGGACTTGAAAATTTATCTACTGTTGTCTTCTTGGGTCCACCTGCTCAGAAAGTGCATGGCTGAGAGCCAAGTGTCCTTGGTCTTGTTTCTACCACTAACTAGTAATGTGACCTTGATCAAACTTCTCAGTTCCCTCAGTGCTCTGCTTATTTATCTGAACATGAGAGTCAGAACTGATCATTTCTAAAGTTCCACTCATTTAAAAAATTCTAGGATTTCCTCTGGGGCTGTGTCCTGTTGTTCTCCCAAATAGGTCTCTATTGCATGCACTCTGAACCTTCACTTTGGCCACTTTTAAGTACAGCTCATTGTTGGAGCTGTAGAGGTCCAATAAATAATATCCCCTTTCCTATTCCTATGTTTGGAACTAATGGATTATCAAGACATAGAGACAGGTAATTAAACCATCAGCTTTAGATCTTAGCCTAATTGGCTTACAAATCCTGAATCACTAGACAGACTTACTCCTCATCATGAGTAGTGTTGAACACTGCCTCCCTCCCATCACAGGAGGGATTTTATTAGATTTTCTAATCTGATTTTATTAGATTTTCTCATGTATGAGCAGGTTGGAATGCACGTGTCCTTTAGACAGGTTGGGGCTGAATAAAAAGGAAAACCAACAAAAGGTTGGAAACGGCTGAGATGGGCATGTTCACTGCTGTCTCTTCAACTCACCAAAGTCATAGTGAGAGAAGGGGGTTGGAGAAAGACCAGGAATACTTAGTGGTGTTCAAATTTCAGCAGGTGCCACCTCACCTGGAGGGCTTGTGACAAGAGATTGCTGGGCTCTGCCCCTGGTGTTTGTATTTCAACAGGTCTGGGTGGGGCCCAGAACTTGTACTTCTAACAAGTTTCCAGGTGATGCTGATACTGCTGGTCCAAAGACATCACTTTGAAAACCAAAGTTCCAGCTGAAGCATCTTCACATGTAAAGTTGAAACAAGGGAAACAGAGGTGCACTTTGAAACCTTACCTTTATTTAATGAAACATTTACATTAAAATATCATTGTTAATCTTTTCATAGTGGGGGAATCTTGGTAAATCATTTCACAGTGTATATGTATATCAAATCATCACAATTTACACTTTAAATATCTTATAATTTTATATGTCAATTATACCTTAATAAAGTGGAAATAAAAAATACAATACCACAGAAAAAATACCCCTGTATCTTAATTTTCTTTATTTTATTCCCCTATCATAGATTATACATTAGGAGTATATTTTGTTCATTCCCCCAGAGAATCCAGCTGGGCACCAAGTATATAATGAGGATTTAATAAATTCATGTTAAATTGAATTGAGCCTTACACATTTCCATGGTATAGAAATTTCTTCTTCCTTTCAGGCTAGCAATGTGCTACTACTCCTTTAAAACTATCTTCTGGGAGACTTCTTTGAGAAACAGCTTTTCTCTCCATCCAGAACTATATCTAGAAATGTATCTGGATCAGTACTTAACATCTAGACCTGTGCTCAGGCACTTCTAGTTTTGCCTGTATGTGGCTCTCCCTGAGTTCTGGTGACTTTTCTGTCTGTTCCATCAGAGTAGAGTCTTGTTCAGGACAAAGAGTAGGTTCTCTCCTTCCTGTTGACCCAAAAGTAAGTGCAGTGTTATTCATTCAAAGAGCAACAGGGTAAAGACAGCCCTGGGGTAGGAGAATGCCTAAAATGTCCTCCCCTAGTCCTGCTCCATCTATTCCCATGGGATTTGGTGGGGAAACCTAGATACTGAAATTGATAGAAGGCCCAACCTAAGCTACCTGTCTCCAAGCAATACCTGAAGATGTGCAGTGTGCACAAAACAAGCATCTTTTTTGAAACAGAGTTTTTGCTTGGCATACAAAGGCCCCTGGTTTTCTGCCATATTTACCTATATTGCCTGCCTTAGGAGGGAGGTATAGAAAGCTAATTTCTTACTCATGGAATTTATCATCTTCCCAAAAGGGAGTAATTCAGTCCAGGGAAGCCTGCTAGAGGCAGGATTACCCATATACCTACCAACTCCTTTGGATGCTCTTTGAGGGACTGATGAAAAAAACCTTGTGAGAGAATCTAAGATTCATTGGAGAGAGAGAATTTATAGCCCAAATGGTGAGAAAACTGCACTGAAATTGGAGGAATTAGTAACTGAAAAGTGATTGAAGCATCATTACTTTGGAAGGGAAGGTATGAGTAAAAACTGAGAATGAGGTATTGGTCAAGAGAGACTTCCTGGAGGAGGATTTCTGTGAAGCAATTTGGGAAATAAAAGAGGGACAGGTGAGTTGGAACAGAAATTGGACAATAATTCTAGGCTAAATGGACCTTTAAGAGTCAGGAAAGATTAAGACTCTTGTGGCAGATGTGTGTTATCACATTTGAAGGGAATTTATGAGTCCCTTCATCTGGAGGGACTCCTCATCTGGAGGAGAGACAGACAGAAGGAGATGGACAGATAGACTCCTCCTGGGAGACATTTGTAGTAACTGCTACAGTCATCTAGATCCTTCTCTTCAAAGAATGGCCCATGGACCAGCAGCATGTGTATCACCTACGAGTTTGTTAGAAATGCAGAATCTGAGGCCCAACCCAGACCTACTGAATCAGAAATTGTGTTTTTAACAGGCTCCCAAGTGATCTGTATGCTCTTTCAGTTTGAGAATCACTGGCCTCAGATGATCTATGATAGGTGTGTGGCCTCAGATGAGCACTAAGGAGGTCTGAAAATTTTGGAATTGGGAACACAAGAGAAGGGATCTAAGCTGGGAAAATTGAATTTGGAGAAGAGGAAGAAGTATGGGCCCTGGCTGCCCTCCTGTCCCCAGGCCTCCCACAATAGTCACTGTGCCAGGGTTTGGCGTTCTGTCTACTTTGTGAAAATGCCTGCCATGGCCACACTAGAGTCAGCCTGGTCCTCAGGAGCTCCCCTGGGGCAAGCATTGTGGGAGCCGGGACTGCTCCCAATTCTGCTACCTCTACTTCATATGATGGCCTGAAAGGGACTGGGGAGGTCATATTAGGTCATGCCCTGCCTCAGGGTTATACTGTCTCTTAATCAAATGAGTGATAACTTGATGATACTAATTGAGGAGACTATGGAGGTTGGGGTAATTGAAATAGGAGTTCCTAACTATCTGTCCTGAAAATTAGGATATTTTCATTTTTTAAAGCTTTAAGGAGAGACAAGATGACTGCATAATAGAGTATAACCTGGTAGAGACCCAAAAAATACTTTTTAAAAATTAATTTATCTTTAAAAATTTACATCCAAGTTAGTTAGCATACAGTGCAATAATGATTTCAGGAGTAGAATCCAATGATTCATCCCCTACATATAACACCCAGTGCTCATCCCAACAAGTGTTTTCCCTCATGCCTCTTGTCCATTTAGCCCATCCCACACACACTACCCCTCCAGCAACCCTCAGTTTGGTTTCTGTGTTTAAGTGTCTCTTATGTTGTCCCCCTCCCTGTTTTTATATTATTTTTGCTTCCCTTCCCTTATGATTATGTTTTATATCTTAAGTTACACAAATGAGTGAAATCATATGATATTTGTCTTTCTCTGACTAATTTCACTTAGCATAATACACTCTAGTTCCAACCATGTTGTTGCAAATGGCAAGATTTCATTCTTTTTGATTACTGAGTAATACTTCATTTTATATATATATATATATATATATATATATATATATATATATACTACATCTTCTTTATCCATCTGTTGTTGGACATTTGGGCTCTTTCCATACTTTGGCTATTGTTAATAGTGCTTCTATAAACATTGGGGTGCATGTGCCCCTTCAAAACAGCACACCTGTATCCTTTGGATAAATACCTAGTAGTGCAATTGCTGGGTTATAGGGTAGTTTTTATTTTTAATTTTTTAGGAGTCTCCATACTATTTTCCAGAGTGGCTGCACCAATTTCCATTCCCACAAGCAGTGCAAAAGTGTTCCTCTTTCTCTGCATCCTTGCCAACATCTGTCATCCCCTGAATTGTTAATTTTAGCCATTCTGACTGGTGTAAATTGGTGTCTCATTGTGATTTTGATTTGTATTTCCTTGGTGATGAGTGATGTTGAGCCCAAATAATGCTTTTTAAGGGATCTTTTGATGATTCATAATGGATCAATAACAAAGTATATGAGACCTATAATGCCAGAGACCTGAACTGGTAGACAATGGTATAATGTTACCAGATGGGAATTTGAGAATTTTCTTAAGGTTTTGAGGATTAATGTATCTCATCTCTAATCAGAATGAGTGATAAACACAGGCCAAATTAAAGGAAAACAGATTGAGAGTGAATAGAAGGAAGATTTTTCTGAAATTAGAGCGTGACCTAGGAAGATGGTAGGGTGCAGGCTGTCTTGCAGTGTGCATGGCTGTCTCACTTGGGTATGGAATGCCTAAGATAGGCTCCTGCCCAGAAATAGAAAATGTTCACAATTAACTCTCAAAATCTTTTTTATCCCAAGGGTTCTCCAGTCGACTTGTTAAGTGAAAGGTTGGTATGGACGTATGGTGTATGCAAGTGGTAACACATAGGAGTGATGAATGACAGAATAAAAACAATCTTCTTAGAAGATTGAAATCTGCTAAAAATCGTAAACGGAGCTTGGATATAGGAGAAAAAAGTTGCATTTTAGGCCTTAAATAAGAGCTATAGGCTTCCATGGTCTTCCTCTCTCCATGTATTTATCTTGTGTCATTGATGAGATTTAAAAACCTCTTAAGGAAAAAGAATGTCACTTTTATGTTTTACTTCTTTATATTTCTAAAGCACACAAATGATAATGAACATAAGAGCTGCCACCGCTGAGTACTATGCTGTATACTTTCTTCCAACTCTTTACATAAATACCTATTTAATAGAAAAATTGTGTGAGGTGAGTATTGTGCTCATTTTACAAAAGTTGAAACAAAGGCTCAAAGAGGTTAAGCCATTTGTGCAAAATTAAAAGTGAAGCTAGATTTGTACCAAGTTTGAGCAAAGTCCCTGCTGCTAACCCCTGAGCTATAGTCTGCATGGAGCAACTGCTCAGTAAGGGACAGATGATCATTGTAACTTGATGACATAGAGGTAATTAAAAGGCAATGGATAATTTGAAACAGTAAATAATTAAAATACTATTTCTATTTGTTTTGTAGAATGTACTCAGACACAATGACACATGGAAGCTCATACATTCTCTCATTTACCATCACTGTGTCCCACCCTGCAGTCAGGAACTTAGAGAGGCAAAAGGCTAAATAACTATATTCATAAAGCATCTTATTGAGAGTTATGTGTGTGTGCTTACTATATTAAGTTTGAGTGGAAATATGCCCCAAAGATTGGGGTACATTTATCTCGGTAGGTCTATAAAGATGAGCATATTTAGTTGACTTTTTGGTTATGGTGTGTGTGTGCATGTGCGTGTGCGTGTGCGTGTGTGTGTGTGTGTGTGTGTGTGTCTATGCATGTGTGTGTGTGTTCACAAATTCTGAAAGAGTTCAACAAGATATAAGTAACTAGCTGCCTTCCACCCTTTGCCCTACTTGGTGTGTTTGTACCAAACCCTGATACTTATTTTCATTACTTCGCAAGGGGTCCTAATTGAGTTTTCTTTCCGGAATATCATGCCTAACACGCTGGGATACTTGAAGCCTCTATAAATCTGCTACAATCAGAAGAGGTTTGCAGAGAAAGAAAAACAGCAGCCGTAAGGCAATCATCTCTTGTCTTTTACTTTCTAGCCTAATACACAGCCACCCTTGTATGCACACCACTCATGTAATCACCTTCTCTCCTAGAACCCGTCATGGAAGGTACTAAGAGAAGACATCATTATTTACTTCTTTGCTTCCAAGTGTAACTCTATATTTGAACCATCCTGGAAGAAGAAGAATTGAAAATTATACCAGTGAAGGAGTCTCGAGTTGAGATTTAAAAACAATGGTTATTTGTGAAACCAACTTAATAGAAAGCAATGAGCTTTGACAGAAGCAAGGATGGTAAGAAGACTTAAATGTCTTTGTTTACATCCTTAGAAAACCAGAAGCAAAGCTCCTGGAAGCAGGAAGCTCCTGGAAGCAGGAGGCAGGCCAACCTGGATGTGGTTTGAAGACAGACACAGCACAGGAAACTCCTTCTCCACCTTCCAATGCCAGTAACCTCTTCTAGAAAAAAATACATGATCTGTAGATATACAAAGAAAGTTAGTTAATCAATCATGTGGCTAAGGATGCTGACTAATGCTTAAAGACTAGTAGCCTGACTGGAGGGACCCAAGTAGCTTAAAGAGGTCACCTGAGATTCTCTCAGAATGGGGGTATTCAGCCTGATGTGCAAGGTGAGGGGTCAGAGATCTAGGAGCCCTGGCTGAAGAGAGGATGTGTGTGGCTGGTGGGGTTGGAGTGCAGAGGCTGGGCTCTTGAGGATGGGTGTCCTGGTGTCCTGAGCTGGGCTGGATGGAGGTGGGTAGAGGGGAGGACACATCTCCCCCCTCAGCTAAGGTAGGACTCCAGGCTCAGGGCCTGTCTTAGAGCATATTCTCTCCAGGTGACCCAGAGGGGAAGGGAAGAGAATGGGGAGCAGACACTTCAGACCAGTCCAGCTTCATTCCTTCCCCTCTACCCTCCCTCACCTCCCTAAGCCCAGCCTATCGATGGGCCATGTCACACTTATTACACACCTGCTGTGTGCACCAAGCTCCAAAGGGTTCTTGGGCTATTCTCACCCCATGAACCACTGCCTTCTCCTTGCAGCCCAGGCAGTTCATCACACTCTTCAGCCCCTGGGTTGATCTCAGAGCCCAGAAGCCTGTTCTGAAGGCTGAGATATAGAACCTAGGTTTTGGGACATACCATTAAGACCCTGAAGAAGTGGGGGGAAGGGGAAGGTGGGGAGATATATCCACAATTTCTTGGGGCAGTATGATTACTTACAGCGGCAAGAAAGATTCAAGTGAGAGGAGAGGAAGAACTTCCCAGGAGCAGACAAAGCTGCTTGTTTTCTGAATCAGAAATCCTGGGCCTGATACAGCGAGGGAGCAGGATGAAAAGGGACACATAGAGGGTGATCCTCTCCCCAGGAGTGTTGGGGTTCACCAAGGTGTGGCTGGGGAAAGGGAGATGATGTGGAGCAAACAGGCAGGAAACAAGGTGAGGCTCTGGTGGAATCTTTGGCTTCCATGTGGAGGTGGGAGTCCCGTCCCCACACAAACTGAGTAATTATGCAGCATCTTTGTGGCTATCACACATCAGTGATCTGGGAGAAGAAAAGCCCCAGAGGCTGTGCAAGTTCCTCTTTCTCCTCAAGCCAGGCTAGTAGCAGAGGAGGGTCTCTCTCCAGCAGGAGTGGAGATGAAGGTGGTGGGGCAATGTTATGGGGAATAGTTCCCATTTGCCTCTGTCCTCTCCTGAGATGGAGTGGTTTTGGGGTGACCAGGTAAACAGGCCTTCCTGAAGTCCCAGGGCTGCCAAGGGTCCCTTCAGACCTGGGTCATGATGGAGCCAAGAGCTGGCCTGCCCACTCCCCTAGGCTACTCAGGAAGAGGCGGGGCTCGCCCCGGTGGGAGGGGCTTCCCCCAGGTGGGACTGAATTGCCGGGCAGGTTTCCCTTGGTCACCCTCTTCCTCTGTGCACTCCTGCCCATCACTTTCCTGATGGAAAGACAGGTCTGCCCACAGGAAGAGAGGGAGGAGAGCAGGTGGAGGGTATGAAGAGAGAGAAGGGGCAAACATGCTTCCTTTCATTGGGCTCTGAGCCCTGCTCTACTTCCTAGATTCTGAAGGGTGTGAAAGGTGCAAAGGCAGGTGTAGAAATGACTTGAAATGGGGCAAAATGGTAGGATGAAGCAAGGTGGAGAGATGGAGGTAATGGGAGAGTGGAGCCCATGGGAGGTGGGGTTGTCTGGGGAGTGGAGCCAGGAGGGGAGGGAGGCAAGCTGGGTGGGGTGGAAGGTAGTGAAGGTGGGAGGGGACAGAGTGGGAGGTGGGCAGTGCAGGGGGTCAGAGGGATAGGGGTGGGCAGGGCAGGGAAGTGGAGGAATCAGGATGGGGCAATGCCTGATGGAAACTCAGAGATGGTCAGGGTTCTGGGTTATCAGGAAGGAGACCTAGAGGAGCGTCCCACTGGGAGAAGGGGAAGACAGACAGCAGTTCAGAAGCATTCCTGGGAGGAATGTAGGGAGTACAGGCTGTGGCAGGGAAAGCAAGGGTGTTTGTGGGTCCTTGGAAGGTCCCAGGAAGGTGAGGGTAAGACCTCCAGAGCCACTTCCCACTCATGCTGAGGCCTGACTCTGGATGGGAGCTGAGGAGGCCACTTAAGCAGCAGGGGGAGGGGTGTGATCCCTGCTTCTCCTTCCACCCCTTCAGTCCCCTCTACCCTATGTGACTGGCCCATGCTTTCTCCCAGACATTCTACATATCTGGAATCTAGAAGAATGGGCTCTGGACCCTTCGAAGAAAGGAATCGAGTGGTGTATATGTGTGCACAAGTGTGTTTGATGAGTGTATGAGAGTGTAAGTTTGTGTGTGCATGCCTATCTGTAAGTGTATGAGTTTGTGAGTATGTGTCTTTGTATTGCCTGCATATGAGAATGTTTGTGATATATTGGTATGTATATGTGTGTATTTTGAGGGTATGTGTCTGTGTGTATGTATGAGTGTGAGTATATGTGTGCGTATCTGCATGTGTGCAGGTGTATGTGTGCATGCGTATATGTTTGGGTGCTGTCCCAAGGGAGCCTGAAGCTCACAGCTGAAGATGTCTTGATGTGATTTGTGCAAATTTCAAGCAGGTTTCAGACTGTGGTATGGGATGGGTTGGGTGGGAGGCCAGAAGAGAAAGGCTGTCTGTGCTTGGGGTATGGGGAGTTGGGTAGCCTGAGCAGTGGATGTCTCTGTCCTGCCAGCCACAGGGGGATGGCATCAGGGCCCTGGGTCTGAGCCTGGGTGGAGACTGGGTCCTGAGGCCTTCACTCAGGGCTTGGAAGAGCTCAGAGGCCCTGCTCTGACCAGGGAGGGCCAGAAACATATGGAGTCAGGGTGGAAGGTTGGCCAGACAGTGGAGGGTTCAGGCCTACTCTCTCCCCCACCTCCACCCCCAGGATTTGGGAATGATGTAAGCAGGCTGCAGTTCCTAACTCTAGGCTCCACCCTTTCTGCCTGAGGCCATAAAGTCCCCAGAAGTCTTTGTGTGTCACCTTCTGAGGATAGGATGATCAGATTCACACTGAAAACTTCCCTCTCTTGTCAGTACTACCTGGACAGGTACAAAACAAGTCCTTGTCTCTTGGAGGCCTCTGGAAAGGCCATATTCATCCTTACTGAATTTCATACAAGCTGAGCCTTTCAGACCCCTTGTGCTGGGAAGTTCTTACTGAGTCTAACTCAAATCCCCCTGTTGCACTTTGTGCTGGACAAGCCCAGGCCAAGTTTGTGAAATTGGAACCTAGCACCCTCACCTGCAACCGTGGAAGTAGTTTCCTCTGGATAAGGAAGTAGGTCTAGAATGTAGGCACACTGAGAGGATGGGGGGTAAAGCTGGTGCATCATAAATGGGTCAGACCTTCCCTGGGCAGGAGGGCCATGATCAGGGCAGATTCAAAGAAGGAAGTTCAAAGATCACTGCTTGTAACACTCTCACTTTACAGACAGGAGCCAGAAGGCCTGCAGGAGGGAACACTCAGTGTCCCTTGCTACATGATGGCTGCCTCTGGAAACCTGCCCCTGACTCCTGATCTAGGAGTCCTGCTTGTGTCCCATTTAGAGGACCCTGGAATCTGTTCCCATTCTCTTGGCTTTATGGGATGGGAAGAGGGGGAGAAGGACTTCAGCTAGACTGGGATGCTGTCCCCCTTCCTCCTCCTCTAGTGACTCTGTTCCAGCCTTCCAGCTGGGCTTCTAGGCCTCCCATGCACTGACACCTACTTCTTCTCCTTCCTGCCTTCCCCCCAGACTCCCAGGATCTGGTCTTTTAGCTCCATCTGGGCAGCCATTGCAGTGTTTAGTCCTCCCTGCCCTGCTCTAGCCTCATAGCCTGTCCCCAGTTCGGACCTTCTTCTCTCTTCCTCTTCCTGCAGATTAGCCTCTCAGTCCTTTACAAAATTGCCCCATAATTTCCTCCTGTGGGAAGTCTTCCATGATTAATTCTCGTGGTTCTGGATCCCACCTTTTTCCTTTCTAAGCCACTACTAGGTACTCACAGGCTTTCTCTTGTTCTTCTGTCTTCTCTTTCCTGAGCCTTGTCCCTGCTCCTCCCTCTGATTTCCTCTCCTGGCATGGACTTGTGCCTCCCCACAGGCAGGGCTGGTTTTATCTTCCACCCACGTCCCCCTCCATTTACCAGGAGGGCCAGGACTGCACAGGAGAATTGCCGGAGCTCCTCCCTGTTCTCTGTGTTCTGGGAATGGCAGAGATAATGGTGTTCAACTGGGTCTCATCCCAAGGAGGAGGGTGGCAGTGCAGACCCTTCCCTGTGTGTATCCTAGTATTTTATTGGGGTTTAGGCCTCACCCTCAGGTCTAAATCCTCCTTTTTCCTTGTTGCCTCTGACCCAGTTAACAGACCTCCAGAGCTGCTGCCCTGGAGCCCCTGAGATGCTGGGTCAGGTGTGGGGAGCAGCAGGCAGTCCAACTATGATTTCTCAACTTGGGCTTCACACTGCACCTGACTACCTGCTTCCTGGTTGGGTCTCTGCAGACCTGTTTTCTCTCTCAGGCTTTTCTTCCACCCTCCCTTTCCTTCCTCCATTCCCTCCTCACACAACCACCTGTCCCCAAAGCCTGAGTTCTTTCAGCAAGCTCTTTCTTTCCTGAGAACCTTGGGGTTGGCATTCTGCCTGGTGAGGAGGATGGGTGGGGGAGATCTGGGGGGAGGATGGTCCTGTCTCTGCTGAGGCACAGGGCCTAGCTCTGGATCCATCTGTGCACTGATTTCCACCTTGTGGCTATGATGAGAACTGCAGGTAGGGATCCTCAAGTGGAGAGGGGAAAGGGGGAGGGGGATGCCCACCTGGGCATGCCTTAGGAAGAGAGCAGGTCTCAGAATTGCTAATTGATATAGGAAGTTTCCTCAGGGAGCCTTTGAATTCCTAACTAACCTGGGAGTGGAAACCTGGGTGCAAAGCCAAGTAGCAAGACCCATCTAGATGGAGAGAGATAATTGAAACTGTCCTCAAGTCTCAAACCTTCTATTCAAATTCTCCTTCCCCAAAAGAATCCTAAAAGAGAAACAATCTGAAACTAAGGCAGGCAGAGTTGACATCTGACCTGGGAAGAACTTCCTAATAAATCCCAAAGTGTATTTGGATGCCACTGCTTCTGAGAGTTGCCCAACTTTTTCAAGGCCCCCTCCAGTGAGCTGCTCCCCACCTTCACCAGTCCTCCTGATCTTGTTAGGGAACCAGGCTGGAATGCTGGCAGAATAACCAAGTGGCACTCAGAGATCTTGGTGGATTGGAGATTTATTTAACACCGGTGTTTCTCCAGAAGGGGCCATTTCTCCAAAAATCTGAGTGCCAAATGCAAACGGGGAGGGTAATTTATAGTCGTCAGCTTCCATATCTGTGGGGGTTTTCGCACCCGCAGCAAACAAAGGAAGAAGAACCCAGAGGAGGGGTCTCTAAGCTAGAGACCAAAGTTTGTTTTAGCCCCATTGGCCATCTTTGGCATACTTTATTCACTTCTCCAACATCCCCCCCACCCCACCTTTGATGCCTTTCAAAAAAACTTTAGTAGGCATCACCTTTCAGTTTTACAGGTTGGTATTCTTGGAAGGCTAAGATATGTGCTGTAGTTTGGTAAGCAACAGTATTTCCAATAAAACATACCATGGCATTCAGTATACAGGGGACGATGGATACAAGTAAAATTATGGAGAGGAGGGGCCCCGCCAGGCAGGAAGCCAGGACTCCCAATCTGTGAGATCCCATCCTTTCCATTGATTAATACTTTCCTGTTGTCTACCTTGAATTCTTTCCTTGAGTTCTTAACCTTAGTTGTAAGTATTCCTGACTGGTTTACAAAATAGCAACATTCCTCCCCCAGATATGCAAGTCCCTCCTTTTTCTGAAGTGAGGAGGTAGAGGGATCACCTATTTTGGAGGGTCACTGCCGCCAGAGAGTTTATTTGGCTTTGTAAGCTTACCAGAGAATCTGCCACCCGTTCCATGTCTTCATTTAGCTCTTGAGATAGTCTATGGTATAGTCCTACAGATGAACCTATGCCCCCTATTCTGGCTCCTATTCCTGTCTCAATTCCTGCTCCTATCAGAATGGGTAGCAGTACTGCCCATTTAGCCCAGAACTTGGGTCTAAAGGCTGTTAGAAGCTGGTCTTCAGTGTATACAGATATCTCTGGGGTTAGGAGGATGGAATAACATATCTGAGTCCAGTTGGTCTCTAAGCATCCATAGGCTGAATTAGAACACAGATAGAAAACCCTAGGGGCTGAACACAGTGTTGCATTCCTCTTTAAAGTCATATTTCTTCTGCATAGAGAGGTACCATTCATACCTTCAGGGACTGTACAGATTAGATTGTTGGCATTTGTGAGACAGATCCCAGTGGCCAGGGGTCCAATTAAGACAGAGGTGTTGGATTTGAGATTTTCAGGAGCTTCCCAGGTCAAAGGCATAGGAGTGGCTAAATAAGCCCTCTGGCTGAGGGGCAAGCGCATCCAGCAGGTTTGGGTGTGATTATCTATTTTATGGAGGACTTGTAGAGTAGTGTTGGCCCAATGCTGGAGTGGGGAATTGGTAGGTATCTGATTGAGGGTTGAAAAGTTCAAACCCTGGTAGGCTGCCAGGGTAGTGGTCACCTTTATGGCTTGTATTACCCTGTCCTGGGTATTCTTTATAACTTTTTTAAGGGCCCTGTCTTGCACCCCTCCCCCATCTGAGATCCCCTTTGAGGAAGGTAAGTGTAGCAAGCTCGCTTCCCTATCTGGAGGCCCTTGTTGTGACATGGGTTCCTGACATTTTGTGTTATCTCCACAGCCCAATACTTAGTTCTTGGGACACTGGGTGACTGACAGAGAGGGGTGTTTTTCCCTTGTAGCAATCTTTGTGGAGGGAGGTGAAGGCGCTGAACGTCCTTGACCCCCTTATTGCCATATAACAATCCTGGGGACAAAGTGGGTAAGCAGCAGTTGTGAGGGCGAGAGAGGTTATCATAATATACAGGCAATACTTAACAATCCTCCCACCCAGAGGAGGTATGTGAGACTTGGCATGCATCTTTTGTCCCATGTCCAGCTTGTTGGTGCAGTCTCTATCAGCCCAACAGTAAGAAGTAAGATAAGGGCTATGACACCAGTAAGGGGCAAGGGCTGGCAGAGTTACATCCAAACCCCTGGGCTAGGTTCATGTGTTGATTCCTCAAGCTTCTGCCATGCGCAGGCCAGCCAGCTTCTGGGGTGTAGCTGGAGCAGGGCTGGAGTTCTCAGGGGTCAGTTTCCCTTTTGAGGGTCAGTTTAAGCGGGTTGACTGGATCTGGATCACTTTGCCAGGTTGTGGGTTCTTCTGAGTTGGCCTTCTTAACTCTGTAGTGATGGACCCATGGGGTGATACCTGAAACTTTAAGGGCTGTAGGAGTTGTTAGAATAACAGTATGAGGCCCAGGCCACCATAGTTTAAGAGGTTCCTTCTTCCAGTCTTTGACCCACAGAGAGTCTCCTGGCTGAAAGAGGTTAAAGAGGGTCCCTAAGGAAATTGGGACCCTCTCTATGATGTATCTCTGTAACTTGTTTAGGACTGCCCCCAATGTCTGGAGCTGTTCCCTTATTCCCTTGTCTCCAATCTGGTGTAGGTTTACTGTGAGTTTTCCTAAACATGGGGGAGGGTGCCCATATAATAACACAAAAGGGGAGAATCCTAGTGTCCCAGACATGCATCGGGGATGCATGAGGACCAGTGGTAGTAAATCTGGCCATGGGAAATTAGTCTGTTGGTGGAACTTAGCCAGGGTTTCCTTGAGGGTGTGATTCATCCGCTCTACTTTCCCTGAGCTCTGGGGTCAGTAAACAGTGTGCAGTTTCCAGGTAATGTTGAGGGACTTTGTCAGGGTTTCTATAATGTCTGCCACAAATGCAGGTCCATTATCACTGTGTATGGTTTAAGGGTAGACCAAACCAAGGCACAATCTCCCATAGAAGAGCTTTGGCCACCTTGCGACTTCATTCCATTCTGGTCAGGAATGCTTTGACCCATCCCGAATATGTGTAGATTATTACAAGAAGGTACCTTAACCCTTTATTTGGTTGTATGTTGGTAAAGTCCACCTCTAAGTCTTCTAAAGGGGTGGCCCCCATCCTTTGTGTGCCAGGCGGGGGCTGTGGGACAGACCAAGCATTGTTTTTGGCACATGTTACACATTGTTCACTGACAGCTCGGCATAATGCCAGCAGCTGGATAATATAGTAGTTCTTTTTGAGGAAGGCCTCTAGGGAAGTTTTTCCTAGGTGTGTGAGTTGTTGATATTCATTCACTAGGTGTTTTCCCATAGACGATGGGACAAAGATATGTCCATTTGGCATGACCCATCATCCCTCTTTACTTAGTGTGCCCCCTTCTTTTGAGGCCCAACTTCTTTCCTCATTTGTGTACAGGGGCGGGGAGGCTTCCCTCTGGGAGGCAAGAGTCATAGTGTAGGTAGGAGCTTTGCCTGGGTCACCACAGGCGGCAGCTCTGTGATTTCCTTGAGTTATGGGGTCATTTCCTTTCTGATGTCCTTTACAGTGTAGGATAGCTACCTTGTCTGTCAGCCATATGGCCTCAAGAAGCTTTAGTATTTCTTACTTGTTTTTGATAGTTTTCCCTGCAGCAGTAAGGAGGCCTCTTTCTTTATAGATGGCCCCGTGTACATGCACAGTAGTGAAGGCATACCAGGAATCATTGTAGGTGTTAACTCATTTACCTTTGCTAAGGATGAGGGCTCAGGTTAAGGCGTACAGTTCAGCTCATTGTGCTGACCATCCTTCCGGCAAGGCCTTGGCTTCCAGAACTTCAGTGGTTGTGGTTGCCGCATATCTTGCTCTTTAGCTGCCCTCTTGTAAATAGCTGCTCCCATCTCTGAAAAGGGTGATCTCCAGGCTTGGTCAGAGAGGTCTTATAGCCTGGTCTTGGAGTTCTGGGCAGCTGGTATAGACTTCATCCACTACTTCAGAACAGTCATGGTCAGGTTCTCCCTCCTCCATGGGAAGTAAGGTGACTGGGTTTAGTGTTCTTACTGTTTTGAGAGTGACACTTGGGTTTTCATAGAGAAGGCCTTTGTATTGTGTCAGCCGAGAATTGGAGAGGCAACAATATCCTTGGGTGCTCATGAGGGACATGACTGTGTGTGGGACCTTAACATTAAGTGTTTGTCCCAGTGTGAATTTGTCTGCCTCCTTGATGAGCAAGACTGTGGCTGCCAGTGCTCTGAGGCACGGTAGTCATCCTGCAGTCAAAGGTTCAAGTTTTTTTTTTTGACAGGTAGGCTACTGGCCATTGCCAAGGCCCCATGCTCTAAGTAAGCACTCCAAGGTCTATTTTGTCCTTTTCATGTATGAAGAGGTTAAAGGGCCTTTGTATGTCAGGCAAACCCAGGGTTGGGGCTCGTCCCAGAGCAAATTTTATTTCTGTGAAAGTGGCCCTTGCCTCCTCAGTCCATGCGAGGGGCTCCCGGTCTGGCCCTCCCAACTGGTCATAGAGGGGCCTTGCTATGGCTGAGAATCTGGGAATCCAAATGTGACAGAATCCTGTGGACCCTAAAAATTCATGCAAGCCTCATTTTGTTTGGGGCTGTGGCAGTGTGGTGATAACTTTCTTCCTTTCTGGTCCTAGTTCTCTTGTTCCTTATGTGAGGAGCAAGTCTAAGTATCGGACCTGGTGCTGACAAATCTGTGCCTTTTTCCAAGAGGCCTGGCACCCCAAAAAGGACAGGAGCTGTGGAGGGCCTTGGTACCTTTTATACAATCTTCTTGGGTGTTGCTGGCAAGGAGGCAGGCATCTACGTATTGGAGGAGGACACACCCTGTGGTTTCCCTCAGAAAGTCAGTGAGGTCTGCAGCTAGTGCTTCCCAAAAAAGAGTGGGAGAGTTCTTGAAACCTTGGGGAGGTTGTGTCCAGGTCAGCTGCATCTGGCACTCTTTAACGGGCTCAGTCCATTCAAAGGCACACAATGGTTGACTTTGTGGAGCCATGTGGAGGCAGAAGAAAGCATCCTTTAGGTCAAGGCATGTAAACCATCTGGCTGACCCAGGAATTTGGCTGAGGAGATTATACAGGTTCAGAACCACTGGGTGTAAGGAAACAGTCACTTTGTTAACAGCCCCTCAAATCCTGTACTGTCAGTATCCTCCTCCTGGCTTCTTGACTGGAAAGAGAGGGGTATTCCAAGCCGATTGGCACTCAATTAGAATACCTGCTTCTCTGAGCTTGGTCAGGTGCTCTTGTATACTCATTCTAGCCTTGAGTGGAAGGGGGTACTGCCTTTGTCTCTGAGATTGGGCTCCAGGGATCAGGTCAACGATGATGGGGGCCTAACTCTGAGCTAGTCCAGGTGGGTTATCATCAGCC
The DNA here is from genome assembly GCF_022837055.1 of Prionailurus viverrinus. Lineage (NCBI taxonomy): Eukaryota > Metazoa > Chordata > Mammalia > Carnivora > Felidae > Prionailurus > Prionailurus viverrinus. Next base: position 51,511,031 of record NC_062567.1, on the reverse strand, counting down.
CATACAGAGGGGAATGTAAGCCTAAATTCTCAGGGGCTACAGGGTAAGGCCCTGGCACAGATTTGTCTCCATTCTTCTTCCCTTGGCAGGGTAATCGCCAAGACCAGGGTTTCCTTCTGTCTTGGGTTTAATTGGAGGCTAGTGTGTCCAGTGGGTTCAAAAGTTATCTGGGCTCCAAGTTTGGAGAGCAGATCCTTGTCCAGGAGAGGAATTGGGCAGTCAGGTAAGTAGAGAAACTCATGCTGGACCTTGTGACCCCCAAGTTCACATTGTCAAGCTTGACAGAAGGGCTGTTGTATCGCCCGTGTCCCGGTAGCCCCTTTTGGTTGCCGTCTTTTGGCTTAAGGCCGCCACTGGGGAAGTAACAATGGACCATTCAGCTCCTGTGTCAACCATGAAAGTTATTGTCTGTCTCCCTATCTTCATTTCGACCGTGGGCTCATGGGGGCCAAGAGAGAAAGAGTCCAGTTCCCCTCAGTCTGATTCTATCCCAGAAAGACCAATGAGGTTCTCGCCTCAAGGTTCCTCCCAATATCGGCTGTGTTTTGAGGGCCCCTTCTGATTCCAACATTCATTCTTCCAGTGTCCCTTCTCTTTTCAGTATGCACATTGGTCCTTTGCTAAGGGAGCTCTGGGCTTCCCCCCTTTTGGTGGTTTGGGTCTTCCCATCTTTGCAGCATCTGTTTCTTTTAGTGCTGCTGTGAGAAGGGTGGCCTTCTTTTTTAGTCTTCTCTCTGCTTCTCTTTTGGCTGCGACTTCTCTGTTAATGAAAACTTTCCTGGCGACCTCTTTGCTGAGTGATATTCATCCTGGCAAAGCCTGCCAACTTCTGGAGTTTTCTTCTGATATCTGGGGCATCTGTGCCACAAAAGAGGTATTTACCATTTGTTGACTTTCTGGTGCCTTGGGCTCAAATGGGGTGTGTACATGGTATGCTTCACATAATCTTTCATAGTAGTCTCCAGGAGACTCTCCAGGGCACTGTGTGACTGACGATATTTTAGTCATGTTCATGGGCTTTTTGGCTCTAGCTCGGATTCCCCAAAGAAGGGCTTCCTGGTATCATCGGATGTGGGCTTGTCCTTCTTCTGTAGTGAATTCCTATGTTAGGTGTTCTTCAGCTGTGGCAGCTTGAGCCCAGACAGCAGAGTCATTAATCCCTGGAGGTGCATGACTTTTTAGGTATTGTTGTGTTTCTCTCATTCTTCTTCTTCTTTTTTCTGTATTAAACAGAGTACGGAGTAACTGTTGACAACCTTTCCAAGTTGGTTGGTGGGTCTGGAAGAGGGACTCCATCAAGTCGACCATTGCTTTGGCTTTTCAGAGTATGGTGGAGTGTTGTGTTTCCAACTGAGGAGGTTGGTTGTAGAGAAAGGTTGATAACACATCATGGAACGTCTGGGCTGAACTATTCCATCCTCATTCTGTCTTTCAGGCTCTCTCGTCTCCCTTGCAGGAATTTGGAGAATGTTAGGTCTGGGTCTGGGGCACGGTCTGGCTGCTGACCCCTGTGGGGGAGTGTTCTCCAGGTCCAAGAGGGGCAGGGAGATGGGTAGCAGTGACTGCAGCAGCAGCAGCAGTGGTAGTGGCCGTGGTGGTGGTGGTGGTGAGACAGATGGGGGAGGACTTTCAAGCTCAGGGAGAGGGGGAGGGAGGGAGCTTGATGAGTCATAAGGAGGCAGAAAGACTATCTTTTTCCACATCTCCTTTAAATATTAGAGAAAGAGTGGGTCACTTCTTTGGCTCCCTGGGTGAGCCTCCGGATAAAGTGGCTAAAACCTTTGTCTGGCTGTTTGCTAATGATGGATCGCACCCCGGGAGGGGGAGTTTGGGCAATTTCAAGCCAGGAGTCAATGTATGGAAACTGATCAGGGTGGCCTGGGTTCCCACTGACTATTAGCCAAACCTGCTGCACTATTTAAGCATCTAAAGTCCCTTCTGGGGGCCATCCTACATTGAATATGGGCCATTCTAGTTCACAAAAAGTCCTTTAACTTCATGGGTGTCATTTTCACCCCGTAACTGCCTGAAAATCCCTTTTTAAAATTTTTGAGCATGACCTCTAAAATCGTAGGCTTACTCTGTTTTGATCCCATTATTAATTTCTTTCTCCTGTTTGGTGTCACAAAGACAGACAAAAGGAGGGTATCCCCTCAGATGAGAGGACCAATCAGATACTCCTCTGGTTGCGTTCCTGAGGGAAACTTTAGGTGAGGTTTGGCCATAGCCGACTCAGCTTTGTGACTTGCCATCGGAATCTGATCTGATACCACCCTAGGCCTTATACACTCACCATGACACAGTATAGCCCATTCAGACTCCATAGACTTTCGGGTACCTTAAGGGTGCCCATCCATGGAGCCACAAACTCAAACTTGACTGGCAAGCCTGGCCGAGCTGCATATTCACACACACACACACACACACACACACACACACCCCAGAGTCTATTACATTCCCTCCCATAAAATTTTCTACCTGTGAGACCATTAAGGCTTCCGGGGATTGATTATGTCCCCCTTCCACCCTTTTGGGTGGGCCTTCTTTGGGGCCTCAGCCTTACCAGTTCCAACGTCGGGTCCAGGTCCTCACCTACCAGGTCTCTTTGAGTCCGGCGGGAACAATGGAGCGGGGCGGGCCCAAGATGACCGAGTAGGAGACTGCTGAAATTCAGGCAGAGTGCGCCTTCTCCCCTGCGATCACTTGCTCTGTCACTGCCTCACCGTTTTTCCAAACCGGTGGCAACAATGGGCCAGTTTTATTGGGTTTCCTGGTCAGGGAACCAAATATGTTATGGAACAAGTCTGGAATGCTGGCAGAAAAACCAAGCAGCACTCAGAGATCTTGGTGGATAGGAGATTTATTTAACACCAGCAAGCTCAGAGGAGACCATTTCTCCAAAGATCTGAGTGCCAAATGCAAGTGGGGAGGGTAATTTATAGTCATCAGCTTCCATATCTGTGGGGGTTTTCGCGTGCACAGCAAGGGAAAAAGAACCTGGAAGAGAGGTCTCCAAGCTAGAGACCAGAGTCTGTTTTAGCCCCATCGGCAATCTTTGGCATACTTTATTCACTTCTCCAACAATCTCATCATGCTCAGCTCTTTGGGCCTATTCAGAAAAACCCAGGTTCCTTAGCCTTCCCTACTCCAGCCTGTGTGTGGCTATGGTTAAGATATTAATCTTAACCATAGACCTGGGAAGTCACTTCTCTGGTCTAACTGAAGTCCTGCCTGGAGCACTGGAAGTGGAGAGAACCACCATATACCCAGAAGAACTGCATATGGGAAGGAGGCCAGAGGAAGGACCCTGTGAGGAAGGTTCTGAGGGAGGGCAGTTCTACCTCAGGTTCTCCTCCATCCTCCTCTCTCCTGCCCCACTGGGTCTGTGGAGATGAAGACCATGGGACAGAGTGGTCCACACCCTGGAGAACTCTCTTTGCTTGGGCTTCAGGATTCACAGGTGCTGGGGGGAGGGGAAGCTGAGTTCCATCATGGCCCTTGTTATTGTCTTCTGTAGAGTGGGTATATTGGGGAGGGAAGAGGGGAGGCAGTGTTTGTCTCAGTCAGCCTGAGTCCTTCTGGTCTCACCCAGAGTCTCTTTGAAGCCTTTTTCTCTCCAGGCACCAAAATCCAGTCCCTCATAAGCTCCCATGATGATACATCCTCCTCTACTCCCCCCGCCCCCACCAAGTACAGCACCCTTTACTGGGGGCTGAGAATCACCAAATTCTCCTGACTACCCCCCTCTGTTTCTGCTGCCACTGCTTAGACATCTTGGCCAGGAGCCCTGGCTCTATGGACTCAAGGCGGGGGGCTGTGTCCAGGCACCCTCCCTCTGAGGTACCATTTCTCCCTTGCCTCATTTGCTGCCACCCACCTTACTGATTAAGTTAAGAGGTATGCTCTGTACAGGACTCCAGCCTAGTGGAACTTGACTCTGGGAGCACAAGGACAAGGACTGGCTCCTCCTGCTCCCTCCCAATTGGCTGTCTTACAGTTTTTTCCCCTGCTGCCTAGCATCCATTTGAAAACATCAGATGGTTTTGACTTGAGAATTCATAGCATAATGGGTACCTTGAGAGGCCCCTAACATGACCGGCATTTGTTTCAGTCCTTTGCAGGAGGAGGCTATATCTGGTGCCTCTTCCATTCTGGGGAAAGTGTGTGGGGGCTGCAGCCAGAGGGTCTAGTGGGAAACTGCACAGTGAACAAGGAGGCACATGGGGTGAGGAAAAAAAAAAGGAGATTTCTGTCTTTTCAGGTTTCCCCTATGGGATGAAAGTTGGAATGAGGTTTTTGGAAGGTTGGCATATTTTTCTCATCTTGTTATATAAGGAAGGAGTCCTGGATTGGGGAATGGCAGGGAATTCATGTGTGTGGGGGCTACATGGAAGGGGGTAGGTAGGGGGGTGGCATGCCTTTTTGCATGCATTTATCCCATCAGTTCACAAGTTTGCACATTTGCTCCCCTCCCCCAAACTATCTCTATTCCAATTAATCAATGCATTCAATCCAGTTACTATCCTATTTTATAGCTCTTTAGCTACCAGGAGAGGGGAGGAAGTAAGGCTAGTCAGAACACTGGGGTCATCATACTGAAACCAGAAGTTCCCAGCTGAAGGTAAAGGCAACAGAACGGAGCCCTCTCCTGGTCTGAAGTTAGGTTTTTCCTTGTCCCTTCTATCCTTACTTCTCTCTCCTTTCAGTGCTCACCTCCCTAGGAGACCCAGCTTTTGAGGTTAAAAAAGGGCCAGTGGCAGCAAGAAGGATCTGGAGGAGGAATCAATAGGTCAGAAGAGGGATGAAAGGGGCAAGGAGCAGTGAAGGGCCTGAGAGAGAGGATCCCTGGGAAGAGAGAGGTGTGGACTCTGGATGGCCCTTCCTCTCCATGTGTACAGGGCTATGGTGGGAGGGACTAAGATTCAATATGGGAAAGTGCTTCGCTGTCAGGCAGTTTTGAGGAAGCTTTGTTAACACAGGAAAGAGCAAATTATGATGAGAAGTTCCTCTTGCAGCTCATGAAATAGGAAGAGACAGGCAGGGGCCGTGGGACTCTGAGGGGCAGAGGGGTGTGTGTGCTGAAGGTGAGGGTGTGAAAAGCACAGTGTTTGTGGTGTACGTGTCTGTGCTCCGTGGTTAACAGTCCTGTGTGCATTGTCATGTGTGTAAACATATCACATGAGGAAGGGTACAGCTTTGACATGCTCACAAATGAGGTGAGCAGGTTTCCTACTGGGGCCTATAAAGTATGCTTCTCTGTTAGGAGCAGCAGTCAGCACAAAATGGGAAGACCTCTGTATTGGCAAGCAAGAAAACGTGGGTTCCAGTTCTGGCTTTAGTTATCAGTTGGGATCCTGTGAAGCATCACCTCGGTAAGCTGGGATGTCACCTGCTGTACAATCTTAAAGGAAAACCCATGTGTCTCTACTGTGCCCCCAGAAAATGGAAGGGGGATGGATGGGTGATGGAATTCCAGGGGCCAAAGTGAATAACGAATGCCAGTGGAAAGGGCGGCAGGAAGGGTTTCCTAAGTTTGGAAATTCATGGGTTATTGCTGGAGCCAAAGTCTCCTCCAGCCTGGGCAGTCCAGCCCTATCTCAGCACCCAGGGCTGACTCTGCAAGGAGAGCTGTTCTCTGCTGCCCTCTTGTGGCTGCCACGCTCTTCGCAGGTCGAAGCTGGGAAAGTTCCGTCAAGTTCACAGAGCTATCTCCCTAGACCCCCAGATGGAAATTGCTTGTATCAGGATGCACAACACTGCATCCCAATAAGGTCATCCAACCTCATATTTCCCTCCATATCCCCTGGGTTCTGGAGCACTCACGATCTCTTTAGGGCTTGGAAAGTCTTCCTGAGATTTAACCCTCTTTGCCATTGCCTGAGGTTTTAAGTTATGCTTTTGGTAATGTGTGGTGGAGACAAGCAGCTGAGATCAAGATATTGAGCAGAGGGAGCAATTTCTCTTTCTCCTTGAGTTCCATCTACAACCTCAGCTTCCCGGAATTTTCAAACCCTGTCTGGCACGGGTAGTGAGATTGCTGGAGAAAATGGGTCTGGAGCTGAGCATGCTTTGTGCATCTAGGCTTTTGTGAGTTTGTGGCTAAACTTAGTCCCTCAGCCTCAGTAGGGAGATGGATTGGCAGGGAGGGATATGGCATATTTGACAGATGCTGACAGGATTCCTTATCTGCTTGCTCTGGAATCCCCTCCCACCCACCACACTGCCTTTGACCCTCGCCTTCCAGTGCTCATTAGTGACTGCCTGTCTTTGGGTAGACACCCCGAGGCCCAAGTGCCATTGGGTGGACAGGAGGGAGAGGTGGAGGAAGGGGCACCAGGTAAATGACTGAGGAAGAGGTGCTGGAATGACTGGGATTTGAGTTGGGGTCCCATGATCACTGGGATGATCAAGGAGGGTTACAGGTGCCATGAGGAGATAGAAGAGAGACACACATATTTTTGGTTCCCCATCCTGTATTTGAAGACCTGCTGCATCTCCTCCCTGAGCTGGTTGCCCATGCGGGCCTGTCTGAGGGGTACAAGGAGCCCCTGGGCAGTCTAGCCCAGGATGCAGAGGCAAAGCTCCCAGGCTTTCTGTTCTGCACACTCATGTGCCCCTCCAGCAAAGCACCTCTAGTGGGTCCTCTCACATCTCCTGAAACCTCTTTTGACAGAATGTTCCAGACAAGTAGATACCTGACCAAGGGGGACCTCAAGTGACTTCCCAGAATTTCCAGCAACTCCTAATGGACAGACTGGGGATGGAGAGGGCCAAGCCTCAGGGTCTGACAGGTGAGTATAGCAGGCAAGGAGGCCACCAGAATCTGGAGTCCTGGAGAATCTTCTGTGAGGAGCAAGGGATGCATTTGGAGCCGGCACTATATTGTAGTGGGCCAGCTGTCCATCTTCCACACGAAGTGCTGCCTGCCATGTCCCCTCTGTGCCCCTAGCGCCACCCCACCCCAGGAATGATAGGGCAGAACTTGGAGGCAGAAATGGGGTTTGGGAGCACCAATACATTGATAGGGACAGAAAGGCCCAGTAAATTCAAGCAAAGACCAGCAGAGTGGGAACAAGAAGACAGAGCCTGTATGAGCACTGTGCAGTCCAAGAGATGCAGATAGAGTCAATAGAGACAGTCCATAGTAGAAGAGAGAGTGGAAGACAGACTGAGAGACAAGAGAGAGGAAAGAGAGGAGCATCCAGAGAATAGAGTGATAGATCCATGACAGAGATACCCAGAGGTCAGAGATAGTAGAGACAGATACCTGAGACACATGAGTTCAACTCAGGCTTAGGGGGTCCAAAAGCCATGGACCCAGATCCAAAGACAGATCCATGCACCCAGGTCCAGAACTGAGGAGGCAGCCAGGGAAGTGCGCACAGAAAGGGAGGGAGAGGCAGAGAAGGGAAAAGAGGAGGTGGAGACCAGAGGGGGAGGCAGTGAGAAGGGGCAGGTAGAGGTTGCAAAGGATAAGGGCTCAGCTGGTGTGTGTGTCTGTGTGTGTGTGTGTGTGTGTGTGTGTGTGTGGCAGGAACACAACAATTCAGAGCTCCATACAAAATGACCTAGTCCTCTGGTGCTGAAGGAGACCCCACTCCCCTCCCTCTGCAGGACTGCTCTGGGCAGTAGAGGGGAAGGGGAGAGAACAGAAACAAGCTGTGAGTTAGAGAAAGACTAAGATGGAGAAGAAATGACAGAGCCATGACTGAGATCAGAGGGAGAGAAACTGAGAGTGGAACAGGGAGTAGAGAAATGGACAGAAGACAGAGGGAGACAGAGCAAGAGAAGGAATATGAAGGAAGCAGGTGTGCAGAGACACAGGGAGAAGGAGGGAGCCTCTCACTGCAGGAGGGAGAGAGGGGCAGGGAGAGAGACAGTCTGTTGAGAAGCAGATGAGGGGAAAGTGGGGAGCAAGTGGGGTGCTTGTCTCCCCAGAGAGGCTGGGCTGGGATGGAACAACCCTTTGGGGAGGTGGGGAGGTGGCCAGTGAGTGCTTTTTAGGGTGACTTTCTCTCTCTCATGTTTTAAGTACAAGGAACCTGTTCCACACAACCGTCTTCTTCACGAGAGCACTTACAACTGCTGCTGCAGGTGCCTGGTCACCTGGCATCCTCTGTGGGGATCGCCTTCACAGCCTGCAGCACAGCTCTGACCATCCTCACCAGAGGCACATGCTTGTCCTTCAGGGTGGATCTGACTTTTAAAAACAGCCAAGTTTTCTCTGAGGCTGGAGAATAAGTTGAGGACCTAGCCGGGAAGCAGTATTTCCAGTTAAATACAAGGTGAATGTGGGCAGACATGGTGGAGGATGTGCCCTCCTCCAAAATGGTTCTGAAAGGTCATTGTGAAGGAGATACTTTTGCAGCATGTGACAGAAGGAGACATTTCTGGTGGCCACTAGAGCCCAGATTACTGTTCCTGTCCATTTGTGAAAAACAGGTATTTGTACTCGTGGGAGTTTTCCCAGCCTGGAAACCTGCATTTGCCTGAAATACTGGGACAAGTGGTCTTGCCCTTGGGGAGCTTACAGTCTCCTCCCTGCCAACTAATATGCAAAGTTACCCAATGATATTCACTCAACACAGATCAAGTGCAAAGGACAAGGGGAAATTCAGAATCAAGTCAAGTTAGTTCATCAGGGAAGGCTGCCTGGAGGAAAGGAGTTATGAGTGGGCTGTAGGACAAACCCAACAGGACATGGGGTGGAGGAGGAAAAGAAGAGAACTTCTCTCTTGATTCTGAAACAGGATGAGCAAACGATAAGGCAGGTAGGAGACAGCTTTGTTGGCCTGGAATAAATACTTGGATTGGAAATCAGCATGATGTATCCTCAGAGGCTGTGAGGATGACTGAGCCTGGACTGCACAGGTTAGTGAGCCATGGCTGGAGGTACTGCCAGGGCCAAGACAAGTGGGGAAGAGACCCCTGGGGATCAGGAGATAGAGAGGGACACAGGATTGTGTGGAGGGGTATTGGGAAGACTGAGGGCTTTCAGACCTTCATCCTGACTATCCTCTCATCCACCCCTTCCATGGACTGAATTCTGTATTTTAAAGCTAAAGGAACTTCAGTAAATGATCTGGTTTAGCCTTTCATATTCAGACGGTAAGGTATGACTTCCCCACTTCCCAGATGAGGCCTCAACTTGGCCAAGCCCTCCTGGGCAGAACAGGCTGAGAAGGGCCCCAGGAGGCAGGTCTTTTGCCCTCTGGGGGTCACTTCTCCCTCACACAACAGGCCCCAAGCCTGGGTGCTTCCCAGGGCAGAACCTGCAGGAGGGGACACCACAGTGCAGTCCTTTGATTCTTTGCTCCTCCCCTTACCAGCTCTGTGACTTGAAGCAAGTTACTTAACCTCTCTGTGCCATGGTTTTATTATCTGTAAAAGAGACCTACTCTGTGTCCTATTATTGAGAATAAAATGAAATTTATACCACAGAACTCTGTACAGTTGTAAAGATGTATATATCTAAATGCATTAGGCGTTTTATTTTATTTTTTATCTTTTTAAAGTTTTATTTTGAGAGAGAGAGCGTAAGCAGGGGGCAGAGAGAGAGAGAAAGAGAGAGAGAGGGAGAGAGAAAGAATCTTTCTTTAGCAGCTCCGAAGCATCAACGCAGAGCCCAATGTGGGGCTCAAACCCATGAACTGTGAGATCATGACCTGAGCCGAAACCAAGAACTGACTGAGCCACCCAGGCGCCCCACGTTAGGCATTTTAAACCACCCTCATGCTCATCTTTGATATCTTCTCAGCTTATTGTCTCCATATCTGCTGAGCACAACAGCCTCCTGGCTCCCAAGCCCTCAGCACTCCCAGCCTTTAAATCTGGTATTTCTTTCCCTCTGATCTTGCTTTGTATTCTCAATCTCTGTTTCCATCTTCTTTCCCTCAGCCCTGGAAGGATATGGCTATACTCTATTAGTTTATATATTTTTTTCTCTGCCAGGTTTCTTGTCTTGTGTGTCTGTCTTCTCACATCTTAGAGTAAACGGCCCTGCTAATCCTCCCTTGGAATGCTTTCTTTCCCCCTGGGCTGGGTTTACAGGGGGAGTCCAAAGAATGTTCATTGACAGGTGCAGATTGGTGGAGATCCGAAGTTGAGGGAGGCCTTGGGGGATAGAACAGCAAAGTAGGCTTCTGCATACTGAGCTCTTACCTAGAGACTCTGTCACCTTTCTTCAGAATGTTTGTCATGACTGGGGGAGGGAAACAACCATCTCCCTCCTGGATCTAAGGGTTAGAAGGGAATTGATTTCCTAACGTTTAGAGAGACTATATTTTCTTCCCTAATGTGGGACAGATCATGAGGAGGTGAAACCCACAGGCAAAAAAAAATAGTCATGAGAGGGCTTTCCTTTTCCTATGTGGTGTGTGTGTGTGTGTGTGTGTGTGTCTGGTTCTAGCATTTACCTACCTGAGGTCTAAGGAAATCCTTTCATAATGTATTCTAAATTTCTTTGCTGAAATTAAGGCCATCTCTCTAGTGGAGGCAGTTTTTAAAGTTTCTGACTCAATGTGTTTCATAAAAGATGTGTGTCCATGGGGGAGGAGGGAGGTCAAGGGTAGAGCTTAGAGAAGAAATGTAATTACCCAGATCCTGGCTTTAATTACCTAGTAGCCCTGGACATTCTAAACTTTATTAAGCTTCTATGTGTCCATGGGAGTGGGATGGAACTGGTGGGTTTTGCTGTCTTGTCTTCTCCAAAGGATTCTGTGGAAATTTCCCTCTCCACCCTCCCTCCTGCTGCTAAAGAGAATCCTTGGGCTCTAGTTATAACCAGACTTCTGGCCTCTGGGACCTGCAAATGTGACTGTCAGGGAAGTGGGCCAGAGAGAACAACTCCCCTTTAAATTGCTTGAGTTAATGTTCTTAGGGTCTCCCCTGCCTCTGAGAAGATCTGGGGAGGGTAGTCTTTGCAGAGACCCAATAAAGCCTGGGGAAAACGGCAGGGTCCAACTTGCCATGCTAAGTCTTGGGTCTTCACAAATGTGTCTGGTTGCTTCATCACTGGCCCTTTGAAGCCTAGATTCAAGCATGTACACTGGCCTCAAGGTCTCTGTTCTTTGCCTCAGTTTTCCCTTTTTCATGTTTCATATGTGTATTTGTGGGGGCCCTTTAGTGGAGAGCTGCTTGAAGTCATTGATGATGACTGCTCAGAAGGTGTCTACATTGTTGCCCCAAATTAATGGACAGTCACTAGTAGGTTATTTTGCTTATACCTTGCATCGTGCTTATTTAGCTCTCAATGCAGACGCAGGCCCAGTCCTTACCCTCTCCTCCCTATTCTCCATATGATCCCTAACCAGTCTGTCCCCAGCACTTTCTCCAGAGCTTGTCAGCCTGACTTCCTGCCTGGCTCTGTTTCTCTTTCTCCTTGACCCCCAATCCCCCTTGCACTGGTTCTGCCAGGCTTCCTTAACTGCAAAATTTAGGGCTGAGATTCAGGGGTCTTTTGATTGCAGCATTTTGGGGGAGACGGAAGGGGAGGCATATACATGTCAGAGTCTCTCGTATCCCCAGGTTGGCACTGGGAGGGAGCCTGGGTAGTGATGGCAGCAGCTTCATCCTGTCAGCTTTCTGGGCACATCCACCCCCAGCAGCACCTGAGAGGGGACCAGACTCAGCAGGGACCAGGTGAGATGGAAGAGGGTCATAAAGCAAACATATGTCCCCCTTCCTGGTCTGGTTCCCTCCTCCTGCTCCACACCTGCCTCCTTCTTTCTCTTTGTCTTACTCCCTCTCCCATCTTCAATGCAGCCCTGTCTTCTTCCTTCCTACTTTGCCTCCTTCACCTTCATCTCTGTCAAGCAGATCTGTCTGTCTATCTCTCTGTATTTCTGACTCCAAATATTTTTTTTTTGTCTGAGATTTTTCTGGGACTGAGTCTGCCTTCAGCTCTTCCTTCTGGCTCTCTCCCTTCCTTCTTCCATCCCTCAGTCTCTGAGGGTCTCTCTTCCCGTCATATCTTTGTGAGTTTTACCCTGTGTGCCTTTCAGTTTCTTCACCCACATCTCCTCCTATCTGTCTTCTTTTGCAGTTTCCCCATCCCTGTCCCCTCTCTTGCCCTCCCTTCCATCTTCCTTGCCTCTCTCATGTCTGTCTTTTAGTCCCTTATCCTGTCTCTGGCTCATACCCCTCACTCCTCTCCCTTCTCTCCTCCCACCTCTCATGGTTCTGATATTTCATGTGAAATCACTTGGATGGGCTCCAACTGCCAGGCCCCTCATTCTGTACCCCTCCTTCAGGAGAGACCTAGGGCCCCAATTCTGCATCCTCTGCATTCCCTGCAAACCTGAGATAGTTCTTATACTTACTTGTTGATTATCTGGAGGCCCAGGTATTTCGCCAGCCTCCCACTCTCTACACATGAGGCAGTGAATAGCACAGCAAAAAAGGAAAGGAATTGAATCTTGGGACAAGATGCAAGCCCTTCTTGCCCTCAAGGAGATACAGCTTTAGGAAAATCCCAGCTTGAGGCAGGGGAAGACAGTCTAGAATTGTTGGAACAGACACCAACCAAACACACAGATGCTTATCCCCAGGAATTCTTCCAATTCCTGCCTGCCTCCTTTGCCTCTAGGAGTTTTGGCTCCTTAGTATTGGCTGGCCTCTCACCCACTACCCAGCATAGCACCATCTACAAAAGAAGTACTGAATTAGTTCCCTTGGTTCATGCCTACTAGAGATGTGTTAGTGCAGGGTCAATGTGATTTGTAGGTTTTCTTCAGTTGGAGGTTCTTCCCGAAATCTGGAGAAATTCTTTCTGCTCCAGTTTCAATTATCTGCTTTAGTATAGTTAGTATAGACTCTGTCCCTAGAGAATCCTGCCACTACCCTTTTCTCCCCTCCTTCTATCTCCATCACAGTCATTATGGCAACTAATTTAGAGTTTAGAGGAATCTCAGTATTATTAAGTAGAGGCAGGGGTGCCCTTTTTCCTTTAGATCAAATGCTTCTTGATAATCCTCCATTCAGTTCTGGGTCTCTAAGTAGGCCCCATGTTCTCTATCTCTGAAAAGTCTTGCCTCTGTTTGAAGATTAATGTTCTGGGAAGGAAGAGGCACCTTCCTTTTGTCACTGTTTCAGGATCTTGGAACACCTACTATTTGAATGATTAGAGCAGGAAGCTGTTTAGGCAGGGAGTCTGTGGCTTTATTTACTCCAGCACAATGCTCAATACATATTCAGTTACAATGCACTATGAACTCTGAATGACTGTCTCAGAAAATTCCTTGTGGTGAAGCTTAAGCCAGTTCCCTTGTAGTTTTAGTTCCAGAGTGATGGGAAACATAGGTGAGGAGATGGGGATGGATGGTGGTAGAGGAATCCAGTAGGAGATTCTGAGACACGGAGTTGCTGGGGTGGGGGATGTTTCTATCTTTGTTTAAAGGACTGCTGAGTGGGCTCTTTAGCTGGATCTGGGACTTGCCCCAAAGCACCACAGGTGGGGCTCCATCTGGCTCCCCACACTCTCCTCCTGCCAAGCAGAACTTCCTCCATACCCAGGACCCTGGAAAGCTTACTCTAATTTCACAACTTTCTGGCAACAAAGAGTCAAATAACGTCCCATTTAAGTCCTCAGTCCACCTCCTCACCCATGCAGGGCCTCCAGGATTCCAACTAATCCACATCCTTTACCCTGTTCCACCATTCCTCTCACCTACCTTTGGAGGGCCCCGCCCCCCTGAGGGCCCGCCTCCCCGAGGGCCCCCTGAGCTCCCACTCCAAGTCCTGACTCTGCTTGGCCAAGCTCCTTTTCTTTCCCTGGTTTTGCTTAAGCTTTCTTCTCAGGTGTTATCCTCTGAGGAAGAAAAAGGCCATGGGTAAGTGATTTCTTGTGTTTATAGAATTGGCAAGAAAACTGAGACAGAACCAGAGTGGAAGAAACTGGGCTTGGAGTGCCGCTAGCTGTCAAAGCTCTGGGCAGTTTGAGCAGAGGGTATTTCATGGCTCCAGAGCTAGACTTTGGACTGGCGGGTGCAGGCCAAAGGCCTTGCAATTTTGGGAAGAGCAGGTAGGATTTCTGGGTTATTCCCTGGCCCTCCTCCTCCTTAGTCCTTCCCACCTCTTTCTTTGCTTTGCCCTCCTCCCTGGCCTTTCCTTTCTGACCTCCTGCAGAGCTTGCTTTATTCATCTTTGTCTTTCTCGCAGGGCCCAGCACATAGTGTGCTTAGACATGTTTTTTGAATGAATGAAGATTCTTCCACCTGGCTCAGCTGCCTCCTTCATGTTTTGCCACACCTTCTCACTGGAGAGTCTGAAAGTGTCTGTGTCATATCTTCTTAGGGAGGAAATTGCTGTGAACTCTGCCAAATAGCAGGGCCAGTTTCATAAGGTGGTCTATCCACCATCAGAGAGAATTTGAGCATCTTCTTTCTCCTTGCTTAAGGAATTAGATATCTATTTTTTACAGCTGCTGAAGGTATCGCCCTGCCTCTCTTATCTAATTTACAACAGTTGTGGTGGAGGATTGATTATAGGTCAGGTCAGGCTATAGGAGGAAGAGATTACCAAGTTCCCCTGGGGTGTGGCTGCCTAGTGGTCTTTAAGACACTGGGTCTCCAAAAAAAAAAAAAAAAAAAAATACACTGGGTCTCCTAGAGGCAGTTTGTTGTTATCTCAAGCATATTTGAAACTCTTTAATTTTAAAGGCCTCTGCAGTCTTAAAATGTTCTCCACCCTTCTCCCCTCCCAACTACCATGTACACTGTGGGATGTACCCCAACACCAGAAGCCCAGACAGCACTTATCCATGCATGACATCTGTTTTATTGATTATATGTGGCAAATGTTTATTTCTAGTTGTCTTTCTCTTGCCTTCCAGCAGTTCTTTTGCAATGTCTCTCGGTCATAATTTGATACATGTTATGTGCTTCCAGAAGGCAGTTACATTTTAACCTTAAAGAAAAATCATCTGGAAAAACCAGTTTCCTTCACAAAGTATATTCCAAATTGATAAAAGTGATTTTTATGGTACATTCTTTTGCTTTATGCTTGTCCTTTTTTTTTTCTTGTATTATAAAAACCACAAGGCCAACTGGAGACCAGAAAGAACTAGGGAAGAGGGATAAAGAGTTTCCCTTAATAAGTGGTTATAGAGGCTAGTTGTTGTAGATTATGTTGCCAGAGCTGGGGTGAGGTAGACGGATATTTGTTCAGAAGTCGTATTGATCTATATTTGGATAAAAACTCAGGACTTTGAGGCATTATACATCTTTCATATGACTCAGATGGTCTGGTGTCTTTCCTACAACAAAACAAAACAAAACAAAACAAAACAAAACAAAACAAAACAAAATTGACTTTCCAAGGGAAATGGTGAGTATGTGAGCAGCTACCTAGGGCAATGACAGGAACCAAGCCAAGTCTGGTGAGAGAATACAGACAGAGACATCCAAGTACTTACATGGAAGGACAGAAGGTTGCATTTAAAGATATGAATAAAGATAACCAGAGAGATAGCTGGCCTTTCTAAACCCCCTTGTGTGTAGCATATTACTTAGTGTGTACATGGTAGAATAAACCATGGGCTCTGACCACACAAAACTGCTAATCTAAAAGTGGATACAGAGTAGAGTGATATATAGGACCACTGGATGGTTTTTTAGATTCTGTGCTTTGAAAGGAAGGATTTGGTTGAAAAAAAAAAAAAGCTGTTTATAAGACTTCTTGGAAAAAAATGAGTGTAGATTAGTGCTCATTGTAAACAAAGACAAAGTGTTCATTGTAAGTACATTACAGCTTTAGTTTGGAGCATAAGGTGGATAGGCAGATGTGTTTCCTTCTACTGTTTATTCCTCAGGATTTTTTGTATTATTTTTATATTCAAATAATCTTATTTAGTTAACATACAGTACAATATTGGTTTCAGGAGTAGAATTCAGTGATTTTTCCCTTACATATAACACCCAGTGCTCATCACAGCAAGTGCCCTCCTTAATACCCATCACCCATCTAGCCCATCTCCCAACTACCTCCCTCCATCAACCCTCAGTTTGTTCTCTATCATTAAGAGTCTCTTGTGATGTTTTCCTCTCTCCTCTTCCACCCCATATGTTCATCTGTTTTTTCTTATATTCCACATATGAGTGAAATAATATGGTATTTGTCTTTCTCTGACTGACTTATTTCACTTAGCATAATACATTCTAGCTCCATCCACTTCATTGCAAATAGCAAGATGTCATTCTTTTTGATGGCTGAGTAATATTCCATCACACACACACACACACACACACACACACACACACACAACATCTTCATTACTCATTCAACAGTCAGTGGACATTTGGGTTCTCTCCATAGATAAGCTATTGTTGATAATGCTGCTATATACATAGGGAGACATGTACCCCTTTGAATCTGTATTTTCATATCCTTTGGGTTAATACCTAATAGTGAAACTTCTAGATCATAGGGCACTTCTTTTTTCAGTTTTCTGAGGAACCTCCATAGTGTTCTCCAAAGTGGCTGCACCAGTTAGCATTCCCACCAATAGTGCAAGAGGGCAAGAGGGTTCCCTTTTCTCTGCAGTCTTGCCAACACATACTGTTTCTTGTGTGGTTAATTGTAGCCATCCTGACAGGATGAGGTGGTGTAAGGTGCTCAACATCACTCATCATCAGGGAAATAAAAATCAAAACCACAGTGAGATTCCTGAAGACTTTTATTAGGTGTTCTGTGTTTATAGGATTCAGGGTTGAGAAAATGGAGTAGATAATCATAAAAGTAAGTAGAGAACACATTTATTTTCACTGTTGACATCAGTGTATCACATCATTTTCTCACTTTTCCCAGCTCTCTTTCTGATTTCTGTTTGGGAAATCTCACTTTGATTCTCCCTGGTAGCCTATCTAGTTTTTGAAGACCTCTAGAAGCAGAAGCTCAGGCTTTCCTGATTTGTCAAGTTCTTCATATGTTTTAGAGTGATAGAAATGTTAAGAATTTCCAAAACTGGATTATGACTGAAAGTACATCTGTAAATGTGTCAAAATCATGAATGAGAAACATTTCATTTCACTCTGTCTTCTCTACAGTTATCCCAGAGGGACTAAGAAAAGCTGCTTTGTTCACAACCATACAAGAATGATACTAGAAAATATGGAGTCTATACAGCCTCTAGAGAAGCTCTGGATATCTGATTATTTATATAAATAATGGTGCAATGATACTAGTATGATGTCTGCATGTGTCAGAAAATCCATAGGTATTATGGGAAGGAAGCAAAATGTTTTGTTCTATGACTATATAGATTTGGTCTACATCTGGCTGGTTGGATTTTGTCTACATACAGTTGGCCTGGAGCATGTTATTTTTCATCATGATGGGTTTTCACTGAGTTGGAATTCTGCCTCTGCTAGACTGGGAGGGGGTTTGAGAGGGGTAGTGCTAGCGGTAGTAATGTAGGTAGGTGTGTTGGAGAGGTGGCTGTGTTTCTTCTTGGTCTAATGAGCAGACAGTTTGGAGACTGCCATGCTTTCTAGTTCAAATTTTGGTTGCACATAGTAATGTTTACTTGCAGAATTAGGGTTTGCAGCATTATTGAGCGATAATGAAGTAGGTTCTACCTTAAGGATTTTTTATTTTAGAAAGGAATACAAAATCTTCTTCCAGGTAACATGCAAAATGAATACAGAGCAAAGTAATGTTATAGATGGAGGATGCCTGGTAAGTGATCTGTTTGGTGAAGCTTTTCTTTGAAGACTCTTGGGAGATAAGATTGATACTTATTTTCTTTATTATGAACTGAATTTGGTTACTTCAGATTTCTTGCCAACCTTTCAGGAAAGCTATGTTTCTCCAGGGAAAAATTTACACATTTATTACTACTGAAATGGTTTCTCTCTCTTTTCCTCTTCGGCACAGACCAAGACTGAGAATTATTATTATTGTTGTTGTTATTGTTATTACATTTACGTCTAGATCTGTATTAATATCTGTAACAAATATTTACCTGGATCTCTTTAGTTTGGCAAGCTGAATTTACTGGTTTAAGGTGTTTTGGAATTTGTTTTGTGTTTTTGGTGGGGGACCATGGAAGGAAAGCCTGAAAGAGGCTCTAAGCTTTGGATCCTGGCCACAGTGAAGATGTAGCTTGAACTGATATTTTCCTGGGAAACAGTTACACATATTGCCAGTGTGGGGTAATTTCCACTTCTTCCATGAGGCTTCTCAGGCTCACCCATGGTGCACAAAATATACTCACTTTTTTAAAATTTAAATTCAAGTTAGTTGACATACAGTGTAGTCTTGGTTTCAGAAGTAAAACGCAGTGATTCAACTCTTACATATGACACCCAGTGCTCACTGCAAAAAGTTTCCTCATTAATGCCCATTACCCATCTAACCTTCCCCCACCCACCTTCCCTCCAGCAACCCTCAGTTTGTTCTCTGTATTTAAGATTCTCTTATGGTTTGCCTCCCTGTTTTTATCTTAATTTTTCTTCCCTTCTCCTATGTTTATCTGTTGTGTTTCTCAAATTCCACATGAGTTAGATCTTATGATATCTGTCTTTCTCTGACTGACTTATTTTGCTTATTACACTCTGGTTTCATCCACATTGTTGCAAATGACAAGATTTCATTTGTTTTCATCGCCAAGTAGTATTCTATTGTGTGTGCATGTGTGTGTGTGTGCGTGTGTGTGTATATATATACATGTATATGTACATATATATGTGTATATGTATACATATGTATGTGTATACATATGTATACATATACACAAATACATATACATACACACACACACATCTTTATCCATTCATCAGTCAGTGGACATTTAGAGCTACAAGAAACAATCCTAAATTTTTTATGGAACCTCAAAAGACCCCAAATAGCTAAAGTAATATTGAAAAAGAAAACCAAAGCTGGAGGCACCACAATTTCAGACTTTAAGCTGTATTACAAAGCTGTAATCATGAAAGCAGTGTAGTATTGGCACAAAAACAGACACGTAGATCTATAGACTAGAATATAGAACCCAGAAATGTGTGTGTGTGTGTGTGTGTGTGTGTGTGTGTGTGTATGTATGTAAAACCAACTATCTTCAACAAAGCAGAAAAGAGTATTCAATGTAAAAAAAATAGTCTCTTTAGCAAATGGTGCTGGGACAACTGGATAGCAGCATGCAGAAAAATGAAACTGGACCACTTTCTAACACCATAAACAACAATAAATTCAAAATGGATCAAAGACCTAAATGTGAAATAAGAAACCATCAAAACCATAGATGAGAAAACAAGCAGCAACCTCTTTGACCTCGGCTGCAGCAACTTCTTACTTGACCTGTCTACAGAGGCAAGGGAAATAAAAAGAAAAATAAACTATCCGGACCTCATCAAGTTACTCACTTTCTTGCCGCCAGTGGAAAATGTGGTCCTTCCTACTCTTACCTTCCATCAAGTAGGAAGCCCTCTGTGATCTTGACATGCCCTTGTGTTGACTGTTGCTTTTTGCTTTAAATACCCTTCCTAGTTCAGTTTATGTATCTTTTACGTATTTTGGAAAGTTATGAGTTGTTCACAAAAAGCCTCTATTGTACATTCCCAGAGAGTGAATTCTCTTTTTTCCATCATTATCTTGCACTGTGTGTAACTGAGTGCATGGTGATTTGGGGGTAATGTTGATTGTGTTGATAATTATGGGGGGAATGTTGCATTTCCTTGAGTTCTTTTGCACAAAGAACCAGTGTGGTGCATGGATTTTCTAATTTGGAATTTGTGTATTTATTTATTCTTAGTTGAAATCTGATCTTTAATAAATTGAACCCCGACTTTCTCACTTAGAAACATTTTGTGGTTTCAGCTTGGGAAACCATCCAATTTCTCACTTTAGGCCCTACCCAAGTACATAGAACCCAACTGTGTAATTATTTATAGACAGTGAAAGAAAAATGGTAACAAATACAGGACATTTTTTTTCTCTGGGAGCTTACACTATAAGGGCATTTCATGGATACTTCCCTATCCTCCTGAATGAAGTGAAGTCCTATTCTACACACCAGTCAATGATTTGACTATATTCCTACTCCTCTCTTAAGCAGGTTAGCCTTAAATGTAGTTATTGCAGTTTGCGTATTGTGTCATTTTGCCTAATGTCAAAGCACCAGGTGACTTGTTTTCCAAATAAATTAAAATGGTGGAAGTAATAAGATTCTGTGTTGTCTGTCTGTTCAGTTGTCTCACCTCAGGGGATGACACTGGTGCAAATCATGATCAGTTGACTTTGGTTACTTTCTTTGTGCTTTAACTTTGTTGTGGTGAAGGAAACTTGGGCCTTAGTTTTTGTGTCAGATCTCTGACGCCACTAAACTGGGCTGTAGATCCTGAGGTACTTCCTTGGCTGTGGCCAGTTAAGTCTTTGTACCTCAGGATTCAGCTGGGGAGGGAAAGGCAAGCTGAGGGCATCATCAGGCAGAAACTCTGCTCCTCAGCTCCACCTCGCCACCTACTACTTATACTAACTGGGTTTTCTTCCAATGCAAAAATTCTAGGCCAGTGAGTTTACCACTGGAGATTAGTGAGGGGAGAACAGGGGTCAAAGAGAGCACACTGGAGAGATCATATATCTATTTATAGGTGTGGACAAAGAAGCTTCCAGAAGGAGGGTCATATTGAACAGGGTTTGGAAACAGTGTGTTCTAGGAAAAGAAGGACAATCTATGAGGGCTGCTGCCAATGCCAACAAGATGTGCATGTGTGGGGAAAGATTTGACCCGTTCAAGCAGGAGCCACAGAAAAGTTTAGTAGTAGGAGTAAGTGCTATAAGAACAGTGAAAATAAAACCCTGGAAATACAATCTTAGAAGTTTGGGTTTGATAGAGAGCAGGAAACTCAGGTGTTTGTGTGTGTGTGTGTGTGTGTGTGTGTGTTTAAAACTTAAATAAAGTGTTATTTTTTCCAGGAGGGTAGAGAATAGTCACACTTAAGTTACCTTCTGGATGGAGTGATCAGGAAGAATGTGAATTAGGGCTTTATCCTGCTTCAAAGACAGCACTCTCTGATGGCTGCTGGGTGAATCTGAATGACAGCTGTGAGGATCTCATTGTTCAGAGTTACCAAATTTATGGACTGAGAGGGGGTATCAGGGAGTATGGCATGATGCTGGCCCTAGATATGCAGTATTTGAAAACCATAGAAACCTACTAGGTAGTGTCTAGTGTGGACAGGTGCTAAATGTCTAAGTGACTTCATGTCAGCTGAATTGAATTTAGGGTAAGGTTGGTGATCCCCAAATATATGAAACTAATGAGCTCACTTGGAATTTCTTAGATTTATTACAAATTTTTATGCAATTTCCCTGAATAAAGTCAGGATTCTTAGAGGCTAGTTTGTTAATTCCTTTATTTCTGGACATATTTGGGGTTTTCTTCCTATTGAAATTAACATATAGAGGCAATCCTTTATCTTTTATGTTGATCTTCCTATACTTACAGCATGTTCAGAATACTGATTATTCCTTACCTTAAGTTATTCATTAATAATTTAAAAAAATAATGAGGATATCAAAAAATAGACAAGGAGGTCTTACCGATACCTGATGTCCATTGGTCTTTGTGATTCTTTCCATTGGTGACTAATAAATACTAACATACTCTGTGCTGGGAGCTCAGAGTTGGTCACAAATAAGGGGCAAAATGGGTAATATATATTATACTATGTCAGGTCTCTGGTTGTCAACAACCAAGCCAGAATAATCAATCTGACATAACTAAAATCCTTTTCACTAGAATCACCCTGCTATTTTAGCTCTGGAATTGGGTTAATCATATTTTGGAGTGACTGGGCTAGCTGTAATTTTTCTGGTACTTGTTCTTCTGGATTAAGGATAAACAGAAGATTGCCATTCTCTGGAAACCATTCCCAGTCTATTTTTGATTGGAAGCCAAGACTGGAGAACAAATGGCCAGGTGAATTAGGAAGCTTAAAAAAATGTTTTGTTAAACTATCCTCATTAAACTGACACCTGATTCCTACCCTCCTTTGTCCCAGTTGGGGCTGTTCTTTACGACATATTTTTTCCTAATGGTGGAAGCTGGTAGCATCTGGAAGCCACAGATGTTGGCTGAGGTTTGGGAAGGCCAAACTTATAGTTATTTAGGTTATCAGGAAAATTGTAACCATCTTTCTGCCATTGGGATCCCATTTTAGAAATTGTCTGCTCCCCACCCCATCTTCCTTTACATAATGAGAATCAAGGTTTCATTATTTTCTCTAACACTCTCTAACTGCACTACTAATAGATCTTTTTGTTCTTAAGTATGAGGCAGTGACCAGAAAATATTTGGAATAGAATGATAAAGAAATAGGATTATGAAAGAAGTCTCAGGAGGGGGACTTATATTTGCCATTTAGGGATCTATTATCCTCTATTTCCACTAAACCCTAAACAAATGGGCATGGGCTGAAGTTTCAGGCAGGAATTACAATTAGCTGTAAAATCATATCTGGGAACTATTGGAGTAGGCTAAGGGATGCTTTGGCATCTCTCTTGGCATCTAAAAGAATAGTCTGGAGACATTTTGGCCCTAGATTAGGTTTGGATTTCAGCAAGACATGGTTTAGATGTAGCTTTCAGATTTAATGGTCCCGGTAATTCTAACTCTGTCCCATAAGTATGTATTTGAGAGGAGAAGGAAGACATTGGCATAGGGTAACCTGGGCACAAAAATAAGAACTGGGTCAAATATTCCCTTAATATCCATGCCCTAGAGTCTTGATTCTTTGTGGAGGTAGGGTACTGCCTTTGAAGTAACAAAGAGCCAAGTTCAAATTCCAAGTTCAAATACTGGCTATATGAGCTGGGTACAGTTCTCTCAGTCTCTCAGTCTTTAAAGTAGAATAATAACACCTATGCCATTGGGCTGTTATTGGGATAAATGTGTACATTACTCACAGCTCAACAAATCTGGTTCTTTTCTTACCCTCTCTCCATATATCTCTAAACCTTGCACATATACATCATAACCCTATTTGCCAGATACCATTTTTCTCTGCCTTCAGCCTCTGCACATGTTTCCCAATGCCTCCAGAGTTCAAGTCTAGGGCTTTGGTTTATTAGTTTGTGTTAATTCCACGAAATGACAATAAGATTATGGAATTTTTACAACCATACTAACATGAGCCAAGATTGTGATTTCTTTCCAGGCATTTTTCTTTCTGACAATTTTGGTTGTAAATCAAAGACAAGGGAGTTCTATATTACCCACTATTCTGATATAAAGGTCCTGATTTGTGGCTAGAACATTCTGGGTAGGAATTGGCTCCAACCAAAGGTGATGACAAGCTTGTTTGTAAAGGACATTCAGAGAAGGAGAATCCATAACACTTACTGCTCAGACATTCTTTTATTCCTCCTACCTTTTTAGATTGAAAATATCAAACCTACAGAATGTTGCAAGAATAGTATAATTAACACCCATTTATCTTTTACCAAGATTGAGCAACTGTTAACACTTTGACATATTTGTTTGCCTACTCTAATGGTGTGTGTGTGTGTGTGTGTGTGTAAAATATTATCCTTATTCAGTTTACTAACTGTGCATTTTTAGGTAGAATGTTTCTCCCTGATTCAGGTTCAATCCAGGGTTTTGCATTGCATTTCATTGTCACGTCTCTTTATTTTCCTTTAATCTGCAACAGTCCCTCAGCTTGTATTCCTTATATGGACAGTTTTCAACAGCACAGGTGAGTTCTTTTATAGAAAGTGAACTTTCTGTAGAAAGTTGTAGACTGATCATTTTTATCATCAGATTCAGGTTACACATTCAGGGCATGAATATTACATAAGAACATGTTAAAGACAATGAGTGCCATATAGGAAGGGAACATGTATTTTTCCTCCACATTGTGCTTGTAATATCAAACACTAGTATGGGCAATTGGAAGGTGCCTAATATTTTTGAATGAATGAATGAACGAATGAATGACCCAAGACTTTCACTGCCATGTAGGTCTATTATTTTTTATACTTGAGGAAAGAAGGAAGAGCAGACTTCTCCTATATCCTAGTCCTGTTTTATCATAAGTTTGAAGAGTTTAAGGTAACCTGGGACCTCTGTAATGATCTCACAGAAAGAGGAAATGAGATGAGACTATGATGTAAGGCAAGCTGTGGAGTCTCTACCCTGGGGGTGGGTGGTGATGATACTATGTTGAGAGTGGAAGATGAATAAGGTGATCCTCAGCTGGAGAGTAACACAGCACACAAAATCTAGGAGTGCATGGCCTGTTTCCTTGCTGAGAAAAATTAGTTATTTAGGTTTCCATATTTTACTATACTTCCCTTTACTAACCCCCATTTGAATCCTAAGACTGTCATAGTGAATATTGGTTTCTGCCCTTCCTCCTTTCCCATCAGGGATAACCTATAATTCTCTCCTTCTCTACCCTACATCTCCCCCGCTTCCCACACATGCAAGGTGTATTTTCTAACATTTATAAACAGTGGTTTTTGGCCATTCTCTCCAGCCTATTTGTTATTGAGGATGTGTATAACTCCTCGGACTTCTCATTTTGATGTAGAGCTTTCATTCCTGTCCTGAGGGGAAGTGAAATTATGACGGGTACTCTATGCCTCTCAGAAATGTGGTTTCAGGCTTTCTTTGTGGGCCATCTCTCTTCAGCTATGAGCATCTCAGACATTTCTGACTGTCCTTCCTGAGGCATCTGGGGTTTGGGACTAGATTCCTCTATTTAATTCTGCAAGGCTTTGTGAGTGCCTGATGCACATGGTTCCTGTCCCCTTTCTGAGAGTCCACCTACCCCTGTCTTTGCAGTCCTTAATTTCACCTGGATCTAGAAAACAAACTCCCTTTATGTGCATGTCAGCTCTTGATTATCTACAGTACGGTGGGAAAAAAAAAAAAAACTAAAAGAGTGAATGACACTAAAATGACTTTTGTTTGATATTTAAGTGATGGACTCCTGCCTAGAGATACTCTAGAAAGTGAACAGCTTCAGTGAAAACAGTCTGTCATATTACTCTTCCATAGGTAGCTATATGGTATCTCTGATTTGGCATGTAGAGAGAGGCAGAGGCAAGAACACAGCTTATTCAGCCCTCATGGTGTTGTCAGAAGCCCAAGACATCTATTAAGAACTCTGCAAAACTTGTCTCCACACCTTGTTTTCAAACTCTGGAGGAGGCCTTTCCTTAGTCTGAGAACACAGTACTTAGTTCACAGAACAAGAAAATCAGTGGGCATCCTATGAATCTATCACTTTTTCTAGGGTTTCCATCTCACCCAGAGTCAAACGGCCAAAGTCCTCACAGTAACTCTCAGACCCTACCTGAAGGATCAGGCTTCCTGCTTTCTCTATGGCCTCATCCCCTACTGCTACCCCCTCACTCACTCTGTCCTGGCCCACAGGCCTCCTTTTTATTCTTCAAAATAACCTCTTAGTATCACTTCACACCCGTTAAGGTGACCGCTATTTAAAAAAAGTCAGAGGATAACAAGTGTTGGCGAGGAAGTAGAGAAAGTGGGACACTTTTGCACTGCTGGCAGTATGATGATTTCTCAAAAAATTACCTACACAATTACCATATGATCCAGCAATCCCACTTCTAGGTATACAGCCCAAAGAATTGAAGGCAGGGACTCAAAAAGATATTTTCAAACCCATGTTAATAATAGCATTACCCAAAACTGCCAAAAGGTGAAATAACCCACATGCCTATCAGTGGATGGATGCATAACCAAGGTGTGGGATATATACACAATGGAATATTATTCAGCCTTACAGAGGAAGGACATTATGACACATATTACAATTAATGAACCTTCAATATATTATGCTAAGTGAAATAAGCTGGCCACAAAAGGAAAATATTTCATGAATCCACTTATGTGAAGGAAGCCCATTTCAACACCCAGACCAAAACACACCTAGCATCTATCATCATTTATTTGATTTGTGTGTGTGTTTTGTTTTTAATATTATAATCATATTTTTTAAATTTAAATTTGGTGAGCTCTTTATAGATTTTGGATACTACCCCTTTGTCCGATATGTCATTTGCAAATATCTTTTCCCATTCCGTTGGTTGTCTTTTAGTTTTGTTGATTGTTTCCTTTGCTGTGCAGAAGCTTTTTATCTTCATGAGGTCCCAATAGTTCATTTTTGCTTTTAATTCCCTCACCTTTGGGGATGTATCAAGTAAGAAATTGCTGCAGCTGAGGTCAGAGAGGTCTTTTCCTGCTTTCTCTTCTAGGGTTTTGATGGTTTCCTGTCTCACATTCAGGTCCTTTATCCATTTTGAGTTTATTTTTGTGAATGATGTAAGAAAGTGGTCTAGTTTCATTCTTCTGCATGTTGCTGTCCAGTTCTCCCAGCACCATTTGTTAAAGAGACTGTCTTTTTTCCATTGGATGTTCTTTCCTGCTTTGTCAAAGATTCGTTGGCCATACTTTGTGGGTCTAGTTCTGGGGTTTCTATTCTATTCCATTGGTCTATGTGTCTGTTTTTGTGCCAATACCATTCTGTCTTGATGTAAATCATCCTCATTTTGAAAGATAGCCAAATAAAGACTAATTCTCTTGAAAAACAACCCAATTTTAACAAAATTGGCCTAATAAGTTACATAAGCTCAGCAAGAATAGTGATTGACCTTATAGATTCTTTCAAACGTGCTTTGCTTGAACTTTTCATAAGGGATCTCTAGATTGAACTTTCAATAGCCTCTCAAGGACAGAAGCCAAGACACATACCTACCATCGGACTTGCCTACAATACCTGTAGTTTTGGATGAATTCCTCTTCTTGAGGTCCCTCAAATATACAGAAGTTTCCTGCATCTTCCAGGAAGTGACATTCTTTCCTCACCTGGTAAGGCTGCCTGGAGCTCCATAAGCAAGGTATCTAGCCAACATTTCCAAGGGGCTTTATTGGCTCCATAAAGTCAACCTTAGTTCCTTTAAGCTGTCTGGTCATATCTGAGTCTGTGCATGTCTCTCTCAAACATGACATTCTAATCAAAGCCTTGGTAAAGTAACCAATTTTTCCAGTGGTGTCTTGTTACAAGGAGAGTACACTCTTATTAAAGTTATGTAAACAACTGCAATTGCCATGAAAGAAAGACTACTCACAGTTTCTGAACTCTGGAGGGTTCAGTTAGAGAGAAATTTAAACGTTTCAATTTGTTCACAAGAATATTTTGTCATGTTTCTGTAAGTCATAGATACCTTAAGAGAAAGTTTCCTTAAATCTGGAAAAGCCAACATTAGAGAATCAGCAATGTTTCAAAGGAGAGTCCTAAAAATTATAACCATATTCCTCATTTCATTCAATCCCACATTACTAATACTTGTTCTGTTTGAATGCAGCTTTTCCATTAGTACCAGAAAGTATTAACCACTTTAGTTTCATGATTTTAAAGATATCAAAATCTTGTATTTGTCAAAAGTTCTTTTCAATAATCTCATTGACAGTGAAACACATTTTTCAAGAGCTCAAAACAATAAGTGACAAGATTCAAAAATAGACATGATTCAAGATCTGCTGAAAATTCACTAACAATACAGTTGACAAGAAAATCTTGTCATTTCTGTGACATACAACATTTTAATTACTTGAATGTCAAGTGATGACTCTATACCAGGTCATATTATAACTTCAGAAATTCGATATATTTTCTAGAGCAGTTCTAGCATATGCCCATAGGGTACAACCTAAGAAGGTTTATCATCATTTTGTTGTATGATGCTTCCCATATAATTTAACATAAAAAATGAACAAGCCTAATTAGTGGAAAAGGTTTCATTTAGAATGCAAATCTTGGGAAGTTTGTTCAAAACCTCAGAAAGTTCAAAGCACATATCTAAATAGGATTACAAATCATTACAAAACTTAGTATTTAATTATGTATTTAACCAAACTGGCAGTAAGAGAGTCTACAGATGTCTATAGTTGTTAGCAAATCTTAGCTCCTTTAGTACTGAAAAGACTTAGATCTCTTAAGTAATAAAAGATCCAATAAAACAAAACATAGAAAGCTTGGTTTCTGAGAAAACAAAGAAAAGAAAAAACAACAACTTTGTTTACAATTCTTTTTTTTTTCTTTTTAAAAATTTACATCCAAATTAGTTAGCATATAGTGCAATAATGATTTCAGGAGTAGATTTCTTAGTGCCCCTTACCCATTTAGCCTATCCTGTCTCTTACAACACCTCCAGTAACCCTCAGTTTGTTCTCCATATTTATGAGTCTCTTCTGGTTTGCCCCCTGCCTATTTTTATATTATTTTTGTTTCCCTTCCCTTATGTTCATCTGTTTTGTCTCTTAAAGTCCTCATATGAGTGAAGTCATATGATTTTTGTCTTTCTCTGACTGACTAATTTCACTTAGCATAAAAAGCTTCTGCACAGTGAAGGAAACAATCAGCAAAACTAAAAGACAACCGACAGAATGGGGGAAGATATTTGCAAATGACATATCAGATAAAGGTTTAGTATCCAAAATCTATAAAGAACTTATCAAACTCAACACCCAAAAAACAAATAATCCAGTGAAGAAATAGGCAAAATACATGAATAGACACTTCTCCAGAGAAGACCTCCAGATGGCCAACCAACACATGAAAAAAATGTTTACAATTCTTTAGCAAAAGCAGACCAACAATCCAAGAAAACTTTGTCTTTTATTTATTTATTTATTTATTTATTTATTTATAAAAATTTACATCCAAATTAGCATATAGTGCAACAATAATTTCAGGAGTAGACAGGGAGGGTGACAAAACAGAAGAGACTCATAAATATGGAGAACAAACTGAAAACTTTATCTTTTAACAGAGTAAAGCAGATTTCAATTTTATACCAGTGTAATTTCAAAATACATTTCACTCCCTCTCTGTAACTTTTTTTTCTTCCAGTCTGAGTCAGTCCTGACCACACATAAAATTCTTTTCCAAAGCCTTTCCTTCACAAACCTTCTAAAATTTTTTTTCTCATTCAGATTTTGCCCTAAGCTTTTTGTTTCTACATAACAGTCTCATTTTAAGACAAGATTACTTTGTTTTACCTCAACAAACATGTATTCTCATTTCTTATACTTTCCTTACACGTCAAATTTCCTACATACTGAACTGATTTCCTTATCATTTATATCAGTCTTGATGACATTTAGCAGAATTTTAACACTTAGAAACCTTAATCTCCAGAGAATATTAAGCAGTAGCCAATTGTGAACTGTCTGTTTCACAAGAATTCTTTAGGCTGGAAATTTATGAACACATTTCATAATTTCTAGAAACATGTGCTTCTCCATAGTATAATCTTTTAGTAAAGCACAAAGCACGTTTACCAACAGACCCAAGTAGCTTCAGTTTCTCCGCAATAAGAAGCCAAAGCAGGCAAACCATGTTCAGTAACCAATCTTGTAGTGTTCTATCCTTTCTGGAAAAGACTTAAATGTCCAATGGATTCAACCCAATTTATCATTTAATTTAGCACAACTATAAAGTTTCAGTTTACCAAAGATTTTGAAAACTATAAGCCCTTTTTTAAAGTTTCTTTGTTTGCTCATTTGTTTATTGAGAAAGAGAGGGAGAGAGAGAAAACGCACGAGCAGGGGAGGGGAAAAGAGTGAAGGAGAGAGAGAATCCCAAGTAGGCTCCGCATTATCAGTGCAGAGCCAGATGCAGGACTGGATCGCACAAACTGTAGGATCATGACCTGAGCCAAAATCAGGAATCAGATGCTTAACTGACTGAGCCACGTAGGCGCCCCAAGCTATAAACCTTTTTATTTAATCAGCCTAGTTCTTCTTACCAATTACCCATGAAAACTATGAGACAGACACAATTAACCATCATTTTAAGTCACCTTTCAGCTGGCAAAGTGCAACAGAAATAACAGGAGCTCATTTGGCCTTTATTAAACCTCAGTAGAATAAAAGTTTTATATTTAATGCTGATAACTCTAAAGATGTGTCTATTTTAATTAATCCAATAAACTTAAATCAGCTTTAATACAGAATGTGTTGCACGTGTCGCCACCGAAAGTCAATTAATTTGTTCCCCATTGTCAATTTTTACCTGGGGGTACCTATGGGGAAATCTGGATTGGTGGTTTAAGTCCAGGAGATTCTGTAGACTTCTTTATGTTGATTTGGGAGGGAATTAGTTTAAGTCTTATAAGGAAGGGGCTCAACATGTTGGGGTGCTTTTTTCTCTGTGATAGTGAAGATAGGAAGAACGCTATTGGATCCCAGGCAGCTAGGATGGAGTCATTTATGTACAACAGGCCAACGGTGGTGCCAAAATAGGAGGAGGAAGAGGAGGAGGAGGGGGAGAAGGAAGGGGAGGAAGGGGGGAATGAGGAAGCAGAGGACCAAGGATGCATCCTGAAAGGCCAGAGGGAGATGCAAATCTAAAATTCCTTTATTCTTTTGGTCTCCTGTCTCTCCCTCCTGCAAAACAAGGTTTTTGTCTGAGTGCTTTTAACTCCAAAGCACTATTTTTTCAAAATGTTTACCTGTTTATTTTGAGAGGCAGGGGGAGGAGCAGAAAGAGAGGGAGAGAGAATCTCAAGCAGGATCCACACTCAGTGCAGAGGTGATGTGGGGATCAATCTCATGACCATGAGATCATGACCTGAGGCAAATTCAAGAGCTGGAGGCTTGACTGACTGAGCCACCCAGGTGCCCCAAGTCCTCTACACTATTTATTCAAAATATGTCCTAATTTGTGAATAAAAGGAGTATTCTCATCTTCCTGGACAAAAGTTCAAAAAGAACACAGAAGAAACAAAACGATGACTACATGAAGTGCAGAATGCCTCTGTTGGCATTCCTTTTCCCCAAAAGTTGGGACTTGACTGAATGAATGAAATGGCTTCCTAGTTTCTGGCTTTTGCCCCAAAGGCAGAATTCCACTGACTGAACCACAGGGCTCCTTAGACAAGCTGAGGGAGCCAAATCAAAACCCCCTATGGGTGGCCACCCAATGGAAGGAAGAGATCCAAGAGAGCTATTTCATGGCCATCTTTCATTTGAGCTTAACATACATGGCAAGGTGGTGTCACAATGGAAATCATCTTTTTCTTAGTCATAGGTTACTGGCAATATTCCTTCCACTTATTCCAATTTTGGCCCAGTTGTCTACATGTTGGGATAGAGATGGAACTTCCCCTTATACACAAATTTAACACAACACAACCTCTCCGCACACACCAAAACGGAGTTGCTCCAAATTCCAAGTAAATTGACGCTTATGCAATTCCCTATCAATTTCTCCCCAAATTGGGCCTTTCTAGTGGGAAACACATGGATAAGAAAACGAGAAGACACAGTGCTTCATGAATGAAAACCTTGCATTAGTGTGCACTGTTGAGACATATCTGGTCCAGAACTGCTCATCTTCCCCAAATGCTCCTTTCCTTTCTACTCCAAACAAAAATAATAATTGGCAGCTAGCATAGGTCTGGAATCAGCAGAAAGTTTCTCCAAGACAAAAAATAGTCTGGGAAGCTGCAGGGACAGATCCCTTAGATTCCCTCCCAGACACCAACTAGCCCAGAGCACCTAAACTCATGTGGTCTTCCAAAATATTAGCCCAATATACTAAAGATGAGGCCCTGGCTTGGAAGAAGCCAACAACTCCACCTTGGGGTTCCCGGAAAACTGAACACCACAGGGGCATTTGTTCCTGGTTGGCTCACCAAAATTTGTTACTGAAACCCAAGTTCAGTTGCCTGTTGCTCTAAAAACCCATACTTAAGAGAGACTTTTTTTTCCTAATGTTTATATATTTATTTTGAGAGAGAGGGAGAAAGAGTATGCAAGTGGAGGAGGACAGAGAGAGAGAGAGGGAGATAAAGAATCCTAAGCAGGTTCTGCACTGTCAGCCCACAGACCTACTCAGGGCTCAATATCACAAACCATGAGATAATGACCTGAGCTGAAATCAAGAGTCAGATGCTTAAATAACTGAGCCACCCAGGTTCCCCACAAGTGAGTAGTTTTAATTGGAAAGGAATACGTGCTTTATTCAGGAGTGCATCCACCTGGGCAGAAGGTAGACAACTCTGAGATTTCTGCCTGGCCTGAAGATTTTTTAAGGAGCGTATGTCCTTTAATCAGTAAAGGGAGTACAGTGGTCCCTAATATTTCTTGATTATGTGCAGACTCGATGGTACCAGCTATAGGTGTTATCTTGGTGCGTTGAGGTTGCCCACAGGGGTCTGGCTCCTTTGTGCATGGGTGCTGTGCATCATTTCTGTTTCATGATGTGCAGAAGGGCTCTGTTCTTTTCTAGGAAAGGATGCATATAGTTATACAAGGATGCATATAGTTATACAAGGAAAGGTTAATCGATCATGTAGGCTAAGGGTGGCTGCTGCCTAAAGCTTAAAGACTAGTAGATTGACTGGAGGGGCCCAGGCTGCTTCATGAGGTCACCTAAGATTCTGCCAGAAGGGAGGCAGTCAGCCTTGCATGCAAGGTGAGGGGTCAGAGATTTGGGACCCCTGGCTGAAGACAGGATATGTGTGGCTGGTGGGGTAGAGGTACAGTGGCTGGGCTCTTTGGGTGGGTGTTTCGGTGTCCTGAGCAGGGCTCAGTGGAGGTGGATGGAGGGGAGGACACCCCCTTCAGACTGGGGAGGACTCCAGGCTCAGGGCCTGTCTTAGAGCATATTCTCTCCATGTGACCCAGAGGGGAAGGGAAAAGAATGGGGAGCAGACACTTCAGATAAGTCCAGCCTCATTCCTTCCCCTCTACCCTCCCTCACCTCGCTAAGCCCAGCTTCTCAGTGGGCCATTTCACACTTATTATACACCTGCTGTGTGTATTGAGCTCCAATGTGTTCTTTGCCTATTCTCATCACAGGAACCACTGCCTTCCCCTTGAAGTCCATGCAGATCCTCACACTCTGCAGCCCTTGGGTTGATCTCAGACTCTAGAAGCCTCTTCAGAATCCTGGAATCTGGAAACTAGATATTTGGGACATACCATGGAGACCCTGAAGAAGTGGAGGAAGGGAAGGTTAGGAGAGAGCCCCACAGTTTCCTGGGGATAGGATGATGACTTACATTAGCAAGAAAGATTCAAGTGAAAGGAGAGGAAGAACTTCACTGGAGTAGACAGTGCTGCTTGTTTTCTGAAGCAGATTCTCAGCCTGATACAGCGAGGGAGCAGGATGAAAATGGACACATAGAGAGAGATCCTCTCTAGGACTGAGCACTGGATCCTTAGAAGACAGGAATAGTGTAGAGTGTATATTTGCACAAGTATGTTTGATGAGTGCATAGGAGTGTGTAAGTTTGGGTGTGTATGCCTGTGTGTAAATATATGAGTTAGTATGTGTCTTTGTGTTGCATACATGTGAGAATATTTGTGACATATGTGTGTATTTTAAGCATGTGTCTGTGTGTATGAGTGTGAGCATCTGTGTGTGTGTATCTGCATGTGTGAAGGTGCATGTGTGCATGTGTATGTGTGTGTGCTTTTCCAGGGCAGCCTGAAGACTTCACCTAAAGGTGAAGATGTCTCTGATTTGATTTGTGTAAATTTGCATCAAGTTTCAGGCTGTGGTATGGGGTTGCGGCGGGGAGGCCAGAAGAGGAAGGGGTGTTTGTGCTTGGCATGTGGGGGCTGGGTAGCCTGAGCAGTGGGTGTTTCTGCCCTGCCACACAGGGGGATGGCATCAGGGTCCTGGGTCTGAGGCTGGGTAGAGACTGGGTTCTCAGGCCTTCACTCAGGGTTTGAACTGGAAGAGCCCAGAGACCCTACTCTGACCAGGGAGGGCCATAGAGAGGTGGAGCAAGGGTGGGAGGGTGCCCCTAGGGTGGAGGGTTCAGGCTTACTCTCTCCACACACCTACGAGTATTTAGAAATTATGTAACCAGGCTGTAGTTCCTAACTCTGGGCTCCACCAATTCTGCCTTAGAGCTTTAGAAGTCTTTATGTGCTACCTTCTGAGGCTGGGGTGGCCAGAATCACACTATAAACTTCTCTCTAGTCAGTACTACCCAGACATGTCCAAAACAAGTCCTTGTCTCTTGAAGGCCTCTGGGAAGGCCATGTATGCATTCTTACCAAATTTCACACAAGCTGAGGCTTCAGATCCCTTGTGCTGGGAAATTGTTACTGAGTCTGACCCAAATCCCCTTGTTGCACTTTGTGCCCCATAAGCCAAGGCTGTGTTTGTGAAACTGAACTCGAACCCCCATCCCCAAGCATGGAAGTAGTTTCTTCTGGATAGGGAAATGGGTCCAGAGTATAGGGACACTGAGAGGATGTGGGCTAAATCTGGTGGATGACAGATGGGACAGGCCTTTCCTGGGCAGGAGGGCCATGATCAACAGGGAAGATTCAGAGAAGCGAGTTCAGAAACCCTGATTTTCCCTCTGTTTCCCCTGTGACTCCAAGCTCTGCCATGCCAAACAGGGATGAGATTAGAACTGGAAAGTGTTTCCATGCTGCAGCTTTGAGAAGCTCTGGAAATACAGGACAAAGAGCAAATGATGAATGAAGAGAAGTTCCTCTTACAGCAAAGAGAGGGGCCGGGGCTGTGGGACTCTGAGGGGCAGAGGGGTGTGTGTGCTGAGGGTGAGGGCATGCACAACACGGTGTTTGTGGTGTACATGTCTGTGCTCTGTGGTTAACAGTCCTGTGTGCACCAGTCATGTATGTAAACATATATCACATGGGGAAAGATGTAGTTCTGACATAATTTCTTTTAAAGTTCATTTATTTATTTTTGAAAGTGAGTGAGAGAGAGAGAGAGAGAGAGAGAGAGACAGAGACAGAGAGAGAGAGGAAAGGACAGAGAGGGAGGGAGAGAGAACTCCAAGCAGGCTCTGCTCTGTCAATGCAAAGCCCAGCTCTGGGCTTGATCTCACAAACCTTGAGATCATGACTGGAATGATGAGCTGAAATCAAGAGTTGGATCCTTAACTGACTGAGGCACTTTATGCATTTTTTAAACCAAGTGCTGTGAACTGGCTTCCCCCTGGGGCCTATGAAGTATGCTTTTCTGTCAGGAGCTGCAGTCAGCACCAATGGGAAGACCCCTAGACTGGGAATCAAGAAAATGTGGGCTCCACATTTCCACATCCAGCTCTAGATATCAGCTGAAACCCTGTGAAGCATCACCTCTGTGAGCTGGGATAGCACCTGCTGTACAACCTTAAAGGAAAAGCCATAAGGCCTTCTGTTCCAACAGCCCCAGTACTGGCGACCAGAAAAGAGAAGGGGGCTGGAGTGTTTGATGGTATTTCAGGGGCTAAAGGGAATAAGGGATGGCAGTGAAAAGGGCTGCAGGATGGGTTTCCTGAATTTGGAAACTCATGGGTTCTTGCTGGAGTCAAAGATTCCCCCAGCCTGGACAGCCCAGCCCTATCTCACTCAGCACCCAGGACCCTGGGCTGGCTCTGCAGGGAAAGCCGTTCTCTGCCGCCCTCTTGTGGCCACAGTATGCTTCTCAGGTCGCTGCTAGAAGCTTCTGCATGCCCCCTGGTGGAAATTGCACACATCACAAAGAGGAATCATTGGTTGTTCAAGAGCAGCTTTCCCCCATCTGCTCTGGAGGCACTCAGGATCTCTTTAAGGCTGGGAAAGTCTTCCTGAGATTTCACACTCTTTGCCATTGCCTGAAGTTTTAACTATAGTTTGTTGAAGTGTAGTAAATACATGTGCTGAGATCAAGATATTGAAGAGAGAGAGTGAAATTCCTTGAGGAAATAGGTCCGGAGAAGACAAGGCATTATGAGCCTAGGCTTCTGCCAATTTGCACCTGTGCTTGGTCCCTCAGCCTCAGCAGGTAGATGGACTGGCAGGAACCAGGAGGCAAGCCACAGGGATGATGGAGAGAGATGGTATAATTGACAGATGCTGACAGGACTCCTTATATGCTAGTTTTGGAGTCCCCTCCCACCCACCAGGCTGCCCTTGGTCCTTCCCTTCCAGTGCTCAGTGCTCATTAGTGACTGCCTGTTTTGGGGGAGACACTTAGGGGGGCAAGTTGCTTTGGGTCGGCAAGAGGGGAGAGAAGGATACAGGGATACCAGGTAAGTGATGGAGAAAGAGGGGTTGGAATGACTTGGATTTGAGCTGGGATCTAATGATCACTGGGATGCTTGGAAGGCTTGGCAGGGAAAATTGTCCTAGGGACAGATACTGAGGTTCTGGGGGTGAGAGAGCGGGGGGTTGGTGAGAAATAATGTTGAAAGGGATTGAGTTTCACTGATTTATGTGTTTACTTTGGGAGACTTCGATAATAAGAGCCAATGACTTTATTGAGAGCTTCCTATGTACAAGATGGTCACAGGTTAATGAGAGGATAAAAGAGTGACACATATGTTTTCTGTTCCTCTTCCTGTGTTTAAAGACCTACCTCATCCCATCTCTGGACTGGTTGTCCCACATTTGCATGTCTGAGGTTTGAAGGATCCACTGTACAGTTCTGGCCAGGATGCAGAGGCAAAGTTCCAAGGCTTTCTCTTCTGCACACCCTGTGCTCTTATGCAAAGAACTTCCATTAGGTCAGCTACCTCTCCTGTCTCTGTCTTTTATTTAAGTACAATGAATTTAATCTACCCCATGACATCTTCTTCACAGTAGGGCTTACAACTGCTGCTGCAGGTGCCTGGGGGATTTTTGGCATTCCTCTTTGGGGGTCACCTGTACAACCTGCAGTACATCTATGAGCATTTGCACCACATTTTTGTCCTTTAGGGTGGATCTGAATTTTTAAAACCGCCTAGGTTTCTCTGAGGCTGGAGAATAAGGCAAGGACCTAGCTATAACGTTGTATTTCCAGTTAAAATCAAGGTGAATGTGGGAAGACATAGTGGAAGATGTGTCATCCTCCAAAATGGCTGTGACATCTCATTGTGAAGGAGATGCTTAGAGCATATGACAGAAGGAGACATTCCTTGTGGCTGCTGGAGCACAGGTTTAATTTTTCTGTCTGTTAAAACCATGTACTAATGGTTCCAGGAGTACTGACAGCCAGTACTGAATTTTATTAAACTTCTAAGTGTCCATGGGATGAGATGGACTTGGTGGTTTTTGCTCCCTGGTCTTCTCTACAGGACTTTTCTTGAAGGCTCCCTCTCCACCCTCCTTCCTGCTGCTAAGAAGACGCTTAGGGCTCTGGCTATAACCAGACATCTGGCCTCTGGAACCTTCAAATGTGGCTGGAAAGGAAGCAGGGGAGAGAGTAATTCCCCATTAGATTGCTTGAGTTAATGTTCTTAGGGTCTTCCCTGGCCCTGAGAGGAGGTGGGGAGCTAGTCTTTGCAGAGCCCCAGGAAAGACTGGGGGAAAAGGCAGAGTCCAGCTTTCCAGGCTGTCTTGGGTCTTCACACACTTGGCTCGTTGCTTCATTTCTTGTTGCTTAAAGCCTAGATTCAAGCATGTACACTGGCCTCAAGGTCTGTATTCTCTGCCTCAGTTTCTCCTTTTGTGGGTTGCATATGCATATTTGTGGGGGCTCTTTAGTGAAGAGCTGCTTGAACGCATTGATCATGACTGCTCAGATGGTGTCTACATTGTTGACCCCAAATTAATGGGCAATCAGTAGTATGTTATTTTGCTTATACAGTAAAACCTAGGTTTGTGAGCATAATTCATTCTGGAAGCATGCTTGTAATACAAAGCACTTGTATATGAAAGTGAATTTTCTCACTAGAAATAATGGAAACTTAGATTATTTGTTGCACAACCCAAAAATATTCATATAAAATGATTACAATACTGTAATATAATACAAAATGATAAAGAAAACACAAAATATAAAGAAAAATAAATTAACCTGCACTAATCTTTGAAAACCTTCATGGCTGGTATGAGGGAGACAGGAGAGAGGAGGTTTATTGTGTAGGACAACTTTCACTATCACTAACAGAATCACTGCTATTGATTTGCTCAATGGAATCTTTTTCTTTTTGTATAACTTTAACAAGGAACCTATCCAATTATCTAGAATGAAGCAAAGCATTCTGAACCTTACTCTTGTATGGAAAAGCAAAAGACTGTCCATAGGTGCTTTGAAGTGACAAAAAAAAATACACTACTGCCAGTTGTGGGCACTTTCAAAGTTCTGAAAAATCACTCATTTCTGCCAAACACTTGATACTGAGCATCTGAGCATGGGAGATATCACCCACAATCCCACAGTGAGAAAGAGAGAGAGAGAGAGAGAGAGAGAGAGAGAGAGAGAGAGAGAGAGAGAGAGAGGAGAACCTTGGCTCAGTTGTGATCATGTGACATTTGGTGTCACATAATACTCATTGCAAGACAGTGCTCTTTTATCAGTTAAAATTTATTAGAAATGTTTGCTCCTCTTGCAGAACACTCTCAGAATAAATTACTCACAATCCAAGGTTTTACTGAATTTGCATGGTGATTATTTAGCTCTCAATGCAGACATAGTCCTCGTTCTTACCCTCTCGTCGCTCTTCTCCATGTGATCCCTAACCAGTCTGTCCCCAACACTTTCTCCAGAACTTGTCAGCCTTGCTTGCCTTCTGCCTCTGTTTCTTTCTCCTGGGCCCCCACTGTCCCTTGCACTGGTTGTGACAGGCTGCATTAACCCTGAAAGTGGTCTGAGCTTTAGGAGCCTTTTGATGAAAGCATTTTGGGGGAGAAGATAGAGGAAAGCAGTTTTCATATCCATGTAGGGCTCTCTGGGATCCCCAGGTGGTGGATCACAGAGTGTGGGACATCCACCACCAGCAGCACTTGAGAGGGAACTGGGCTCAGGAGGGATCAGGTGAGATGGAAGAGGATCATAAAGTAAATATGTGTCCCCTCCCTGCCTGGCTCCCTCCTCCTGCTCCACACCTGCCTCTTTTTCTTTGTCTTGCTCCCTCCCTCATCCTCCTTGCCACCCTGTCTTCTTCCTACTTTGCCTCCTTCACCTTCATTTTTTTTCAGTCAGATCTGTCTATCTGTCGTCTCTCTGACTCCAAATATTTTTGGTCTGAGATACTCCAGGACTGAATCTGCCATCAGCTTTTACTTCTTACTGTCTACATCCTGGCTTTCCTCCCTCAGACTCCCATCCCTGTTCCTTCTCTTGCCTTCCATTTCATCTTTCTTCCTTGCTTCTCTTATCTCTGTCTCTCCCAGCCTCTTCCCCTGTCTCTGGCTCACACCCCTGCCTCCTCACCTCTTCCCTCCTCCCACCCCACCCCTCAAGGTTCAGATACTTCATGTGAAATCAGCTGGGTGGGCTCTACCTTCCAGGTCCTCAGATTGTGTCCCCTCTTCCAGGAGAGACTTATGGCCCCAACTCTGCATCCTCTACAGTCCTCCCCCAGCACTGGGCCAATTCTTTGCATTTCCTTTTTTTTTTTTTAATTTTAAATTTATTGTAATGTGTCTGCACAAAAGGAGGGAGAGATGGGTGGGGAACATACAGTGGACACAGGAACACAATGACATGGCACAGCCACAGCTTCTGTCCTAGGGGAGGCAGATGAGAGAAAAGGCCAGGGCTGGAGCTGGGGTGGAAAAGGGATGGGGACATGGTGGCTGCTTCCCCCCACTTCCAGGAAGCACCTGTAGTCCCTGGGTCCTTTCGTTTACCCTGCACCCTGAAATTCCATCTCTTGTCTTGTCTCTTACCCTAGTGGCTCCATCTTGTGCTCCCCTTGGCTTGTGACAGATTTTAAGTGAAGGAGGTTTAGGGCCGACTCCAAACAACCCACCTTATGAACTTACTACAGTTGCCTTTCCTGCTTCGGCCCCTTCTCCAGTCTCATGTTTTCTGGTCTCTGGGACAGAATCTTTCCTCCTCCTCCTCCTCCTCCTCCTCCCCCTCCCCCCTCCTCCCTCCCCCTGAAAAAAGAAAGCATCAACTCCGTAGGGAGAGGCAGCAGATAGTATTGGGGACAGAAGGGGGAAAGGAAGGACCATCAAGGAGAAATTCACCCATCCCTGAAGGGCAGGGCAGGGGGAGGGTACAGGGGAGAGAGGGGGTGAGGTCAATGGCCATCCCTGCCCACTGTCCTGGGGACTTCAAAACAACCAGGGCAACAGGTGTGTGTAGGGTCAGGCCTGATAGGGAGGAGAGAAGAGCAGGAGAAACAAATTGTGAAAATCTAGCAAATTACCCTAAGGAAGATCTCTTCCTCCTTTCTGGAGGCTCCTTGGTTGGTGGGGGAAGAGAGAGGAAGTGGTGGGAAGAGAGAGGGGAGGAGGAAAGGTTACTGAGAGAGCTTCCTCCACTTTCCACTCTCCCTGCCATCAAGGTGGAGCTCATAGGGCTGGGAGAGAAGTGGCTGAGAGTTCATGGGCACTCTGTAGGCCAGAGGGGGTGCCCACAGCTGGGGCATGGAGTTGGGGGGAGGGCAGTTTTGCCACTGCCAAGTCCGCTGTAACTGCCTCTGGTGCCTAGACCTCACAGGTACCTCTGTACAGGGTTCACAGACATGGTGAGGGTCCTAGCAATGCCCCTTTCTGTGGTCTGAAATATAAACCTCACTCAGCACCTTGCCAGACACATAAATGGCACAGTCTCCTCATGTTGCACTGTGTGCATCTGCAGTGGATCCCTCAGATCAAAAGCTACCTCACATGGGTCACATTTGAAGGGCCGTCTGTGGAGGGAACTTGTGTGACATGACTGTTGAGGTGATCCTAAGGGAGACGCTCTCCCACAGTGGGAGCAGTTGCCGGGCTTGTGCACTGCGCTGTCCTGTCCATGTGCACACATGGTAACTCCCGCGGTCCATGCACTCGCAGTGCTGCTGTCACACTGGGTGCAGGTGAGGTTCTTATTCTGAGTCCCACAGTTTGTCTAGACTCCCGCTCCAGTGGGAGACACCTCTGAAGCCTTGCCACACACATCACAGGGGTCCTTCTCCCAGATGTGCTTTCCTGAAGTGTTCGTTATCACCTGCCACCCTACAAATATGTATGGTGTCTCTGCTGCCCTCACCTGAGTCTCCCACTCCCCACTGGCTCTGCTTAGCTGGAGACACTCGCTTGGCTCGGGGGCACCACAGTGGGCATCTCCATAGCAGCTGAGGGGACCCCGCCAGCCTTGGCTTCCACTGTGGATGGCCTCCTGCCTCTGGAGGTTGTAGCTATCTGGAATTCCTTTGCAGGCAGGGCACACATGAAGGGCCCCTTTCTCTTTGTCTTCTTCTCCCAGATAGATGCGACCCAGGACGTGGTGACCATCAAGGTCAGGGCTACAAGGCCAAGGCTGCAGGGATGATGGCAGCAGAAACAAGGGTGCAGCCTGGGCCATGAGTTCAGAGCCATTGTGTCCCCTGTGTAGGTCTGGCCTGGGCACTGCAGGAGAGGCACCAGTGGAGGTGGCAGAATCTTGGGCAGCAGTGATAAATGGCAGCAAGTTCTCCTAGAGGGGCTTGGGCATCGGAGCTGGTGCATGGGTACAGACCCAGGCTGAGCACCCCTGCTGGCCTGTGGGAGGGAGGGAAGGAGGGCTCCTGGGATATTTATTTCATTAACCGCTGATGGTCTGGAGGCCCTGACATTTCTCCCAGCCTCCCACTCAGCAGGTAGTGAATAGCACAGGTAGAAGTGAAAAGATTGCTCTTGGGACTAGGAAAGTGAGACCCTCCCCCTGAACCTTCCCTTTTCTCATTGAGCAGACGTACATCTCGGTAAATCCCAGCTTAAGACAAAAAGATACCCTACGATTGTTGGAGCAGACACAAATCAAATATCCAAATGCCCCTCCCCTACTGTTCTATCATTACAACAATCCTTCCAACTCCTGCCTGCCTCCTTTGCCTCTAGGAATTTTTGCCCTGTAGTCCTGGCTGGGCCACTCATCTACTACCCAGCATGGCACCTGGAACAAAGGAGGTGCTCAATTAGTGCCCTTGGTCCATGCCTACTGGCGATGTGTTAGGGAAGGGTCAAGGTGGTTTTTAGATTTTCTTCACTTGGGGGTTTTCCCTGACATCTGAAGCAATTCTTTCTGTTTCAATTTCAATGTACTGTCTTAGTATAGCTAGTAAAACTCTATCCCTTTAAGGGCCTGCCACTGCCCTTCTCTCCCCTCCCTGATCTTCCACCCCAGTCATTAAGAACCCTAATTTAAGGTTTAGAGGATCTCAGCACAATCAACTACAGGCAGTGGTGCCCCTTTTCCCTGAGGCACAAGACCTCTTGGGTCCATCACTTGTGCATTTAGCTCTTGGTCTCTAAGTAGTCTCACCTTCTCCATCTCTGAGAAGTCTTGCCTATATTTAAAGATTAATGTTCTGGGAAGGAGGAGTCACCTTTCTCTGGTGACTGTTTTCAGGGTCTTGGAAGCCTATCTTAT
Source organism: Prionailurus viverrinus (assembly GCF_022837055.1). Taxonomy (NCBI): domain Eukaryota; kingdom Metazoa; phylum Chordata; class Mammalia; order Carnivora; family Felidae; genus Prionailurus; species Prionailurus viverrinus. Next base: position 51,468,771 of record NC_062567.1, on the reverse strand, counting down.
GAACTGTCTAGAGCAGAAAGCTCTGTAGGCAGGGACTATATCTTTTTCCTTACTTTCTCCAGAACAATGCCCAATGTGTATTCAGTTAAAATGTGCTATGAACTCTGAATGACTGTATTGGGAAATCCCTTGTGGTGAAGCTGAAGCCAGTTCCCTTTTAATTTTATTTCTTGAATGATGGGAAACCAGGATAAGTGGAGTGTATGCATGGGGTGGTAGAGGAACCTAGTAGGAAATTCTGGGAAAGGCAGCTGGGGGTGGTGGTGCTTCTATCCTTGTTTACAGAACTTCTGAGTGAGCTCTTTAGCTGGATCTGGGACTGCCCTACAAATATCAACATGCTGGGCTCCACCTGGCTCCTCACATCCTCCTCCTGCCAAATAGGACCTCCTCCATATCCAGGACCCTGGGAAGCTTGTTTACTTTAAAATTCACATCTTTCTGCTACAAATCTCTAACAAGGTTAAGCCCTCAGCCCACCTCCTCACCTATGCAGGTCCTCACTAGTCTTCTATTTCCCACCTCCATCCTTCTTCCAGGATTCCAAATAAGGCACCTCCTTCACCCAGGGAAACCTCCCTTTCCCTCCCCCACCTCCCCAGGGCCCCGCCTCCTTAGAGCACCAACACCCTATGGGCCCAGCTGAGCTCCACTCTGAGTCCTGACTCTACTTAGCAAGCCCTTCCCTGAATTTGCTTACAGTTTCCTCTCTGAAGGATTAAAAGCCCATGGGTAAGTAATCTCTCAAGTTTATAGAGTTGGTAGAAAACTGAAAAAGAGCCAGAGAGAAAGAAGGCTGGGCTTGGAGTGTCACTGGCTGTCCAAGCCCTGTGGGTTTGAGCAGAGGGTATTTCATGGCTAGACTGTGGATTAAGGGATGTTGACCAGGGGTCTTGTGAGTTTGGGAAGGGCAGACAGGTTTTCTGGGGTCAGAGTGGTTTGGAGGCCTACATTCTCTTCCCCTCTAGACCAGAAAGTTTCTCAGCTCTGCTGAGGAAAATATGAGTTAGGGGAGTTTATTCCTTGTCCTTTCGCCTCCAGTGTCCTTCCCACCTCTAAACCCTGCCCTGCTTCCTGGCCTTTCCTTTCTGACCTGGTGCAGAGCCTGTTTTCTTCATCTTTATCTTTCCCACGGGGTCCAGCACATAGTATGCTTAGACATGTTCCTTGAATGAAGATTCTTCCACCTGGCTCTGCTGCCTCCTTCATGTTTTGCCACCTTTTCTCACTGGAGATTCTGAATGTCTCTCTGTCATATTTTCTGTGGACTTTGCAGAATAGCAGGTACAGTTTGATAAGGTGGTCCACCATCAAGAGGGAGTATTTAAGGGTATTCTTCTTCAATGTTTAAGGAGCTAAATATCTATTTTTTTAGTTGTTGAAGGTATCCCTTTGCCTCTCTTGTCTAATTGAAAAAAGTTGTGGTGGGGATTGATTATAAACCAGGTCAGGCTGTGGGAGGCTAGATTACCAAGTTCCCCTGGGTGTAGCAGCCTAGTGAACTTCAAAATTCTGTATAAAGGCTTTTCTGAGTTCCCAAGTATATTGTAAATGAGCCAGGGCTAAATAAACCTTAAAAATTGAAGTCTCTCTTCTTTCTCTTGGAATCTATCAGTTTTATGTCCATGATAGGCATAGTTATTGATTAAGGATTGGAGAAGTCTGAAATAGGTCTGGCTTACTGTGTCTCCAAGAGGCAGTTTGTTCTAATCACAAAACGTATTTGCAACTCTTCAATTTAAGGCCCTTGGAGTCTGAAATTATTCTTCACCCTCCCCACCTCCCCACCACCATGTACACTGTGAAAAACAGAGACCCGTACAATGCTTATCCATGCATGGCACCTGTTTTATTGATTATATGTGGCAAATATTTCTACATTGTCTTTCTCTTACCCTCTATCATTTTTATTTTATTTTTATTTTAGAGAGAGCAAGAGTGGGGGAGAGGGACAAAGGTGGGTAGAGAGAAAGAAACTCAGGCAGGCTCCATGCTTAGAGCCCAATGTGAAGCTCAAAAACAGGACCCTAGGACTGTGAATTGAGCCTAAATCAAGAGTCAGATGCTTACCCGACTGAGCCACCCAGGCACCCCTACCCTCTAGCATTTCTTGGGTAACTTCTCTCCATTATCAATTGATACGTGGTAAGTGCTTCCAAAAGGTGGATTCATTTTAACCTCAGTTTAAGCAAAATCATATGGAAAGGCCAATATTCCTCACCAAATATATTCCAAATTGATAAATATGAATTTTGGATTATAGCTTTTAGTTTATCCTTGTCCTTTTTTTTCTTTCATCACACATAAATCACAAAGCAGACTAGAGATTAGAAGGAACTATGGAACAGGGATTAAGATTATCCCTTAAAAACTGGTGGCTGATGCTCTTTGTTGTAGATTATGTTGCCTGAGCTGAGGTGATGCTGATGGGTCTTGGTGGAAAAGTCATATTGGATATGAATTCAGTACTTTGAGTCATGATACAACTTTCATATGACTCAGATGACCTGGTGTCTTCCCTACAATAGAACAAAACAAAACAATTAAGTTTCCCAAAAGAGATGGTGGCAGTGTGGAGTGGCACTATGAAGGAAACCAAGCACAGTGTGGTGAGAGGACAGAGAGAAAGAGACAGCTGAGTCCTTCCATGGGAGGACAGAAGGACATATTTAAAGATCTTAAGGAAGATAAACAGAGAGATAGCCTTTCCTAAGCCACCTTCTGTGCAGTATATTCCTGAGGGTATATATAGGGAGGAAGTACATAGAAAAAGGACCCATGGGCTCTGACCAGTCCTAAATGCTAGACTAAAAGTAGAGACAGGGGCACTTGGATGGCTCAGTCAGGTAAGCATCAGACTTCAGCTCATGTCATGATCCCACAGTTCATGAGTTTGAGCCCCGCATTGGGCTCTGTGCTGACAGCTCAGCCTGCTTTGGATTCTGTGTCTCCCTCTCTCTCTGCTCCTCCCTCATAATGCTCTGTCTCTCAAAAATAAATAAATGTTAAAAAATAATTAAAATAATAAAAAATAAAAGTAAAGACAGAGCATAGTGACAGATGGGACACTGGATGGTTTCTAGATTCTCTTATTTCAAAGAAAGCAAGGGATTGGAGGCAAAATATATCTGTTTAGCAAAGCTTCTTCATAAAAATGAGTGTAGATCAGTGCTCACTGTAGACAAAGGCCATTCTATGTTACAGTTGTAGTTTGGAAGGTAAGGTGGGCAGGAATATGGATTTCCTTCTAACACTTTCTCCTGAAGACTTTATTAGGTGTTCTGCTTTGACAGGATTCAGGGTTGAGAAAAGAAGAGTAGAGAGTCATACAGTGAATTATAGAGGAAATTGAGATTCACTGTTGACATCAATGTATTGCATCATATTCTAATCCCTTACTTGCACACCCTTCCTGATGTCCCCGCCCCCTCTCGTTCTGAGTCTTATTTGGAAAATTTCATTCTGATTCTTCCTGTGGCTCATCTAGTTTCTGAAGACCTCTAGAAACACAGGCTCAGGATTTTCTGATTTGTCAAGCTTATCATAATGTTTTGGTATGATAAAAATGTTAAGAATTTTCCAGTGTACAAGTAGCCCAGACAGGGGCCACACCACTCCACAGTGATTCTTGCCCCTGGGAGAGGGGACGATAAGGTACACACCAGTCTGACTGTGGCCCCAGAGGGGGGCTGGGGGGAGACATCAGGTCTGACTGCGGCCCCACTCACCAACACAAGTAAATCCAGACAGCAGAGGTGAAGTGCCCTGCAGTTTGGAGCTACCACAGGGACTACCCAAAATGACAAAATGGAAGAATTCTCCCCAAAAGAAACTCCAGGAAGTAGTGACAGCTAACAAATTGATAAAAAACTATTTAACCAATATAACAGAACAAGAATTTAGAATAATACTCATAAAATTAATCGCTAGGCTTGAAAAAAGCATAGAGGACAGCAGAGAATCTATTTATACAGAGATTAAGGGACTAAGAAATAGTCATGAGGAGCTAAAAATGCTATAAATAAGGTGCAAAATAAAATGGAGGTGGCCATAGCATGGATTGGAGAGGAAGAGGAGAGAATAGGTGAATTAGAAGATAAAATTATGGAAAAAGAGGAAGCTGAGAAAAAGAGAAATAAAAAAATCCAGGAGTATGAGGGGAGAAATAGAGAACTAAGTGATGCAATCAAACGGAACAATAACCATATCATAGGAATTCCAGAAGAGGAAGAGAGAGAGAAAGGGGCTGAAGGTGTACTTGAACAAATCATAGCTGAGAGCTACCCTGATTTTGGAAAGGAAAAAAGTATTGAAATCCAAGAGGCACAGAGAACCCCCTTCAGACATAACTTGAATCGATCTGCACAACATATCATAGTGAAACTGGAAAAATACGAGGATAAAGAGAAAATTCTGAAAGCAGCTAGGAATAAGCAGACTCTAATTTACAAAGGTAGACACATAAGAATAGTAGCAGACCTATCCACTGAAATTTGGCAGGCCAGAAAGGAATGGCAGGAAATCTTCAATGTGATGAAAAGAAAAATATGCAGCTAAGAATCCTTTATCCAGCAAATCTGACATTCAGAATAGAATGAGAGATAAAGGTTTTCCCAAACAAACAAAAACTGAAGAAATTCATCACCACTAAACCAGCCCTACAAGAGATCCTAAGGGGAATTCTGTGAGTGAAATGTTGCAAGGACCTCAAAGTAGCAGAGACATCACTACAAGCATGAAACCTACAGACATCCCAATAACTCTAAACCCATATCTTTCTATAATATGGCTTAATATAAATGGACTAAATGCTCCAAACAAAAGACATTGATATCAGAATGGATTAAAAAAAAAAAACAGGACCCATCTATTTGCTGTCTACAAGAGACTCATTTTAGACCTGAGGACACCTTCATTGAAAGTGAGGGGATGGAGAAATATCTATCATGCTACTGGAAGTCAAAAGAAAGCTGGAGTAGCCATACTTATATCAGACAAACTAGACTTTAAACTAAAGGCTGTAACAAGAGATGAAGAAGGGCATTTTATAATATCACAGGGTCTATCCATCAGGAAGAGCTAACAATTATAAATGTCTATGCACCAAATATGGGAGCCCCCAAATATATAACATAATTAATCACAACCATAAGTAACCTTATTGATAAGAATGTGGTAATTGCAGGGGACTTTAACAATCCACTTACAACAATAGATCAACTAGACACAGGATCAATAAAGAAACAATGGTCCTTAATGATACATTGGATCAGATGGACTTCACAGATATATTTAGAACTCTGCATCCCAAAGCAATAGAATATACTTTCTTCTCAAGTGCACATGGAACATTCTCCAAGATAGATCACATGCTGGGTCACAAAACAGCCCTTCATAAGTATACAAGAATTGAAATCATACCATGCATACTTTCAGACCACAATGCGATGAAGCTTGAAATCAACCACAAGAAAAAGTCTGGAAAACCTCCAAAAGCATGGAGGTTAAATTATACCCTACTAAAGAATGAATGAGTCAACCAGGCAATTAGAGAAGAAACTGAAAAATATATAGAAACAAATGAAAATGAAAATACAACGATCCAAACACTGGGATGCAGTGAAGGCAGTCCTGAGAAGAAAATACATTGCAATCCAGGCCTATCTCAAGAAACAAGAAAAATATAAACATTGGGGTACAAGTGCCCCTATGCATCAGTACTCCTGTATCCCTTGGGTAAATTCCTAGCAGTGCTATTGCTGCATCATAGGGTAGGTCTATTTTTAATTTTTTGAGGAACCTCCACACTGTTTTCCAGAGTGACTGCCCCAGTTTGCATTCACACCAACAGTGCAAGAGGGTTCCTGTTTCTCCACATCCTCGCCAGCATCTATAGTCTCCTGATTTGTTCATTTTGGCCACTCTGACTGGCGTGAGGAGATATCTGAGTGTGGTTTTGATTTGTATTTCCCTGATGAGGAGCGACGTTGAGCATCTTTTCATGTGCCTGTTGGCCATCTGGATGTCTTCTTTAGAGAAGCATCTATTCATTTTTTCTGCCCATTCCTTCACTGGGTTGTTTTTTGGGTGTGGAGTTTGGTGAGCTCTTTACAGATTTTGAATATTAGCCCTTTGTCCAATATGTCATTTGCAAATATCTTTTCCCATTCCATTGGTTGCCTTTTAGTTTTGTTGGTTGTTTCCTTTGCTGTGCAGAAGCTTTTTATCTTCATAACGTCCTAGTAATTCATTTTTGCTTTTAATTCCCTTGCCTTTGGGGATGTGTCAAGTAAGAGATTGCTATAGCTGAGGTCAGAGAGGTCTTTTCCTTCTTTCTCCTCTAAGGTTTTGATGGTTTCCTGTCTCACATTCAGGTCCTTTATCCATTTTGAGTTTATTTTTGTGAACGGTGTGAGAAAGTGGTCTAGTTTCAACCTTCTGCATGTTGCTGTCCTGTTCTCCCAGCACCATTTGTTAAGGAGACTGTCTTTTTTCCATTGGATGTTCTTTCCTGCTTTGTCAAAGATTAGTTGGCCATACTTTGTGGGTCTAGTTCTGGGGTTTCTATTCTATTCCATTGGTCTATGTGTCTGTTTTTGTGCCAATACCATGCTGTCTTTATGATGACAGCTTTGTAGCAGAGGCTAAAGTCTAGGATTGTGATGCCTCCTGCTTTGGTCTTCTTCTTCAAAATTACTTTGGCTATTCGGGGCCTTTTGTGGTTCCATATGAATTTTAGGATTGCTTGTTCTAGTTTCGAGAAGAATGCTCGTGAAATTTTGATTGGGATTGCATTGAAGGTGTAGATAGCTTTGGGTAGTATTGACATTTTGACAATATTTATTCTTCCAATCCATCAGCATGGAACGTTTTTCCATTTTTTTATGTCTTCTTCAATTTCCTTCATAAGCTTTCTATAGTTTTCAGCATACAGATCTTGTACATCTTTGGTTAGATTTATTCCTAGATATTTTATGCTTCTTGGTGCAATTGTGAATGGGATCAGTTTCTTTATTTGTCTTTCTGTTGCTTCATTGTTAGTGTATAAGAATGCAACTGATTTTTGTACATTGATTTTGTATCCTGAAACTTTGCTAAATTCATGTATCAGTTCTAGCAGACTTCTGGTGGAGTCTATTGGATTTTCCATGTATAATATCATGTCATCTGCAAAAAGTGAAAGCTTGACTTCATCGTTGCCAGTTTTGATGCCTTTGATTTCCTTTTGTTGCCTGATTGCTGATGCTAGAACTTCCAACACTATGTTAAACAACAGCGGTGAGAGTGCACATCCCTGTCGTGTTCCTGATCTCAGGGAAGAAGCTCTCAGTTTTTCCCCATTGAGGATGATGTTAGCTGTGGGCTTTTCATAAATGGCCTTTATGATGTGTAAGTATGTTCCTTCAATCCCGACTTTCTCGAGGGTTTTTATTAAGAAAGGGTGCTGAATTTTGTCAAAGGCCTTTTCTGCATCGATTGACAGGATCATATGGTTCTTTTCTTTTATTAATGTGATGTATCACACTGATTGATTTGCGAATTTTGAACCAGCCCTGCATCCCAGGAATGAATCCCACTTGATCATGGTGAAAAATTCTTTTTATATGCTGTTGAATTCGATTTGCTAGTATCTTATTGAGAATTTTTGCATCCATATTCATCAGGGATATTGGCCTGTAGTTCTCTTTTTTTCCTGGGTCTCTGTCTGGTTTAGGAATCAAAGCTATACTGGCTTCATAGAATGAGTCTGGAAGTTTTCCTTCCCTTTCTATTTTTTGGAACAGCTTGAGAAGGATAGGTATTATCTCTTCTTTAAACGTCTGGTAGAACTCCCCTGGGAAGCCATCTGGTCCTGGACTCTTATTTGTTGGGAGATTTTTGATAACTGATTCAATTTCTTCGCTGGTTATGGGTCTGTTCAAGCTTTCTATTTCCTTCTGATTGAGTTTTGGAAGCGTGTGCATGTTTAGGAATTTGTCCATTTCTTCCAGGTTGTCCAGTTTGTTGGCATATAATTTTTCATAGTATTCCCTGATAATTGCTTGTATCTCTGAGGGATTGGTTGTAATAATCCCATTTTCATTCATGATTTTATCTATTTGGGTCATCTCCCTTTTCTTTTTGAGAAGCCTGGCTAGAGGTTTGTCAATTTTGTTTATTTTTTCAAAAAACCAACTCTTGGTTTCGTTGATCTGCTCTACAGTTTTTTTAGATTCTATATTGTTTATTTCTGCTCTGATCTTTATTATTTCTCTTCTTCTGCTGGGTTTAGGCTGTCTTTGCTGTTCTGCTTCTATTTCCTTTAGGTGTCCTGTTAGATTTTGTATTTGGGATTTTTCTTGTTTCTTGAGATAGGCCTGGATTGCAATGTATTTTCCTCTCAGGACTGCCTTCGCTGCATCCCAAAGCGTTTGGATTATTGTATTTTCATTTTCATTTGTTTCCATATATTTTTGAATTTCTTCTCTAATTGCCTGGTTGACCCTTTCATTCTTTAGTAGGGTATTCTTTAACCTCCATGCTTTTGGAGGTTTTCCAGACTTTTTCTTGTGGTCGATTTCAAGCTTCATCGCATTGTGGTCTGTAAGTATGCATGGTATGATTTCAATTCTTGTATACTTATGAAGGGCTGTTTTGTGACCCAGCATGTGATCTATCTGGAGAATGTTCCACGTGCACTTGAGAAGAAAGTATATTCTATTGCTTTGGGATGCCGAGTTCTAAATAAATCTGTCAAGTCCATCTGATCCAGCGTATCATTCAGGGCGCTTATTTCTTTATTGACCGTGTGTCTAGATGATCTATCCATTGTTGTAAGTGGATTGTTAAAGTCCCCTGCAATTACCACATTCTTATCAATAAGGTTGATTCCGTTTGTGAGTAATTGTTTTATATATTTGGGGGCTCTCGTATTCGGTGCATAGACATTTATAATTGTTAGCTCTTCCTGATGGATAGACCCTGTGATTATTATATAATGCCCTTCTTCATCTCTTGTTATAGCCTTTAATTTAAAGTCTAGTTTGTCTGATATAAGTATGGCTACTCCAGCTTTCTTTTGACTTCCAGTGGCATGATAAATAGTTCTCCATCCCCTCACTCTCAATCTGAAGGTGTCCTCAGGTCTAAAATGAGTCTCTTGTAGACAGCAAATAGATGGGTCTTGTTTTTTTTTTTTTTTATCAATTCTGATACCCTATGTCTTTTGGTTGGCACATTTAGTCCATTTACATTCAGTGTTATTATAGAAAGATATGCGTTTAGAGTCATTGTGATGTCCGTAGGTTTCATGCTTGTAGCGATATCTCTGGTACTTTGTCTCACAGAATTCCCCTTAGGATCTCTTGTAGGGCTGGTTTAGTGGTGACAAATTCCTTCAGTTTTTGTTTGTTTGTGAAGACCTTTATCTCTCCTTCTTTTCTAAATGACAGACTTGTTGTATAAAGATTCTCGGCTGCATATTTTTTCTGTGCATCACATGGAAGATCTCCTGCCATTCTTTTCTGGCCTGCCAAGTTTCAGTAGAGAGATCAGTCACGAGTCTTCTAGGTCTCCTTTTATATGTTATAGCACATTTATCTCTAGCTGCTTTCAGAATTTTCTCTTTATCCTTGTATTTTGCCAGTTTCACTATGATATCTCGTGCAGAAGATCGATTCAAGTTCCGTCTGAAGGGAGTTCTCTGTGCCTCTTGGATTTCAATGCCTTTTTCCTTCCCTAGATCTGGGAAGTTCTCAGCTATTATTTCTTCAAGTACACCTTCAGCACCTTTCCCTCTCTCTTCCTCCTCTGGAATACCAATTATGCGTATATTATTTCTCTTTAGTGTATCACTTAGTTCTCTAATTTTCCCCTCATACTCCTGGATTTTTTATCTCTCTTTTTCTCAGCTTCTTCTTTTTCCATAATTTTATCTTCTAGTTCACCTATTCTCTCCTCTGCCTCTTCAATCTGAGCCGTAGTTGTCTCCATTTTATTTTGCAGTTCATTGATCGCATTTTTTAGCTCCTCCTGGCTGTTCCTTAGTCCCTTGATCTCTGTAGCAAGAGATTCTCTGCTGTCTTTTATACTGTTTTCAAGCCCAGCAATTAATTTTATGACTATTATTCTAAATTCACTTTCTGTTATATTGTTCAAATCACTTTTGGTCAGTTTGTTAGCTGTTGTTATTTCCTGGACATTTTTCTGAGGGGAATTCTTCCGTTTCATCATTTTGGATAGTCCCTGGAGTGGTGCGCGACTGCAGGGCACTTCCTCTGTGCTGTCTGGAATAACTTGTGTTGGTGGGTGGGGCCGCAATCTGACCTGATGTCTGCCCCCAGCCCACCGCTGGGGCCACAGTCAGACTGGTGTGTGCCTTCTCTTCCCCTCTCCTAGGGGCGGGATTCACTGTGGGGTGGCGTGACCCGTCTGGGCTACTTGCACACTGCCAGGCTTGTGGTGTTGGGGATCTGGCATATTAGCTGGGGCAGATCAGCAAGGTGCACAGGGGCAGGCTCAGCTCGCATTTCCTTCTGAGATCCGCTTTGGGAGTGACCCTGCAGCACCGGGCGGGAGTCAGACCCACTGGAGGAATGGATCCACAACACAGCCTTGGGTGTTTGCATGGTGCAAGCAAGTTCCCTGGAAGGAACTGGTTCCCTTTGGGATTTTGGCTGGGGGATGGGCGAGGGACATGGCGCTGGCGAGTGCCTTTGTTCCCCGCCAAGCTGTGCTCTGTCCTCTGGGGCTCAACAACTCTCCCTCCCGTTGTCCTCCAGCCCTCCCATTCTCTGAGCAGAGCTGTTAGCTTATAACCTTCCAGATGTCAAGTCTCACCTGCTGTCAGAACACACTCTGTCCGGCCCCTCTGCTTTTGCAAGCCAGACTCGGTGGCTCTGCTTGGTCGGTTGGCCGCCCCTCCGCCCCGGCTCCCTCCCGCCAGTCCGTGGAGCGTTCACCGCCTCTCTGCCCCTCCTACCTGCTTCCGTGGGCCTCTCGTCTGCGCTTGGCTCCTGAGACTCTGTTCTTCTTGTCTTCTGGCGGTTTTCTGGGTTATTTAGGCAGGTGTAGGTGGAATCTAAGTGATCAGCAGGACACGTGGTGAGCCCAGCATCCTCCTACGCCACCATCTTCCTCCCCTCTAGTCTTTATGAAACTTCTAGAAAAGCATTTGTTATCCAAACTATCCTTGAGGCTATTCAGGAGGAGCCACGAGGCTTATTGGCAGGAGTATTAACACCCAACCACATAAACCAGGGGAACTTAATGCCTTGGAAAAATGTTTTGAAAATGAAAGGTCCATCAGGAGGGCAGTACCCTTCTTAGAGACAGAGGAGTGAACACAATGACCTCCAGGAAAAAGGTGAGTGGATAGTGCTTGATGGGAAAGCCAGACAGGCTAAAATTTTCTGGGTGAAATGTTGGATTTGACTGGAGTTCTTCTTGTGGACGTGGGATGAAACTTTTGTTTTAGAGTTTGGAAGGAGCTCAGAGGCTGACAGAAACGTAGTGAGGAGGAGGGCAGGAAGGCAGAGCCAGCATTATTATGGAATTCATACAAACTGGCTTAATGTTCCCTGGCCCCTCTCTGTTTTTCCTTAAGCACATTCCCTGAGCATGCACTTCCTTTGGAAGACATTATTTCCTAATAAAAGTGAGATTCATAGGCCCAAGATCCTTATTAGGAAATGACTTCAGGAAATGCATTTGAAATAGATGATGGTACCTGTTCTAGTCTCATGTTTACACTTCTGTTTGCCCCTTTGTAACTTTCAATCAATCAATAAGCAAACAAATAAATATTCTAGGAATCTGAAGGTATAGAGGTCAAATGCATCTACGTATTCACTTTTTCTGTCCTAAATGCCTTCTTGGTTGTTTCCTACAGTTATTAGGAGATCTTAATCCTGGGTAGTGGGAGTTTAAGATGGGAATGTGGAATTCAGAAGGCATATGGATGTTAGCCCTGCCTTCTGGAAAGTGAGACTCTAAAGAAATTTAAGTGACATACCCAGGACATCAGCAGACAGGGAGAATGTTTCAAATGAGCATAAGGATATTCTGTTAAGTTCTAGAGATGTGGATCAGTCAAGATGGCTTAGGAAAGCCTTCCTAGACATGGGAGGAAACTTTGTAGGATAGGGTTGAAAAGAGGTAGAGGGTCAAGACTGGGAAAAAAGGAGTGAGGAGGGCATCTATGGCAGGGTAACTTACCCAGGCCAAAGACTCATCCTAGGAAAGGTAAGTCAGGATGTGAGGAGCTGAGCTAGGAAGGAGGCGATGGGCCAGAGGGTAGGGGGGATTAGGGTGGATTCTGACAGCTGAGTCAGAGGGCCTGGAGTGAATATAAACTATTGGATTGATCACAGATTATTACAGGGAGAAAGGGTATTTCTGAACATGGCCTTAGAGAATGATGTTTCTCTGTGTTTTTATAAGCTGGATTTGTGATAGTCTCTCTCAGAATTCCTAATCATGGGTTTTATTTCCCTTCTATAAGTTTGGTTGTTCATTTGTTTGTTCTTCCTACTTATGTTGGTGTCATAAAATGTGATTATTTAATTCCTAGAGGTTTTGTTCTTTGGGTTGCTTCTCTGATATCTTCATACTTTGTAGCCACTTTCACTCATCTTCAGTACAAGTGTGAAGAACACAAGGATCACCCAGAACAACTCTGTTGAGGGAAACAGAAATTATCAAAATCATTACCCATTTCAGATGGCCGTCCTCTGGGATTCCTGCTCAGGGTCCATGGATGGACTTCAGAAGAAAGTGGGACATTTTTTTTAAATGTTTATTTATTTATTTTTGAGAGAGAAAGACAGACAGAGAGAGAACAGGGAAGGGACAGAGAGAGAGAGAGGGAGGGGACAGAGAGAGAGGGGGAGGAGACAGAGAATCGAAGCAGGCTCCAGGCTCTGAGATGTCAGCACAGAGTCTGACGTGGGGCTCAAACTCACAAACCATGAGATCATGACCTGAGCCAAAGTTGGACACTTAACCAACTGAGCCACCCAGGCAGCCCTAGGACTTTTTTTTTGAGGTGACTAACCTCAGAGGGGTCTGTGACTCAACAAATGTGAGGCATAACTGTTGTGTTTTTGTTGGGAGGTAGGTGGCTGGAGATGGTTCCTCAGAGGGAACGTGGTACAAGCATCCTTAGTGCCCAGTAAGGAGCCTCCAGAGACAGTTGAAGGAGCTGAAGGAGAAAGAGGAGTTGGTAAAAGGGAAATGGGTTCAGAGGGAACTGGTGAGAGGGGCTTCCCATCTTCCCTTGTTCTCCACCCTCTTTCTAGTGGGTATTCCTTTTCTGTGTTTTCCATGTCCTGATGATTACAGATTCCAGTTCTCCTTCAATTTAAATTTATTGATTGCCTGTTGTTTATCAGTCCCTGAACCAGGTCCTCTCATAACATCATCTCATGAAATTCCTTTGTTGAATCTGAAGTGCACAGAGTGGAGTCAATCCCTTCCCTAGTGATGGACTATTAACACCATAGCTTCATGTCAGGCCCCTTTACAATGCATTTTACTTTCCCCATTCATCCTGATCTCTATTCTCATTTCTCCTCCTTATGGAAAGGGGGACTTTCTTTAGTGTATTTAATAAATACTCTTCCAATCCATGATTTATACATTTAGTTAGATACATTCATCCAGTCAACAACTACACAGTGCTATGTGTCAGGCACAGCTATACGTACAGAGAATACAGCCAAGAGAAAAAAATTCTCCTTTCATGCAGCTTACAAATCATGAACAAATAAGTAAATTAAAAATATATTACCTTAAATAGTGATAAGTACTAGGGGAATAAAGGGGCAGGGGATAGGGGCGCCTGGATGGCTCAGTGGGTTAAGCGTCCAATTTCAGCTCCAGCTCAGGTCATGATCTCACAGTTCGTGAGTTCAAGCCATACATTGGGCTCTGTGCTGACAGCTCAGAGCCTGAAGCCTGCTTCAAATTCTGTGTCTCCCTCTCTCTCTACCCCTCCCTTTGCCCCCCTCTCAAAAATAAATAAATAATTTACATTTTATTTTTATTTTTTTAATTTTATTATTTTTTTAAATTAGAATATAGTGCAACAATGATTTCAGGAGTAGATTCCTTAGTGCCCCTTACCCACTTAGCCCATCCCCCCTCCCAAACCCCTCCAGTAACCCCCAGTTTGTTCTCCATATTTATGAGTCTCTTCTGTTTTGTCCCCCTCCCTGTTTTTATATTATTTTTATTTCCCTTCCCTTATGTTCATCTGTTTTGTCTCTTAAAGTCCTCATATGAGTGAAGTCATATGATTTTTGTCTTTCTCTGACTGACTAATATCACTTGGCATATACCCTCCAGTTCCATCCATGTAGTTGCAAAGGGCAAGATTTCATTCTTTTTGATTACTGAGTAATACTCCACTGTATATATATGTACCACATCTTCTTTATCCATTCATCCATTGATGGACATTTGGGCTCTTTCCATACTTTGGCTATTGTTGATAGTGCTGTTATAAACATGGGGGTGCATGTGTCCCTTCCAAATAGCACACCTGTATCCCATGGATAAATGCCTAGTAGTGCAATTGCTGGGTCATAGGGTAGTTCTATTTTTAGTTTTTCTGAGGAACCTCCATACTGTTTTCCAGAGTGGATGCACCAGCTTGCATTGCCACCAACAATGCAAAAGAGATCCTCTTTCTCCACATCTTCGCCAACATCTGTTGTTGCCTGAGTTGTTCATGTTAGCCATTCTGACAGGTGTGAGGTGGTATCTCATTGTGGTTTTTATTTGTATTTCCCTGATGATGAGTGATGTTGAGCATTTTTTCATGTGTCGGTTGGTCATCTGGATGTCTTCTTTGGAGAAGTGTCTATTCATGTATTTTGCCCATTTCTTTACTGGGTTATTTGTTTTTGGATGTTGAGTTTGGTCAGTTCTTTATAGATTTGGGATACTAACCCTTTATCTGATATGTCATTTGCAAATATCTTCTTCCATTCTGTCCATTGCTTTTTAGCTTTGCTGATTGTTTCCTTTGCTGTGCAGAAGCTTTTTATTTTGATGAGGTCCCAGTAGTTCATTTTTGTTTTTGTTTCCCTTGCTTCTGGAGACATGCTTTAAAAAAGGCAGGGGGAGAGGTCTGTTTTGTATGGTTAGAAGCAGATTATAGTTTTATATGGGGTGATTAGCAAGATGTGTTACACATGTGTTATTTCACCAAATGCAGTGAAGGGAGCAACCATGTAGATATCTGCGCTACAAGTAGTATGGCTATAGGGAACAGAAAGTATAAAGGCCCTGAGATAGGATCTTGCCTGGTATGTTAGGAGGCCAGAATGGTTAGGAAGCTAGTGGCTAGAGACCAATGAGTGGGAAGAGAGAGAAACAGAAGGACTTTGTAGTACATTGGAAATGCAGACTTTGGCTGCTACTCTGAATTGAAATGGAAACTGGTGGAAGAGTGTGAGAAGAGGAATGTCATGACATTTTAAACAGATATATGTGTATCCTTGACAAATATAGTGTTTTTTGGCTGTTTTTTAAATGTACATAAATGACATTGTGCTATACAACTCTTCCCGCTTATATTTTCCTACTTAATGTTTCTAGGATCTACCCAAGTTGGTATCTATAAATCTACTTTGTTATTTGTGACTGCTGTGTAGTATTTCATTGTGCACATACACACATTTTATGTGTATATCCCTCTAGTAACAGACACTGGCATAGCTTCCAGTTGCCTGCTATCACAAACATTCCTGTGATAAACATGCTCATAGGGCCTCTTTATGGACTCAGGAGAGAGTCCTTGGGGTGTTTACCTCAGGGATTGTGGGGTGGGAGTGTGTGCATTCTTAACCCCACTAAGACTGTGCTTCAGGATGGTGACCCCAGTTACCTACTTCTACTAGCATTGCATGATAGTTTGTATCTTCTCATGAAATTATGTTGATCCAGTAAGGGAAGTGAAGTAAGGTTCCTTATGGATGAGGAAACTGAGGCTTAGAGAGATTCAGCCAATTACCCTAGTTTTTGTAACCAAGTGGAAGAGCCAGGGCTCAAAGCCAAAGTTTTTGATACAATTTCCAGATATAAGATGAGTCATCCATAGGCAAAGATTATTATTATTATTATTATTATTATTATTATTATTATATTTAAGCCTTGTATTTTTCAATGCCTGGTCTAACTCAGTAAGCTTAGGAGTCCCAAGTAATTAGCACCAACATGTATGAGGGTGTTTAATTAGACTCTTTAGAGTTTCAAGGTAAAATATATGGAACAAAACTGATTTCATTTTCTCATGCAGACTATCTAACAGGCTCAAGTTTTAGTGGATGATTTTGAGGCTACAAAATTGTAAGGAGTAATTGATTTGCAAAGTTTGGGAACGTTGGGTCAGATTTCAATACTAAGTATTAGATAGATTACATTAACTACATATTGTTTACTAGGAACTGAGCTAAGTACTTTACATGCATCATTTCACTTACTTCTTACAACAACCCTATAAAGTATTTTCTTTTACTCCCATTCGACTGTAGTGGAAACTAAATTTTGAGACATGAACTAATTTGTCCAGAGTTACCAGGTATGAAGCTGAGTTGCAATTTGAACCTGAAGAGTCTACCTGGAGAGCCTTACTCCTAACTAAACTGTGCCGCCTTCCTGTTAAGGAAGCTTTTACAATGTCTTTACATTGAAATTGTAGATAATTTCTTGTCCGTTCAGGTGGCTTAGAGCAGTCATGGGAAGTACAGGGCTAGTTGGACAAGAATCTCCAGAGGGAGTAGATATGAAGTCTGAAAATGTCCCCAGGTCTCTTCATTATGTCTCCCTCTGTCCCCTAAGTAAGATCCTCTGCCTTAGGACATCCCACCTAGATTATAGGGCCTGAGAATGACGCCTTTACAAATGTAAGGATTATCTAATTGGCATGGGTGGTTGGTTGCCTATAATTCTAATAGTGTTAAAACAAGAATCCTTATAGTGTTAAAACATGTGTCCTCAAAGGCAAACAATTCTTTATCACCTTGTGTGGCTTATACCTGTCATGAATGATGTGTGGTCAAAGTGTTATCATAGCTGGCTTTCCCCCCACACTTTTCATTTTGCTTGCCTTCCACAAAGAAAGTAATTCCATTTGTATCTTTACCTGAACCAGGTTTATAAAGGTTGCTTGGCTACAAAGCATGTATCTCAAGTCAATATATAGGAATTCTGGCTAATGTTTCTGATTTCTCTTATCATTTTGTGCACTTGTTCAACAAATACTTATTGAACAGTCTCATGGAGGACACAGGCAGTTGATGGAATTCTGATACATTAGGATAAATGGCACATGGGGTAATCTGGGTGCTATGAGAGCACACAGGAAGGGCAGCATAAGGGTCAGGGGAAGTTCCTGGTGAAGTCCCCTCTCCCTCTGAGCTAGGGACTGAAAAACACGTGGGGGGGGTAGCTAAGTGATGGGACAAGAGGGCATTAGAGGCAAGGGAGCAGAGTGAGTATAGAATTTCACAGCTGGAGCAGGAACTGGGCAGGGGGTAAAGCTGGAGGAATCAGCACAGGTCAGATGATGAAAGAAGGAAGGACTAGGAAGGAAGAGCAGTGGGAATCACTGAAGGGTTTGAAGCCTGGGTGTGGGTGGAGAGACATGTCAGTCATATTCATAATGTAGAAAGACTCAAATTCTTAACCCTCCTTATCTACTGACCCTCCTTATCTATTTCACATGCTTGTTAGTGGAACTGGTGAGTGGCAAATAAGGAGTCTAGATGGATTTGTAGACAGAAGGTCTGACTCATAACCCAACCTATAGAGTAACCTATAGAGAATATTTTTGGTAACATATAGAGAAGACTTTTCAATTTTGACTTGATCTTTCTGTCTTTACAAACCTCTCATAACATTACAAAATTCTCTCAAAACCAGAGCCTGAGTTGGAGGAGAGTGGGGGCTTTATGGCTTTGTTTTCTCTGTTCTCCACTACTCATTTCTGGGGAATTTCTGTGAATTGTTCATCCAAAATCTTTCTCCCCTTAAGGGGGGGGGGACCGTTTGAATAGCAGCAGGGAGTAGAGGAAAAGAAGAAGCACTTGCAGGGTTTATTCATATATATATATATATATATATATATATATATATATATACACATATACATATATATACATGTGTGTGTATATATATATACACACATGTATATATGTATATATGTATATATATATACACGTATATATGTATATATGTGTATATATATATATATATATATATATATATAGGCATATTCAGAGAGTGGTTTGGGTGAGTTAAAAATAACTCCTTGTGAAAAATTAATAGGGAGTTACAAGTGAGTGTTTTAATAAAGCTCACAGAGCAGAACAGATTCTCCAAGCCATTGGGAGCTGACATCAGAGATGGCTCAGGGTGTTTACAGAGCATCTTGGGGCCAGAGAGGAGACTGTCTGCATAAGTCAGCTCTCCTTCTCTCCTGGAACCTAGGGAGGGAGGAGACAGAAGTAATTGTTTTCATTGTGAGCTACTGAGCGAGGTGACTTAATTTTGTTTCTCCCTACCCATCATACTCTCTTGACTGTAGATATAACTGTAGTTAATTTTTGTCTCATTGTTTTGGGTTAGGATTATTGAATATCACAATTCACAAAACAGCTTTTCTGGCTCTGCTCCCTTCTTAGAAATGGACCCTCAGTTGGCTGCTGTATCCGTTTCTCCACTGTCTCTTCACCAGACAACCTGTTCATCTGGTTCTTGCAGGGAGTTATGAAGCCCCACCCTTTTCTTCTTCTTCTCCTTCCTCTTTTCAAAGTGCCTCTGTGAGCCTATATGGCTAATGTGAAGGGTTGAACTGTACATTCTTTGCCATTAGTGCAGCTTAATGGATGATGCCGAATGATGAGAAAGAGGACCAAAGTGACACCTAAACCTGGCTAGCTGATTTGGGGGTTAAGAGTTTTAAGAGTGGAGGACCAACATTAGTATTTTAAACTCAGATTATTATTTTAAAAATGGTTCTGTAATACAATGAGGCCCTTATTCTGTGAATTAATGTGCATAACTCATGCCCAAGCACCGTGCAAACATCTGGTGCATGAATTATTGCATAATACATTCATGCTCTGCTGCATTTTACAGCTTGATTAGTACATGAAGCTACATGACTTAGATGAACCCAAATGGGAATATATCATCCAGTGTGTAAAAAAGGAGAATGTTGGAGATATTTGTTACTTTTTGTGGGGGGAAAGTAGGGTTTTTTTTTTATGATGTCTTTTGGTGTCAGTTTCTGGGCTGCAACAGATGACATGGGACTTCTGAATTTGGGTTGGTTGGTAGAACACCATTGTCTAGTAAATATTTATTGTTTACTTAGGCTTTATGGAGGGACAGCATAAAGCAGATGAAATACAAAGCAGCAGATTTGAAATCTGAGCAACAGAACTCAGAAGCCCCAACCCAGCTCAACTTAACTCAGCTTCATCAAACTGAATCCCAGACTCCAGGCTTCCTGTGCTTGCTACAGCTCTCTGCTCCTAGAACCCTCTTCAATTCCACTACAATGCTGTGTCAGGCATTTCACAGATTTGGTCAAAAACTGGTTCACAGACTTCCTAAGGAGCAACAGAGACCTGAGACCGACACTGCCATAAGCCTGAGCACTCTGGATTTAGTGGTACTGAGTGTAGACCACATATTGGGCGCAGGTATGTATGTCCTGGCTGGTGAGGTGGCCAGCAATCAAGCAGGACCATCTTTTGTGATCTGCATTTTGGTGGCCGGCCTATCTTCTGTATTGGCTGGGCTGTGCTATGCAGAGATTAGTTCTCAGGTTCCCCATTCTGGCTCTGCATATCTTTACAGTTTTATCACTATAGGTGAAATCTGGGCTTTCATCACTGCCTGGAACCTCATCTTCTCCTATGTTGCTGATACAGCCATGGTGGCCCTGACATGGAACTTAGCTTTTGATTACCTGCGTGAGAACAGGATCTCTCAGACCCTGCATGAGAACATTGCACCACACGTTTCCCGTGTCCTTACAGAATATCTAGATTTCTTTGTTGTGGGCCTTGTGTTGTTCCTCATGGAATTGCCGACTCTGAGGATTAATCACTTTCTCCTGGTTAGCAGAGCAGTCACAATGTTGAAACTTTTGATTCTTAGCTTTATCATCATCACTGGCTTCATTAAAGGGGACCTGCACAACTGGAGGCTCACAGAAGAGGACTACATAAAGGCTGGACTCAATGACACCTCAAGCTTGGGCCCCCTGGGCTATGGAGGATTTGTGCCTTTTGGGTTCGAAGGGATTCTCCGTGGAGCAGCTACCTGTTTCTATGCATTTATTGGTTTTGACAATATTGTTACCAGAGCTGAGGAAGCCCAGAATCCCCAGCGTTCCATCCCCATGAGCATTGTGGTTTCACTGCTCATCTGCTTTTTCGTGTACTTTAGTGTCTCTGCAGCACTTACACTTATGTTGCCTTACTACAAACTTCAACCTGGGAACACCTTGCCTGAAGCATTTCTCCATATTGGCTGGGCCCCTGGCTACTACGTTGTTACCTTTGGATTTTTCTGTAGTCTTTCTGCACGCATCTTGGGCTTTATATTACCCATTAAGCAGTTGATATACAAGATGGCAACAGATGGTCTCCTGTTCCCTGTCCTTGCCTGGATCCATGCTGGCACATACACCCCCATCATGGCCACTGTGATCTTTGGAATTATTGCAGCCATCATGATATTCTTCTTTAAACTCACAGATCTCTTGGACCTCAGGTCAATTGGGTCCCTGATATCTCATTCTCTGGTTGCTCTTTGTGTTCTCATCCTCAGGTATCAACCTGAGGTGAAGAATGGGGCAAATGAAGCAGAGATGCAGGAGGAGAATGGACCTTCACTAGAGAGGCTGACTCTACAGCGACTACTTTTTCCAGGCAGTTCCACCCCCACTCCACTCTCTGGCTGGGTTGTCCGTGTTTGTTCATTACTGCTTGTTCTGCCGCTCACTCTTCTTTGCCTGGTGCTGGCCCAGTGGCCAGTTCTACTTTCTGGAAACCCAGTGTGGATTTCACTGCTTGTGGTGCTCCTGGTGTTCATCACTGGGCTCACTGGGGTCATCTGGAGACAGCCACAGAGCTCCAGTCGCCTTCACTTTAAGGTCCCTGCTGTGCCTTTCCTCCCGCTACTGAGCATCTTTGCGAATGTTTGCCTTATGATGCAGCTGACAGCTGACACCTGGGCCCCTGTTGGTATCTGGATGCTGATTGGGTTTGCTGTCTACTTTGCTTATGGGATCCAGCACAGCCTAGTTGCTTAATTCCACTTAAATTTGGGCCATGATTTTATATACTGCAATTTTGCTGAATTCACGTATCAGTTCTAACAGGGTTTTTTTTTTTTTTTGGTGGAGTCTTTTGGATTTTCCATGTAGAGTATCATGTCATCTGCAATGAGTAAGTGTTTGACTACTTTGCCAGTTCATATGCCTTTTATTTCTTCTTGTTATCTGATTGCTGAGGCTAGGACTTCCAGTACTATGTTTAACAACAGTAGTGAGAGTGGACCTCCCTGTCATGTTCCTGACTCTAGGGGGAAAGCTCTCAGTTTTTCCCTACTGAGGATATTAGCTGTGGGTCTGTCATATATGTCCTTTATGATGTTGAGGCATGTTCCTTCTACTCCTACTTTCTTGAGGGTTTTTATCAAGAAAAGATTCTGTATTTTGCCAAATGCTTTTTCTGCATCTGTTGAGAGAATCATATGGTTCTTATCTTTTCTTTATTAACGTGGTGTATCCATTGATTGATTTGCAGATATTGAACTATCCCTGCAGCTCAGGAATAAATCCCACTTGATGGTGGTGAATAATGCTTTTAATGAATTATTGGAATTGATTTACTAATATCTTGTTAAGAATTTTTGCATCCATATTAATCAGGGAAATTGGTCTGTAATTCACCTTTTGGCGGGGTCTTTGTCTGGTTTTGGAATCAACATAGTGCTGGCCTCATAGAATGGGATTAGAAATTTTTTTCCCATTTTTTGAAACAGCATCAAAAGCATAGGTGTTAACTCTTCTTTAAATATTTGATAGAATTCCCCTGGAAAGCCATTTGGTCTTGGACTCTTGTTTCTTGGAAGATTTTTTGATTACTGATCCAATTTCTTTACTGGTTACATGTCTGTTCAAATTTTCTATTTCTTCCTATTTCAGTTTTGGTAGTTTATATTCCTAGGTATTTATCCATTTCTCTCAGATTGCTCAATTTGTTGGCATATTATTGCTCATAATTTTCTCTCAGTATTGTTTGTATATCTGCATTATTGGTTGTGATCTTTCCTCTTTCATTTGTGATTTTATTTATTTGGGTCCTTTCCTTTTTCTTTTTGATAAATATGGCTAGGGGATATCAATTTTGTTAATTCTTTCAAAGAACCAGGTCTTAACAACTGATCATTCCTAAAGTTATCTTTACCTAAAAAATTCTAGGATGTCCTCTGGTTCTTCTGTCCTGTGATTCTCCCAGTCAGATCTCTCTTCGCATTAACTGTGAATATGAAGCACGCCCACTTTCACTATAACTAAGTGTTGGAACTGTAGAGGTACAACAAATAACACTCCATTTCTTCCTCCCATCTTCAGAAGCAATTGATAATCAAGACCTAGAGACAGATGATTAAGCCATCAGCTTTAGATCTGAAACTTGATTGTCTTGCTAATCCTGCCTCACTAAATTAGACAGACTTACTCCTCATCTCAAGTAATGATGAGCACCCCCCAATTCCCACCACAGGAGAGAGTTTTCTCTTATTAGATTCACTTGTGTTTCAGGTTGGACTGCAAGTGTTCTTTGGGCAGGTTGGCCCTGGATAAGAAAAGAAAATCAACTAAAACTGGAAGGGGCTGAGCTAGGTATGCTCAGTGCTGTCTCTTCTACTCACTAATCAAATTCACAATAAAAGAAGTCAGGAATATTACTCTTCTCAGTGGTGCTCACTTCAGGAAATGCCACCTTACCTGTAACGTTTGTGAAAACACAGATTGATGGGCCATGTGCCCAGCATTTGGAATTCAGAGGGCCTGGGTGAGGCCCAGAACTTGTACTGCTAACAAATTCCCAGGTGTTGTTGACACTGCTGTTCCAGGGACCACACACGGAAAACCAAAGCTCCAGCTGAAGCTCTTCCACGTGTAAAGACGAAGTGGTGACAACAAAGATGCAGTTTGAACACTTATCTTCATTTAATGAAACAATCAGATTAAAATGCCATCATTAATCCTCTCACAGTGGGGAACTCATAGTGAATCATTTCACAATGTATATGTCTATCAAATCACCACAATGTACACTTTAAATATCTTACAACTTTATGTGTCAATTTTACTTCAATAAAACTGAAATTAAAAAATATGTATATGTATATATATATACATATTTACATATATACATATACAGTTATCTGTGTGTCTTTATTTTCTTTATTTTATTCCCTGATTGCAGATCATAAGTTATGAGTATATGTTGTTCACCCCAGGGCACTCAGTTGCCTGCCAGGCACATAATGAATACATAATAAATTTATGTTAAATATAATTGAGCCTTACACATTTCTTTGGTTCAGTAAATTTCCCTTCCTTTCAGGCTAGCAGTGTGCTACTCCTTTAAAACTTTCCTCTGGGAGACTTCCTTTCTCTCCATCCAGTACTATATTTAGAACTGTTTCTAGGTCTGTACCCAGCATCTAGAACTGTACCCAGGCACTTTTAGTTTTGCCTTTGTGTGGCTCTGCCTGAGTTCTGGTGACTGTCCTGTCTTTTCTATCAGAGTAGAATGCTGCTCAGGGCAAAAGTACATTCTGCTCTTCCTGTAGACCCAACAGTAAGAACAGTGTTGTTTACTGAAAGAGCAAAAGGGAAAATACAGCCTCACAGAACCACCCCTGGTCCCACACCAGCTATTTCTATGGTATGTGGGGAGGGGGCCAAAGTACCAAAATTGATAGAAGGCCTAACCTGCTCTATCTGACTCAAGGGAATTCTTGAAGAGGAGACTGGCTCCAGCAGGGGTACAACAGGTACTTTCTTAAATCACTTAAAGTTTGAGGGAGGAGTTAAGATGGCAGAGAAATAGGGAAACCCTAGGCTTTCCTCATCTCTCAAACACAGCTATATTGAGGTCAGATCACTTTGAACACCTAGGAAATTGATCTGTAGACTGAAGAAGGATTTCCAAAGTTGGTGGGAAAGTGTGGCTTGTACAAGGTGCATAGAAGTGAATTGGGGGAGAGAAAAATGGTGGTGTCTTGGTGTAGAGATCTCTGGGGATCACTGGGAGAGAACAGTCCCCTTTCTGGAGTACTTGGGACAAAAGACCCCTTAGGCATCAGCAAAAGGCCTTTCACCCAGAGGGCTTGCCAAGAGTGCATATAACCTTGTTGCTGCTTTTTTAGATATGCTACACCATAGATTCCACGCACTAAGCAGGCAGGGGGCTATTTTTCTGGGAAAAGGACAACAAACACAGCGTGGAGAGGCTCTAATCTAAGGGATTGGGGGTAGGGGGGTGGATATGCGTGGTGCCAGATCCTTTAAGACTTTGAATTTTGAATCCCAGGCACTTGCCAAAGAAAAACGCTGGATAGTTGTGTCACAGAGCATGCTGATTGCCCTAGCTATTCTATAAGGGCTGCCTGAACAAGGGAATGGGGTGGCTCCACTTTCCCACCAACACCAACGTGGTGGGACCCTAGAGAGCAGCGCAGAGACCCCCAGTGGAGGCAGGGGGAGGCAGACCCCCTTATGCCAAACTCCACCCCTCTGTACCTGGCAACTGCTCATTACTGGGCAGGACTGACTCTGAGCCAACTCAGCAGCCTCTCCTCCAGACCAGCACAGCCAGCACTCTCGATGCACCTAGTGTACTGAAAGTCAAGTGCTTCCAAATGACACCTGCAGTTCTGGTTAAAATAGTCTAAGTTTTATGGTTGGCATAGAAAAGCCAGTGTTTTTCTATTGTATTTATGTTTGAGTCCTGCTTGGCAAGCGAGGGATAGTAAGCTACTTTCTTGTGAAATTTCTCATATTCCCAACAAGGAATTGGTGATTCCAAGGAAGCCTCCTATGGGCAGGATTACCCGTACAGGTACCAACTCCTTTAGATGTTTTTTGTTTGTTTCTTTGTTTTGTTTTCAAAGACTGGTTCATATAAACCACATCTTTTTCATCCACTCATCAACTGAGGAATAATACTTGACAATGAGAAAGAATGAAATCTGGCCATTTGCAGCAATGCGGATGGAACTGGAGGGTATTATGCTAAGTGAAATAAGTCAAAGAAAGACAGATATCATATGTTTTCACTCACATGTGGATCTTGAGAAAGTTAACAGAAGAACATGGGGGAGGGGAAGGGGGAAAAAGTTACAGAGAAGGAAGGAGGCAAACCATAAGAGGCTCTTAAATACTGAGAACAAACTAAAGGTTAATGGGGGTTGGGGGAGAGAGCAGAACAAGCAATGATGGGCATTGAGGAGGGCACTTGCTGGGATGAGCACTGGGTGATGTATGGAAACCAATTTGACAATTATATTTATTTTTTTAATATGAAATTTAGGGGCGCCTGGGTGGCTCAGTCAGTTGAGTGTCTGGCTTTGGCTCAGGTCATGATCTCACGGTTTGTGAGTTCGAGCCCCACATTGCACTCTGTGCTGACAGCTCAGAGCCTGGAAACTGTTTCGGATTCTGTGTCTCCCTCTGTCTCTGCTCCTCCCCTGCTCATGCTCTGTCTCTCTCTCTCTCAAAAATAAATAAACATTAGAAAATTAAAAAAATATATGAAATTTATTGTCAAATTGGTTTGCATACAACACCCAGTGCTCATCCCAACAGGTGCCCTCCTCAATGCCCATCACCCACTTTCCCCTCCCTCCCACCTCCCATCAACCCTCAGTTTATTCTCAGTTTTTAAGAGTCTCTTACCTCTAGCCAGGCTTCTCAAAAAGAAAAGGGAAATGACCCTAATGGATAAAATCATGAATGAAAATGGAATTATTACAACCAATCCTTCAGAAATACAAGCAATTATCAGGGGATACTATGAAAAATTATATGCCAACAAACTGGGCAACCTGGAAAAAATGGACAAATTCCTAAACACGCACACACTTCCAAAACTCAAACAGGAAGAAATAGAAAACTTGAACAGACCCATAATCAGTGAAGAAATTGAATCAGTTATTAAAAACATCCCAACAGGGGCGCCTGGGTGGCGCAGTCGGTTAAGCGGCCGACTTCAGCCAGGTCACGATCTTGCGGTCTGTGAGTTCGAGCCCCGCGTCAGGCTCTGGGCTGATGGCTCAGAGCCTGGAGCCTGTTTCCGATTCTGTGTCTCCCTCTCTCTCTGCCCCTCCCCCATTCATGCTCTGTCTCTCTCTGTCCCAAAAATAAATAAAAACATTGAAA
This sequence comes from Prionailurus viverrinus, assembly GCF_022837055.1. NCBI lineage: Eukaryota > Metazoa > Chordata > Mammalia > Carnivora > Felidae > Prionailurus > Prionailurus viverrinus. The sequence goes on along the minus strand of NC_062567.1, from coordinate 51,442,313 downwards.
AAAAAATTTTTAAAAAAAAAAAAAAAACATCCCAACAAATAAGAGTCCAGGACCAGATGGCTTCCCTGGGGAATTCTACCAGACATTTAAAGTGGAGATAACACCTACCCTTCTCAAGCTGTTCCAAAAAATAGAAAGGGAAGAAAAACTTCCAGACTCATTTTATGAATCTAGCTTTACTTTGATTCCCAAACCAGAGACCCAGCAAAAAAAAAAGAGAACTACAGGTCAATATCCCTGATGAATATGGATGCAAAAATTCTCAACAAGATACTAGCAAATCGAATTCAACAGCATATAAAAATAATTATTCACTATGATCAAGTGGGATTCATTCCTGGGCTGCAGGGCTGGTTCAACATTCACAAATCAATCAATGGAATATGTCACATCACATTAATAAAAGAAAAGAACCATAGGATCCTGTCAATGCAGAGAAAGCATTTGACAAAATTCAGCATCCTTTCTTAATAAAAACCCTCAAGAAAGTCTGGATAGAAGTAACATACTTAAATATAATGAAAGCCATTTATGAAAAGCCCACAGCTAACATCATCCTCAATGGGGGAAAACTGAGAGCTTTCCCCCTGAGATCAGACACATGACAGGGATGACCACTCTCACCGCTGTTGTTTAACATAGTGTTGGAAGTTCTAGCATTAGCAATCAGATAACAAAAGGAAATCAAAGACATCGACATTGGCGAAGATGAAGTCAAGCTTTCACTTTTGCAGATGACATGATGTTATACATGGCAAACCCGATTGACTCCACCAAAAGTCTGCTAGAACTGATACATGAATTCGACAATTATGTTTAAAAAAATAAAGACTGGTGCAAAAACCTTATAAGAACATCTAATATTATTTGGGGAGAGAAAACTTACACCCAAAATGGGAAGAAAAATATACTGAAATAGGAGGTATTAGTAGCTGTATAAGGATGAAGCCATCTTTACTTTGGAAGGGAAGGAATGAGTAGAAACTGAGAATGAGATATTGGTCAAGAGACACTTCATGGAGAAGGATGCCTATGGAGCAATTTGGGAAATAAAATAACATAGGTGAATTGGAAAATAAAAGGGACAGTAATTCTAGGGTACACAGACATTTAAAAAAGGAGTCATGCAAGAATGAGACTCTTGTGAGGGATGTTTGTATTTGCATTTGAAGGGAATTTATGAGCCAGGTTTGTATTGTGTATTGTGTCATGGAGTGAGATTGCTGAATCAGAAAAGGATGAGATATGATTCTCATTGCCATGTGGAGGACAGACAGACAGAAGGATGTGGACAGATAGACTTTCCCTGGGAGGCAGTTGTTACAAGTCACATAGGTCTTGGTCTTCAAAGTGTGGTCCATGAACCAGCATGGTGTCATCTGGGAGCTTGCTAGAAATGCAGAATCTTAGGCCCCAACCCAGACCTATTAAATCAGAACCTGCATTTTCAACAGTCTCCCAAGGTATTTGTATGTTATTTCAGGTTTCAGAAGAACTCACCTTAGATGATGGATGATAGTTGCCTCAGATGAGCACTATGGAAGGTCTGAAAACTTTAGAATTGGGAGCACAAGAGGAGGGGCCAAGGCTGGGAAAATTGAATTTGAGGAAGGGGGAGAAGTCTTGGCTTTGGCTGCCCTCCTGTCCCCAGGCCTCCCACACCAGACACTGTGCCATGGTTTGGCACTCTGCCACTTTAGGAAAATGCCTGCCGTGCCCATGTTGGAGTCTGCCTGGTCTTCGGGGGCTCTCCTGGGGCAAGCATTGTGGGGTTAGGAGAGCTGTCAATTCTGTTACCCCTACTTCATGTGATGGCCTGAAGAGTTATTAGTTAATTTTAGTCATGATCCACCTCAAGGTTGTACTGTTTCTTATTCATATGGGTGATAATATGATAATACTAATTTAGGAGGCTATGGAAGTTGGGAGGATTGAAATAGGACATTTTAACTATCTTTCAGGAGAATTAGTGTGCTTTCCTCTTTCAGAAGTTTTAAGGAGAGACAAGATGACTACATAAAGGGCTGTACCCTGGTAGGGACCAAATTAAACCTTTTTAAGGAACATTTTGATGATTGTATTGGGCTAATAACAAAACATATGAGACCTATAATTCCAGAGACCTGAACTGACAGGCACTGGAACAATATTATCAGGGGGCATTTGAGAATATTCCTCAGGCTTTGATGGTTTTTGTACCTCATCCTCAATCAGAATGGGTGAGAAGAGAGACTGTTATTCAAGTAAAACATATTCAGATAGATGATAAGGAAGAATTTCTGAGATTAGAGGGTGAAGGGGGAGACAGGAGAGTGCAGGCTCTTTGGCCATAGGCATGGCTGTCTCACTTGGGTTTGGAATCCTCAGATGGTCCTCTGCCAAGAAACAGGGAAATTTACAAAATGAACTCTCACAATCTCCTTTACCCAAAGAATTCTCCTGTCAACTTGTGAAATGCAAGGGTGGGATGGATATGTGGTGTATGTAAAGTGGTGAAACATGGGGATGATGAATGACCAAAGGAAAAAAAAAAACCTTATTAAAGCATTGAAATCTACTAAAAATGATAAAACAGGGCTTGGATTTAGGAAATAAATTGCATGTTAGGGCTCAAATAAGAGTTTTAAGTTTCCATGTCCTTCATCTCTTCATGTATTTATCTTGTCTCATTGATGAGATTTGAAAACCTCCTAAGGGCACCTTTTGGGATGAGCACTGGATGTTGTATGGAAACCAATTTGAAAATAAATTTCATATATTGAAAAAAAATAAAATGAAAAAATAAAAACCTCCTAAGGGAAAAGAACATCTCTTTTATGTATTATCTCTTCATATCTCTAATTCCCACAAAGTGATGATAAACATAATAGCATAATAACATTTGTTGACTACTATGCCTATACTTTGTTCCAAACACTTTACATAATCATCTATTTAACACAAATGTTCTATGAGGTGAGTATTGTTTTGGTCACTTTACAAAAGTTGAAACTATGGCTCAGAGAGGTTATGCCACTTGTGTAAAGTGAGTAGTGAAGCTAGGATTTGTACCCAGTTTCAGCAAAGTTCATGCCTCTAACCCTTCAGCTGTCTTCTGCAGGGAGTAGTGGTTCAGTAAAGGACTGATGATCATTGAAACTTGATGGCATAGAGTAGTTGAAAGACAGTAGATAATTCCAAATAATGAAAAATGAAAAAACAATTTATTTTTTTTGTGGCATGTAGTCAGAGAGACACTTAGTGACACATGGAAGCTTATATTCACAAATTCTCTCATTCACCTTCACTGTGCCCCACCCTTATTCAATGAATTTTTAATGAATAAAGAACTTCATTGAAATTCATGTGTATGTGCAAACTATATGGACATATGTGTTTGAATTTGTGTGGAAATACGTGCCAAGGAGTGGGCCACCTCTTTCTGCTAGGTCTAGAAACATGTGCATATTTGTTAGACTTATTGGATATGGTGTGTGTGTGTGTGTGTGTGTGTGCAGTGTATTGTGTGCATGTGTGTGAGTGTATGTACACAAATCCTGAAGGACTTCAACCAGCTATAAGGAACTGCCTGCTTTCTGCCCCCCACCCTCATTGATATATTTGTACCAAACACTGATATTTACTTTTCATCACCTCTCAATGGAACCTGAATGAGTTTTCTTCCTGGGAAGATTATGGCTAAGACACTGGGCTGCTTGGACCCCCTATAAATCTGCTGCAGTCATAAGAGGTTTGCAGAGAAAGAGAAACAGCAGCCACAATGCAATCCCTTCCTGTCTTTTACTTTCTAGCCTGATACACAGCAGCCCTTGTATGCACACCACCCATGTAACCACCTCACCTCTCTCCTAGAACCCCTCATGGAAGATACTAAGGGAAGACATTTTACTTCTTTACCCCCAAGTGAGACTTTCTATTTGGGCCATCCCAGAAAGAAGAGAATTAAAAACTATACCAGTGAAGGAATTTAGATTTGAGATTGTGAGAAATTGGTCATTTGTGAAACTAATTTCATGGAAAGCAATGGGCTTTGACAGAAGCAAAGTTGGAAAGAGGAGTTGAATGTCTCTGTTTACATGTTTAGAAAACCTGAAGCAAACCTCCTGAAGGGGGAATGATCTGCACATGATTTGAAGGCAGACACAGTGCAGGAACTGCCCCACCCCCCCTCACCCTGCTCCAATGCCAGTACTTGGGAGACTTTTTTATGAGGGTTTTTTATGACAAACTTTACATCTGACATTTCACAGCATCTCTTGTCCAGAGAAGGAGGAAATACAGATATTACATAATATAGCATCAGTACATTGAGGAAAATGGACTATGGAGATGGAAGAAGAGATTTCTCCCTTTCCCAGGTATGCAAATTACCTGACTTAATTCGTGTAGTGTGTGCTTTTCTGTGTTTGTACTCTTCTCAGGAACAAGATTAAGAAGTCCTATCATTCTTAAGGAATGACTCAGTGGGGGAAGAGAGGAGATGAGAGACATATAGGTGGAGGTATAATGGATATGCTGTCCCAATTGAACCTTACACCCCTTCAAGAAGACCAAGTACAAGAAAACTGGGGATAAGTGGAAGTTGAGCTAGGACCCAGGTCCTGGCTCCTGTCTTCCATATTCAAAGCCTCAGCTTTTGCAGTTTTACCTTGAAGTTCACTGGTCCTTGCATTTCACTCTCCAATAATGAATAGAAGTTAAATACCAAAGATCCTCAGCATCACCAAATTTTCCTTTCCTTTCCTTTCCTTTCCATTCAAAGCAAAAACAAAATTGGCAGCTAGTTTAGGTTTGGAATCAGCAGGCCTTTTCCCTAAGACCTAAATAGTCTGGACATCAGCAGGGACAGATCCCTCAAATTCCTTCCCAGAGACCAACTAGCCCAGAACAGCTATTCTCTTGTGGTCTTCCAAGGAATTATTAGCCCAATAGACTAGGAGGGATCCCTGGCATGGTACAGGCCAACTGCTCCACGGTGGGTTGGACACCAGAGGGGCACTGTTTCCCAGCTGACTCAACAAAATTTGTCACTGAAACCCAAATTCAGCTGCCCATCATTGCTCCAAAAGCCAACACTCAAGATGAGAGGCTTGTTTGGAAAGGAATATGAACTTTATTCAGGAGCCCATCTACCTGAGGAGAAGGCAGACTCTTGTCCAAAGAGCATCTCCCAGGTCTCTGCCTGGCCCAGGGATTTTAAAGGAACTTAGGGCAGTTAATCAGCAAAGGGAGTACAGTGATCCCTAATGTTGCTTGATTACATGCATACTTGATAATATCAGATACAGATGTTATCTCAGTTCTGGGAAATTGTGCAAGGGGGTCTAGTTCCTTGGTGCACAAGGGTGGGTGGTGTGGTGCAAGTTTCTGTATTCTTTTTCATGATGTGCAGAAGGCTCTGTTCTTTTCTAAGAAAGGATGCATGATTTATAGGTATACTAAGAAAGGTTAGTTAATCATGTGGGCTCAGGGTGCTGGTAAGGGATTAAAGAATAGTAGAAGATTTTCCCTGGGACAGCTCCCTTGGAGATAATTAGCACTTCCAATCCTTCGATTCACAGGCTCAGCATTTCATCATTAGTATTTTGGCTGAGGTGAGCAGCATTAAAGGTTATTAAAGAACATCTAACCTGGAAAGGGGCAATAATGGGCCAAGAGGGGTGGGAGTCAGGGTTGGGGCAAGTGACTTCCATGGAGTCAGGCAACCCAGAGATAAAGTTTCCAGAAGTTTTCACAACTGAAGATTTGTGGCTGAAAGAGACCAGGTTTCTGTGTCAAGGACAGCAGGACTGGAAGTGTGTTGGGGGAGACAATCACCACGGAGGTTGGGAGATGGAATGTGGTTGCTTTCCATGGGTGGACACTTTGCTGATGGACGTTTTGCCTGTCTTTTAATCCTCCCAGAATTATTAGGGAAATGTTATTAATTGAATCTTACAGATGATGAAACTGAAGATCAGAGAGTTTGTATCAAGTGCCCAAGGTAACAGAACATATTAAGAAGCAAAAGTAGAATTTGAACTCAGGTCCTTGGCTCTGAGCCATACCACTGGGAAGAAGGTTTATAATTTCACAATACCACTGGGCAGAAGGTTTTATTCTTTTCTTTTATGTGACTGCCTTAGCTGAAGTTGTGGGAGTGGAAGGTGAGGCAAGGAGTGTCAGGTGCTCAAAAGTGTTGAGAGAAGGAATGAGTTATCTCTGCAGATTCCATTTCCATGGTGTGGGCCAGACTCCTACAGACTCTGTGGCAGGAAGGGAAATATAGCAAAGGAGTTCCAGTATGGGCCCAGAAACTGAAAATATGTTTCCTGTGGGTTGACATGTTTTCTCCTGGATATTCTAGATCTCTAGAATCTAGAGGACTGGGCACTGGATTTTTAGAAGAAAAGAATATAGTGTACATGTGTACAAGGGTGTTTGATGAGTGTATGAGAGTGTATAAGTTTGGATGTGCATGCCCTTCTGTAAATGTATAAGTTCATGAATATGTGTCTTTGTGTTGCATACATGTGACAATGTGACGTATAAGTGTGTATATGTGAATATTTTGAGGGTATGTTTGTGTGCATATGTATAATTGTGAGTATCTGTGTGTGTGTATCTGCATGTGTGCAGGTGCATTTGTACATGTGTGTATGTGTGTGTGCTGTCCCAGTGAAGCCTGAAGACTCATAGCTGAAGATGTCTTTGATTTGTGCAAACTTCTGCCAGATTTCAGGCTGTAGTATGGAGTGGGGTGAAGCAGGAAGCCAGAAGAGAAAGGCTGTCTGTACTTGGGGTGTGAGAGGTTGGGTAGCCTAAGCAGTGGATGTCTCTGTCCTGCCAGGCACAAGGGGATGGCATCAGGGTCTCAGGTCTGAGGCATGGTGGAGACTGGTTCCTGAGGCTTTAGCTCAGGGCTTACATTAGAAGAGCTCAGAGGCCCTGCTCTGACCAGGGAGGGCCATAAAGAGATGGGGACAGGGTGGGAAGGTAGACAGACAGTGGAGGGTTCCGACATACTTTCTGCACCCTCCCACCCCCAAGATTTGGGATGATGTAACCAGGCTGCAATTCCTGGCTCTATGCTCCACCTATTCTGCCTGAGGCCATAGAGTCCCCAGAAGTCCTTGTGAACCACCTTCTGAGGCTGGGATGACCAGAATCACAGTGAAAAGTTCTTTCTGGCCAGTACCACCAAGACAGGTCCAAAACAAGTCCTTGTCTCTTTGAGACTTCTGGTAAAGCCATATGTGTTTTCTTACTGAATTTCACACAAGCTGAGGCTTTCAGACCCCTTGTGCTGGGAAGTTCTTACTGAGTCTAACTCAAATCCTCTTTTTGCACTTTGTGCCCAATAAGCCCAGGCTGAGTTTGTAAAATTGGAGCCCAGCACCCTCACCCCCACTTCTGGATAGAGAAGTAGGTCAGAGTGTAGGGACAGAGTGAGAGGATGTGGGGTGAATCCTGGTGGATCACAGATGGGTCAGACCTTTCCTGGCAGGAGGGCCATGGTCAACAGGGCAGATTCATAGAAGAGAGATCAGAAACCACCAGTTTTTCCTGTTTTCCCTGTGACTCCAAGTAGTGCCAGGGGAAACTGAGGCTATGATATGAGGAACCAAGAGTAGAGCCAGGAAAGTTCTTACCTGTATGAAGATTTGAGGAGCCTCTGGAAACACAAGACAAAGACCAAATGATGAATGAGGAGAAGTTCCTCTTACAGCTCAGGAAGTAGGAAGGGAGGTGCGGGGACTGTGGGACTCTGAGGGACAGAGGGGTGTGTGTGCTGAGGGTGAGTGTGTGCACAGCATGGTGTTTGTGGTGTACGTGTCTGTGCTCCGTGGTTAACTGTCCTTTGTGCACCAGTCATGTATGTAAACATACATAAAATGAGAAAAGGTATAGTTTTGACATGAGTTTTATAAACCTAGCATTCTGAGCTGGCTTCCCACTGGGGACTACAAAGTATGCCTTTCTTTTATGAGCAGCAGTCAGCACAAATGGGAAGACCCTTGTATTGGGAATTAAAAAAACATGGGTTCCAGTTCTGGCTCTAGTTATCAGCTGGAACCTGTGAAGCATCACCTCTGAGGCAGGATGTCATCTGTTCTCTGAAAAGTGGTACAGCCCACAGTACTGGGACCAGAAAATGGAAGGGGGCCAAGTAGGTGATGGCATTTCAGGGGCCAATGAGAATAGGGATGCCAGAGGAGAGGACTGCAGGAGGGATTTCCAAAATCAGAAATTTGTGGGTTGTTGCTGGAGCCCAGGGCTCCCCCAGCCTGGGAGCCCAGCCCTATCTCAGCGCCGGGGGCCCAGGGCTAGCTCTGCAGAGAGAGTCATTCTCTGCCACCCTCTTGTGGCTGCCCAGGCTTCTCAGGTCTCTGCCAAGAAGTTTCCTTCAAATCCAGAAAGGCTTGCCACTCATCTCAATGGTAAAAATTGCATATATCAGGAAATGATGTTTGGTCATCCAACCACGTCTTTTCCCCCATCTCCCCTGGTTTCAGGAGGCACTCACGACCTCATTAACACTGAAAAAGTCTTCCTGATATTTAACCCTATTTGCCATTGCCTGAAGTTTTAAGTTTGGCTTTTGGGGATGTACAGTGGAGACAAGGCACTGAAATCAAGATATTTGAGCAGACAGAGCAATTTCTCTCCCTTCTTGGATTCCATCTCCAACCTCAACTTCCAAGTGTCCTTGAAAGTTTTCAAAGAAAAAAAGCAAGGATAGTGACATTCCTGGTGAAAATGAGTCTGGAGTGGACCAGGCACGAGGAGCCTAGGCTTCTAAAGATTTGCACCTGAGCTTAGTCCCTCAGCCTCAGCATGGAAATGGATTGGCAGGAGCCAGGAGGCAAGAGAGACAGGGATGCTGGAGGGAGATGAAATATTTGACAGATGCTGACGAAACTCCTTATCTGCTAGCTCTGGAATCCCTTTCCAGATTTGCACCTGAGCTAATTCCCCCAGCCTCAGCATGGAAATGGATTGGCAGGAGCCAGGAGGCAAGAGACAAGGATGCTGGAGGGAGATGACATATTTGACAGATGCTGACAAGACTCCTTATCTGCTAGCTCTGGAATCCTTTCCCACACACCAGGCTGCCCTGACTCTTCCCTTTCAGTGTTCAGTGCTCACTAGTGACTGCCTGTCTTTAGGGAGACTCCCCAGAGGCCAAGTGTCAAAGTGTCATTGGGTGGGCAAGGGGGAAGAGGAGGAAGGAGGAATGCCAGGTAAATTACTGAGGAGGAGGTGGAATGACTGGGATTTGGGCTGGGATCCCATGATCACTGGGGTGCTTGGAATGGTTGGCAGGGGAAACTCCAGGGGGCAGATACTGAGTTGCTGATAGTGAGTGAGTGGGGCTGGGAGTAGGAAGGAATATTGAAAGGGATTGAATTCCACTGATTTAGGTTCTTCTTTTGGGAGACCTGGTGGAAAATGAGCCAGTGACTTTATTTCCTATATACAAGAGAATTTCATATATATATGAAATATACATATACATATACATATACATATACATATACATATACATATGAAGGGTTACAGAGGCCATGAGGTGATAAAAGAGTGACACATAATTTGTGTTCCCCTTCCTGTGTTTGAAGATATGCTACATCTCCTCCCTGGACTAGTTGCCCCATGTAGGCCTGTCTGAGGGGTGCAAGGAGACATTGGGAAGTTCTGGCCCAGCATGCACAGGCAAAACCCCCAGGTTTTATATTTTGCACACACCTCTCACTTCTGGCAAAGTACCTCCAGCAGGCCTCCTGACTCTCCTCACTGCACTTCCCATAGAATGCACCAGATGCAAAGACACCTGGCTCAAGGGGACCTTAAGTGCACTCCCAAAATTTCCAATGGCTCCCATTGGACTAACTGGGGAGTGGAAAGGGGAAGATTCAGGACCCGAATGGCCAGCATAGCCAGAAATGGGGCAAGCAAAATCTGTTCCCCCATTTCCCCTCATCTGCTTCTCAACAGCCTCTTTTCCTGCCCCTCTCTCCCTCCTGCAGCAAGAGGCACCCTCCCTCTCCCCGTGTCTCTGCATACCCACCTCCATCATATTACTTCACTTCCTCTGTCTCCCTCTGTCTTCTGTTCATTTCTCTACTCCCTGCTCCACTCTGTTTCTCTCCCTCTGATTTCAGTTGGGCTTTGCCAATTCTTCTCTGTCTCAGTCTTTCTCTAATTCACATCTTGTTTCTGTTCTCCCCCCTCCACCTCCACTGCTCAGAGCAGTCCTGCAGAGGGAGGGGTGTGGGGTCTCCTGTCTCCCAAAGAGGCTGGGCTGGGATGAAACAACCCTGTGGGGAGGTGGGGAGGTGGGGAGGTGGTCAGTGAGTGATTTTTAGGGTGACTTTGTGTCTCTCTTGTTTTAAGTACAATGGACCTATTCCATGAAATCATCTTCTTCACAGGAGCACTTACTACTGCTGCTGCAGGTGCCTGGTCACCTGGCATCCTCTGTGGGGATTGGCTTCACAGCCTGCAGCACACCCCTGAGCATCCTCACCAGAGACACATGTTTGTCCTTTAGGGTGGATCCGATTTTTTAAAACTGCCAAGTTTTTTTTCTGAGGCTGTAGAATAAAGTGAGGACCCAGCTGGGAACCAGTATTTCCAGTTAAATATAAGGTGATTGTGAGAAGACACAGTGGAGGATGCGTCCTCTTCCAAAATGGCTCTGAAAGGTCATTCTGAAGGGGCAGTTTGCAGGATGTGACAGGAGTCATTCCTGGTGTTTGCTGGAGCCCCAGTTTAATATTCCTGTCTGTGAAAAACAGGTAGTAGTGCTCCCAGGAGCATTCCCAGTCTGGTACTGGAGGGTGAGGGCTGCATTTTCCTGAGATACTCAATCCAAAGGTCCTGCCCTTGGGGGTCTTATAGACACCCTCCCTGCAACTAATATGCAAAATTACCTGGTGACACTCACTCAGCTCAGACCAACAAGTGCAAAGGACCAAGGCAAATTCAGAATCAGATCCAGTTAGTTGATTAGGGAAAGCTACCTGGAAGAGGGCTGTTATGAGTGGGATGTAGAAGGAGAAACCCAACAGGGCATGGTATGGAGGAGGAAAAGAGGAAGAGAACATTTCTCTGTTGTTTCTGAAGCAAAATGAGCAAAACTTAAGCCAGGCAAGAGAGAGCTTTGCTTGCCTGGAATAAAAAGTTCTATTGGGGAACCAGCAAGAAGGGGAATAGAGGCAAGCAGATGTAGACAGCCAGGCTGTGTCTCTATTCTCACATGCCAGAGAACAGGGTCTTCTCCTCCTTTGGGATGGTTTCCTTCCCCCTGAGGTGGTTTCACAGGGGGAGTCTAAAAAATGGACACTAAGAGGTGCTGAAAATTTGAGATCAAACAGGAGAGGGAGGCCTTGGGGGATAGGACAGCAAACTAGGCTTCTGATGTGGATCTCTTACCTACAGGCTGTGTAATCCTTTTTGAGAGTGCCATGGCTGAGGAAGGAAATAATCATCTCCTTCCTGGAGCTGAGGGTTAGAGGGGAATTAATCTCCTAATGTTTAGAGTATCTTTTATTCTCTTATGTGAGGCACATCATCTGGATTTCAATCCAACAGGCAAAGAAATAACAGCAAAGAGAAGACTTACCTTTTCCTGTTTGCGGTGTGTGTGTGTGTGTGTGTGTGTGTGTGTGTGTGTTTCTCTGTTTTTAGCATTTACCTACTGTAGCTCTAAGGAAATCCCTTCCAGAGTGTCTGATGAATTTATTTTGCTGAAATTAAACCCATCTCTTTAGTGGAGGCAGTTTCTGAAGCTCAGGATCTGGTTCACTCTTTCATAAAAGATGTGTGTCTGTGGAGGAGGAAGAGGGTAAACTTGGAGAAATGTAATTACCCAGTTCCTGGTTTTAATTACATGTAAATCCTGGACACACTGAAATTTATTAAACTTCTAAGTGTCCATGAGAGTGGGATAGACCTGGTGGGTGTTGCTCTCTTGTCTTCTCTGCAAGACTTTTCTGGAAATTTCCCTCTTCACTCACCCTCCCTCCTGCTCCTAAAGAGACTCCTTGGGTTCTGGATATAACCAAACATCTTACCTCTGAGACCTTCAAATGTGGCTGGCAGGGACGGAGGCAGAGAGAACAATTCCCTTTAGATTGCCTGTGTTAATGTTCTTAGGGTCTCCCCTGACCCTGAGAGGAGCTGGGGAGCTAGTCTTTGCAGAGTCCCAGAAAAGCCTGGGGAAGAAGGCACGGTCCATATTGCCATGCTAAGTCTCAGGTCTTCACACACATGTTTGCTTCATTGCTGTTCCCTTGAAACCTAGATTCAAGCATGTATACTGGCCTGAAGGTTTCTAAACTCTGCCTCAGTTTCCCCTTTTGTAGGCTGCATATGCATATTTTGGAGGGTCCTTTAGCAAAAAGCTGCTTGAAGGCATTGATGGTGATGCTCAGAGGTGGCTACATTGTTGACTCAAATTAATTGACCGTCACTAATACGTTATTTGCTTATATTTTGCATGGTGCTTATTTAGCTCTCAATGCTAAATAAAGAGCATAGTCCCGGTCCTTACCCTCTCCTCCCTCTTCTCCATGTGATCCCTAACCTTTCTGTTCCCAGCACTTTCTCCAGACCTTGTCAGCCTGGCTTGCCTGCCTGCCTCTGTTTCTCTTCCTCCTTGGCCCCCACTTTCCTTTCCACTAGTTGTGCCAGGCTGCATTCACTTTGAAACATTTAGGGCTGATCTTTAGGGTCTTTTGATTGCAGCATTGTGGAGGACATGGTAGGGGAGGCAATTTTCATATCCATGTAGGGGTCTCTGGGATCCCCAGGTGGCACAGGGAGGGAGCCTGGGGCAGCAATGGCAGCAGCTTCATCCTGTCAGTTTTATGGGTGCACCCCTCACCCAGCAGCACCTGAAAGGGGACCAGGCTCAGCAGAAAGACAGGTGGTATGGAAGAGGATCCCAAAGCAGGAAATTCTCTAGGCAAGGACTATGTTTTCCTTTATTTCCTCTAGCACAAGCTGAATACGTTATTCAGTTACAATGTGCTAAGAACGTTGAGTGAGTGTCTCTGGAAATCCCTGTTGGTAAAGCTTAAGCCAGTTCCCTTTTAGTTTTATTCCTGGAGTGATGGGAAACATAGGTGAGGGAGCAGGGGTGGATGGTGGTGGTAGAGGAACCTAGTAGGAGATTTCTCAGTGGGCCGTTGGGGGTTGCTTCTGTCATTGTTTAAAGGGCTGCTGAGGAGGCTCTTTAGCTGGATCAGGGACTGGCCTCCAAATTACCACAGGCTGGACTCCACTTAGCTCCCCACATTCCCCTCCTGACAACCAGTACAACCTCTATACCCAGGACTCTGGGGAATTTATTTACTTCTAAATTCATATCTTGCTGCCACAAAGTCTCCAACAAAGTCCCAGTTAAGCCCTCACTCCACCAACTCACCCAGATATGGTCCCACTAGTCTTCCATTCCCCACCTCCTGCTTTCCTTCTGAATTCTGTCTAATCCAACTCCGTCACTATTTCTCAACCTGCTGGTGTGCCCCGCCTCCCCAAATGCCCGGCCTCCCCAAGGCCCTATCTCTAGAGGGCTCCTGCCAAGCTCCACTTCAAGTGCTGACTCTGCTGAGCCAAGCTTTCCCCTGTCCCTGGGTTTGGCTTGCACTTTCTTCTCAGGTCTTTCTCCTTTGAGAAATAAAAAGCTCATGGGTAAGTGATTTCTCATTTTTATAGAGTTGACAAGGAAACTAACACAGAGCCAGAGAGGAAAAAAGGCTGGGCTTGGAGTTCTGTTATGGGGGTTGCATATTTCATGGCTGACTTTGCTTTGGGGGGTATAGATAGACCAGAAGCCCTGCAAATTTGGGAAAAGCAGGTAGGTTTGCTGGGGTCAGAGTGATTTGGAGGCCTACACTCAGCTCTCCTGAGGAAAATATGAGTCAGGAGAGGTTATTCTTTGGCACTTCTCCTACTTAGTCCTTCCCACCTCTTTGCCCTGCCCTCCTTTCTGGCCTTTCCTTCCTGTTATGGCACAGAGCTTGCTTTATTCATCTTTGTCTTTCCCACAGGGTCCAGCACATAGTATGCTTAGACATGTTCTTTGAATGAAGATTCTTTCATCTGGCTCTGCTGCCTCCTTCATGTTTTGACACACTTTCTCACTTGAGATTCTGAAAGTCTCTATATCATATCTTCTTAGGGAGGATATTGGTGTGGACTTTGCAGAATATCAGATCCAGTTTTATAAGGTGGTCCACCATCACCAGAGAGGAGTTGAAGATATTCTTCCCTCATGCTAAAGGAGCAAGTTATCTATTTTTTACAGCTGTGAAGGTATCTCTGTGCCTTTCTTATCTAATTTTAAAAAGTTGTGGTAGGACTGATTATAAGCCAGGTCAGGCTGTAGGAGGAAAGATTACCAAGATCCCCTGGGGTGTGGCTGCCTACTGGTCTTTAAAACACTGTGTGAAGACTTGTCTGAGTTCCCAAGTATATTGTAAATGAGCCAGTGCTAACTAAACCTTGAAACTTGATGGCTCTGTTCTTTCTCTTAGAATCTATCAATTTTATGTACATGAATTTGTTAATTTATAAAGCCTTGGTGGAGAAGCCTGAAATAGGTCTGGCTTCCTGGGTCTCCAACAGGCCATTTGCTCTTATCGAAGTACATATTTGCAACTCTTTAATCTAAGGCCTTAGAGTCTTAAACTCTTCTCCACCCTTCTCTGCTCCCAAGACCATGTACACTGTGGGCAGTACTTCAACACCAGGAGCCCAGACAATGCTTCTCCATGCATGACACCTATTTTATTGCTTATATGTGCCAAATGTTGATTTCAAGGTTGTCTTTCTCTTGCCCTCTAGAGTTTCTTGGGAATGATTCTCCATTATCAATTAATATGTGTTATATGCTTCCAAATGCAGATTCATTTTAACCTTAGTTTAAGCAAAATCATGTGGAAAGGCCAGTATCTTTAACCAAGTATATTTCAAATTGATAAATATGATTTTTGGATTATATCTTTTGGTTTATCCTTGTCCCTTTTTTCTTTTATTAGCACAGAAATCACAAAGCAAAGTGGGGATTAAAATGAACTAGTGAAGAGGGATAGAGAATATTCCTTAAGAATTGGTGCCCAATGCTCTTTGTATAGATTATGTTGCCTGAGCTGGGGTGAGGCAGATGGATCTTGGTGGAAAAGTCATATTGATCTATAATTGGATAAGAACTCAGGACATTGTGGCATAATACAACTTTAATATGATTCAGATGATCTATTCTCTTTCCTACAGCAAAACAAACACAACAATTAACTTTCCAAGGCAGATGGTAGTGGTATAGAACAGCTACCTAGGGCTATGACAGGAACCAAGCACACTCTGGTGAGAGAAGACACAAGAAAGAGACAGCCAAGTAATTTCATGGGAGGACAGAAGGACACAGTTAAATATATGAAGGAAGATAACCAGGGACATAGTCAGCCTTTCCTAAGATACTTTATGTGTAGTATACTACTGAAGGTGTATATTGCGAGGAGGTACATGGCAGAAGGAGTCATGAGCTCCGACAGCCCCTAGCTGCAATTCTAAATGTGGAGACGCGGTATAGTGATGGATGGGGCACTGGATGGATTTCTAGAATATGTGCTTACAAGGAAAGGAAGGACTTGAGGGGGAAAACAATTTTTTCTTGGGAAAAAAATGAGAATGGATCAGTGTTCATTGTAGACAAAGTCCATCATATATTATAGTCTGGAAAACAAGGTGGAAAGGATTGCCTTCTCCTGCTTTCTCCTGAGGATTTTAATTAGGTGTTCATTGTTGACAGGATTTAGGGTTAAGAAAAGGGAGTTGAGAATCATAGGGGGAAATAGGGAGGAAATTGATTTTCACTGTTGACATCAATGTATCACGTCACTTTCTAATCCCTTAATTGCACATCTTTCCTGGTTTTTCCCAGCCTTTTCTGATTCGTGTTTGAAAAATGTCATTTTTATTCTTTCTGGTAGCCCATCTAGTTTCTGAAGGTCTCTAGATGCAGAAGCTTATGCTTTTCTGACTTGTCGGGTTGATCATCATGTTTTGATGTGATGATAGAAATGTTAAGAATTTCCAAACTGAATTCTGACTTAAAATAAAGGTGTAAATGTGTCAAATCATGAGTGACAAGTTTTGCATTTCCCTGTCTTCTCTGAAATTATCCCAGAGGGACTAGGAAAAACCACCTTGTTCACAACCATACCAGAATGATACTAGATAATATGGAGTCTATACAGCCTCTAAAGAAAAGCTGGCTACCTGATTGTTTACCCAAATAATGGTGTAATGATACTAGTGTAGAGTGTGAGTATAGCAAGAACTCTATAGATATTGTGAGAAGGAAGCAAAAATGTGTTGGTCCACATTCACATAGATTTTGGTCAACATTTCAGTGGATGGATTTGGTCTACACACAGTTGTTGTGAAGCATGAAGTTTACATCAGGATGGGTTTTTACTGACTTGGAATTCAGCCTCTGCCAGACTGGGAATGAATTTGAGAGGTGTAGGGCTCGGGGTGGTCATGTAGGTAGGAGAGCTGGAGAAGGTGGCTGTGTTTCCTCTTGGTCTAAGGAGCAGACAGTTTGGGGGCTGCCATGTCTTCAAGTCTTGGTTAGTAATATTTACTTATAGAATTAGGGTTTCTAGTCTCATTGAGAGACATGAAACAGGTCCTACCCTAGAGTGATTTTATTTTAGAAGGGGAGACAAAGCCTTCTTCCAAGTAACATGCAAACAGAATATAGTACAAAGTAAGATCATGGGTGGGAGGATGCCTGGTAAGTGGTCTATTTTGTGAGGTTGTTCTCAAAAGACCCCTAGGATACAAGTTTGGATATTTATTTTCTTTACTATAAGCTGAATTTGGTTAGTCCAGCTTTCTTTCCAACTTTTCAGGGTAGCTATCTGACTTTTACTTCTCCTTCCCTAGGGGAGAATTTACATATTTATTATTACTGCAATGATGTTTCTCTCTTTTCCTTTCCTTTACAGACCATGGTTGAGAATAATAATAATAATTATATTTTTATAATATATTTAACTGGATCTGTCTAGTTGGGTAAACTGAATTTACTGACTCAAGGTGTGGGTGGATCTTGTTTTGTGTTTTTGGTGGGGGGCATGGAAGAAAGGCATAGATACGTTGTATTTATTGGGTAATGTCCCAAGTTGAAGATGTAGCTTGAACCATGTTTTGCTGGGAAACAGTTATACACAATGCCAAGGTGGGGATATCTATGCAAGCTTCATCATCCATGCAACTTTCTCAGGTTGACCCATGGAGTATACAGAAAGATACCCACTAGTTTTACCAACCTGGAAAATTAGGTCCTTACTACTCTTACTACTCTTACTACTACTCTTACTTTCCATCAACTAGGAAGATATCTGGGATGTTGACATGCCTTTGCCTTGACTATTCATTTCTGATTTAGGAATACCCTTCCTCATTTATACTTTATGTATTTTTTTTACTTATTTTGGAAGGTGGGTAAGTATTGATGAAATGCCCTTAGTTGTATGTTCCCATAGAGGACTATTTTGTATTTGCCACCATTGTGCACTGTGTGTAACTGACTGTGTGATGATTTGGGGGTAATGGTGGTGATGTATATTATTTATGGGAGGTAAATATGTTGATTTTGCTTGAGTTCTTTTGCACAAAGAATCACTGTAGTGCCTGAACTTTATAATTTGGAATTTGCCTTTATTTTCTTTTACATGTAGTTGAAATCTTATCTTTAACAGATTTGAATCCAGTCTTTCACACTTAGAAACTTTTTGTGGTTTTTACTTGAGGGATCTTCCAATAGCTCATGTTAGACCCAACCCAAAGTACACAGAACCGTTCTGTGTAGTTATTTACAGATAGTACAGGAAAATTATGATAAATACAGAAAATTATTTTTTTCTGGAAGCTTATATTATAAGGGCATTTCAGGGATACTTCCTTATCTTCCTGAAACAAGAGAAGTCCTATTCTAGACACCATTTAATCCTTTGACTATGGTATCCCTCCTCCCTTCTTCAGGCTACCTTTAAATGAAGCCACTGCAGTTTGAGTATCATGTCATGTTGCCTAATGACAAAGCTTTAGGTGACTTATTTTACAAATAAAGTAAAACAGTGGAAGTAATAAAACTCTGGATTATCTGTTCAGTCGTGACATGTTCAGGGAGATGACACTGGAGGAAATCATATACCTCACAGATATTGTACTTTATCCCACATGAGTGGGTTTCTTCGTTTATACTTTTACTTTGTTGTGATGAAAGAGACCTAGACCTCAGTTCTGTGTCAGATCTCTGATATCACCAAAGTGGGCTACAGAGTGTGGGGTACTTCCTTGGCTGTAGCCAAGTAACTCTTTGTACCTCAGGTTTTAGCTGGGGAAGGAAATGCAAGCTGAAAGCATTATCAAGCAGAAGTTCTGCTCCTCACAACACTCCCACCCCCACTTATTACTTCTGCCCTCTTCTCTACCTGAGTGTTCTTGTGCAAAGTTCTAGGCCTGTGAGTTATGCCACTGGACATTAATGAAGGGAGAGTAGGAGGCAAGGAAAGAATACTGGAAAGACCAGATATCTATCTATAGGTGTGACCAGAGAAACTTCCAGAAGGAAAGTCATGCTGGACAGGGTTTGAAAAGAACGTGTTCTAGGCAGAGAGGGACAGATTATATGAGGGCTAATGTCAATGCCAGCAACATGTGCAAGTGTTGGCAAAGATTTGTCCTGTTCATGAAAAGATCCACAGAAAAGTTTAATAGTAGGAGTAAGTGATAGAACAACAGTGAAAATAAAGACTTATAAATACCATGTTAAAAGTTTCAACTTAATAGAGAACAGAAAATTGCAAGTCTGTTGGGAGAGAGAGAGAGAGAGAGAGAGAGAGAGAGAGTGCATGCATGTGCACATGCGCACGCGCACGAGTGTCTTTTTAAGACTTGAGAAAAGTGTCATTTTCCAGAAGGAGGGTAGAGAATACTCACACTTCAGGTATCTAATGCAGTGTAGTGATCAGGAAGGATGTAACTTAGGTCTTTATCCTGCTTTAAGGGCAGTACTCTCTGATGGCTGCTTAGTGAATCTGACTGAGAGCTTATAGGATCTCTGTTTAGAATTACCAATTTTATGGACAGGAGGGTGGACCAGGGAGTGTGGCAGGAAGCTGGCCCTGGATATGCTGTATTTGCAAAGTGTAGGAACATACTAGATAGAGGTCTGTTGTGGACAAGGTGCTAAAAGTCTAAGGAACTTCGTATCATCTGAATTGAATTGAAGGCTAGTTTGGCTATCCCCCGAAATCTGAAACCAATGATTTCAGTTGGAATTTCTTAGATTTGTTCTGAACTTTTTATGGAATTTCTCTAATAAAGTCAGGATCCTTTGAGTCTTCTTTGTCAACCCTTTATTTCTGGACATATTTGGTGTTTCCCTTTGAAACTGAAATAGGAAGGCAATCCTTTATCTTCTCTGTTGATCTTCCTATGCTAATAGCATGTTCAGAATACTGATTATTCTTTATTTCAAGTCCATATTCATTAATAAGTTTAAAACAATAATGACAAAATCATAAAATACACAAAGATATCTGTGTTGATGCCTGATGTCCATTCTTCTTTGTACTTATTTCCATGGATGATTAATAAATACTAACAATGTTCTAGGTGCTGTGAGCTCAGAGCTGGCCACAGACATGGGTCACAATGGGGAACACTGATGCCCATTTTTATATGTTCTACTAGGTTAGGTCTCTAGTTGTCAATGACAACCAAACAAGAATGATCAATCAGACATAACTGAAGTCCTTTTCACTAGAATCACCCTCCTATTTTAGATCTGGAATAGGGTTAATCATACTTTGGAGTGGCATGAAAGCTGAAATTTTTCTGGTACTTGTTCTTCTGAATTAAGAATAGAAAGGAGATGGTTGTTCTCTGGAAAACATTCCCATTCTGCTTCTGATTGGCAGCCAAGTCTGGGGAGCAAATGGCCAAATGAATTAGGAGGCTTGAAAAGATGTTTTGTTAGGGCCACCTGGGTGGCTCAGTTGGTTAAGCGTGTGACTTTTCGTTTCAGCTTAGGTCATGATCTCACGGTTCCTGAGTTCAAACCTCACGTTGTGATCTTCACTGACAGTGCAGTGCCTGCTTGGCATTCTCTCTTGCTCTCTTTCTCTCTCTCTCAAAATAAATAAACTTTTAAAAAGATGTTTTGTTAAATCATCCTCATTAAACTGGCACCATCTGCCTTCCTACCCTCCTTTGTCCCAGTTGGAGCTGTCCTTTTTTTTTTTTTAATTTTTTTTTTTCAACGCTTATTTATTTTTGGGGGGACAGAGAGAGACAGAGCATGAACGGGGGAGGGGCAGAGAAAGAGAGAAACACAGAATCGGAAACAGGCTCCAGGTTCTGAGCCATCAGCCCAGAGCCTGATGCGGGGCTCAAACTCACGGAGGGCGAGATCTTGACCTGGCTGAAGTCGGACGCTTAACCGACTGCGCCACCCAGGCGCCCCTGTCCTTTTTGACAGATGTTTCCTAATGGTGTGGGCCAGCAGCAACTGGAAGCCTCAGTGATGGCTGAAGTTTGGGAAGGCCAAATCTGTAGGTATTTAGCTGTCAGGAATATTACAACCATCTTCTTACCATTTGGGTCCCATTTTAGAAAATGTCTGCTCCCCACCCCCATCTTCCTTTACACAATAAGAGTAAAGGTTTCATTTTCTTCTTTAGCACTCCCTAACTGTACTGAAGATTGTTCTTTTTCTTCGTAAGAATGAGGCAGTGACCAGAAAAGATTTAGAATAGAATGGTGAAAGAATAATATGATGAAAGTATTCCTATGAGGATGACTTATATTTCCTGTTGAGATCCATTATCCTATAATTCCACTAAAAGCCAAGCAAAAGGAGATGGGCTAACGTTGTGGGCAGGAATTACCATTAGCTATTAAATCATATCTGGGAACTACTGGGGTAGGAATAGCAATTCTTTGAAATCTTTCTTGGCATCCAAAAGGACAATCCGAAGACATTTTGGTCCTAGATTGAATTAAGTTTGGATTTTATCAGGACAATGTTTATTTGGAGATTTTAGTTTTGATGGTCCCACTACTTCCAGTTCTGGCTCATCAATATCTATTTGTGAGGAAAGGAAAGACATTAGCAGAGGGTGACCTTGGAGCAAATAAAAGAACATGGCTCAAATACTCCTTTTATAGCAATTCCCTAGAGTCTTGCCTTTTGTGAAGGTAGGGTACTCAGGAGAAAGAACATGGTCTTTGAAGCAATAAAGAACCAAATTCAATTTCTAGCTCTCCTTTTTACTGGCTATATGAGCTTGGGACAGTTATCTAAACTCTCTCTATATAAAGTGGAATAATTATGGTTATGTCATTGGGCTGTTATGGGGGATAAATGAAATAACATATGTGCCTTACCTGCAGCTCAAAAAATTCTGGTTCACTTTCACCCCCCTCTTAATGCATCCCTAAATCTTGCACATATACCTGGTACTAATACTTGCCAGATACCATTTTTCTCTTCTTCCAGTTTCTTCCCATGTTCCCAAATATCTCTAGAATTGAAGTCTAGGGCCCTGGTTTATTAGTTTGTGTTAATCCCACAAAATGATAATAATAATATGGAATTTTTATAACTGTACTAACATGAGCCATGGTTGTGGTTACTTTTAAGGTTTTTTGGCTGGCTGACCATTTTGGTTATAAAGCAAAGTCAAGAGAGTTCTATCTTCCATCCACTCCTTTGATCCAAAGTTTCTGATTTGGGGCTAGATCATTCTGGGTGGAATGATCCAACCAAAATGATGGCAAATTTGTTTATAAAGAGTATTTAGGGGAGGAGAATCCATAACCTTTACTGCTGGGATATTCTTATTTTCCTCCTATCTTTTTGGTTTGAAAAAAATATGAAAACTACAAATATGAAAATTACAAGAATAGAATAATTAATACCCATTTATTTTTCACCAGGATTGACCAAGTGTTTTAATATTTTCCCACTACTTGCTCCCTCCAATGTGTGTGTTTGTGTTTGTGTGCTTGTGTGTATAAAATATGGTCCATATTCTAAGTATACTAATTGTCTGATTTTTTTATAGTAAAATATTTTTCCCTGATGCAGATGCAGTTCAGGGTTCTGCATTATATTTCATTGTCATGTCTCTTTATTCTCCATTAATCTGCAACAGTTCCTCAGACTGTCATTCCTAATATTAACAGTTTTGAACAGCATGGGTCAGTTGTTTTATAGAAAGTCAACTTACTGAGGAAAGTTCTTTTGTAGACTGATAATTTTATCATTAGGTTCAGGTTACACATTTTGGGCAAGAATATTATATACAAATATTCTTAATGATAATGAGTGCCATGCAGGCAGGGAACACATCTTTTTCCTCCCTATTGTGTTCCTCCCTATTGTGTTCCTCCCTATTTGTGTTTCCTCCCTATTGTGTTCCAGTCCCAATTCCCTAGGACTGGCCTTTAAAAGGTGCTTAATATTTTTGAATGAATGAATATGTGAGTGAATAAATGAATGAATGAATGATGTAAGATGTACACTGCCATTAAGGCCTATTATTTTTCTACTTGAAAGGAGGAAGAACACCCTTCTCCTATATCCTAGTCCCATTTTTACTGTACATGTTTGAAGGCTTAAAGGTAACCCAGGACCTCTGTCAAGATCCACAGAGAAAGGAAATGAGATGGGACTATGAGGTGAGGCAAGCTGTAAAGTCTCTTTACCCTGGGGGTGGGTGATAATCATAATATTTTGAGAGTGGACAATGAATAAGATGGTTCTTAGATGGAAAGAAACACAGGACACAGAAGCTAGAAGTACATGGTATGTTTCCTTGCTGAAAGAAATTAGTCATTTGGATTTCAAGATTTTATTATACTTTCCTCCCCTAACTCCCATTTGAAAATAGAGAATGTCATTATGTAAATTGATTCCTGTCTCTTTTCCTTTTCCAGAAGGACAACCCCGCAATTCTCTCCTTCTCCACCATCCATCCCCATCCCTACTCACACACAGAAGTCTGTATCTTATAGCATTTATAAAAAGTGGTTGGGCGGTGATTCTCTCCAGATTATTTGTTGTTGGGAAACTGTAGAACTCCTTGGAATACTCATATGGATGTAGAGATTTTATCTCTGTCACCCAGGGGAAGTGAGATTATGAGAAGTACTCTTTACTTCTCAGAAATGTGTTTTCAGGCTTCCCTTGGGGCCCTTTCTCCAGCTCTGAGCATCTCAGAAATTTCTGACAGTCCTTTCTGAGGCATATGGGCCTTGGGATTGAATTCACCTATTTAATTCTGCAAGGCTTCAGAGTGCCTGATGTATGTGGTTCTTATCCCCCTTCTGAGACTCTACCTACCCTTGTCTTTGTAATCATTAATATCATCAGTTCCAAGAAAGCACCCTTTATCTCCATGTCAACTCTTCATTATCCTGAATTATAGTGGGAATAATCTAAAATAGTGAAAGGCACTAAAGTGACTTAGTTTTCAGTGGTGGAGTCCTGCCTAGAGATAATCCATAAAGTGAAAGTCTTCAGGGAAAGCAATCTGCCATCGTCCTCCCCCATGGGTGGCTGTATGGCATCTCTGCTTTGGCATCTAGAGAGGGAGGCAGAGGCAAGAACACAGCTTGTTCAGGCCTCATTGTGTTATCAGAGGCACCAGGCATCTATTGAGAGCTCTGCAAAACTTATCTCCATGACTTGTTTTCAAACTCTGGAGGAGGGCTTTCCTTATTAGAGTATCCAATACTTAGTTCAAAAACACCAATCTGTAGAAAACTTGTGAAACTATAATTTTTTCTAGGGTTTCCATCTCACCCAGAGTAACAGCCAAAGTTCTCACAGTGACTCTCAGACCCTACAGAAGGATCTGGCTTCCTGCTTTTTCTCTGACCTCATCCCTTACTGCTTCCCCCTCACTCACTCTGTCCTGGCCCCACAGACCTCCTTATTATCCTCAAAAATAGCCAAGTACCACTTCACACCCATTAGGATGATTGATATAAAAAAAACCAGAGGATAACAAGAGTTTGCAAGCATATGTAGAAATTGGGATGCTTGTGCATTGTTAGTGGGAATGTAAAATTGTGTAGCCACTGTGGAAAAAAGTATTGTGGGTTACAAAAAAACTACATATACACTTCTGGGTATATATCTCACAGAATTTAAAGGAGGAACTCAAAAAGACATCTGTATACCCGTATTTGTAACACCATTATTCACAACAGCTAAAGGTGAAACATCCACTTGACCATCAGTGGATGGATGGATAAACAAGATGTGGGATATACAGACAATGGAATATTATGCAGCCTGGAAGAGGAGGGACATTCTGACATATGCTATAAAATGGATGAACCTTGAAGATGTAATGTTAAGTGAAATAAGCTGGTCACAAAAGTACAAATTGTATTATTCTACTTATATGAGGTATCCAGAGTAGTCAAATTCATGAAGACAGAAAGCTCACAGAGACAGAAAGTACAGGAGCTACAGGGAGTTACTGTTTAGTGGGTACAGAGTTTCAGGTGAGGAAGATTAACAAGTTTTGGAGATGGATGGTGGTGATGGTTACACAAAAGTGTGAAGGTGAGGCTCTCTTGGACCATCCATTTTAAAATCACCACCTACTCTGAACACATCCTAGCCTTTGCTTTGCTTCCATTTTTTTAATCTGATTTTGTTAACTAATCCCTTTTACCATTGGGTAAGAGACATGGCCCCAGTGTTCATGGTGGATTTTCTCTGTTTACTTTTCTTATGTATTCTGGACTGTTTCCAGTTTAGAAGTGTTGGTGTGCACAGGCACTACATTATTATTAATTAAAGTTCTCACCCTCAACTCAAACCCCTACTCTTGTTCATGACTGCCCCCTATCAGAGTTGTAGGGTTGCTGAGTTAGAAGTTCAGAACCTCTGGGGAAGCTAAGCTATGCAAAAAGCTGTATACTTGTTTATTTGGGAGCCACTGGTTTGATTGGTCCCAGAGTTTTTGTTGTCTGGAAATTCTAAGTAGGACAAGAGAATTTACATACTTTGAGATCAGGAAAGAGCTGTGCTTGGATACAAAGGGTTTGATATAATCTCTGTAAAGGAATGTTGCATTTAAATTCCACTTCTCCGAAACTTTGAGCACTTGAAAATAATTATTTAACATCCTCTGTAGCCTTCCTCTAAAGTCTTTATCAAACTTCTAGCAAAGCAACTGATATCCAAACTATCTTTGAGGCTATTCAGGAGAAGCCACAAGGCCAACATACTGATTGGCAAAAGTGTTAATGCACAAGCATGGGAAACAGTGAGACTTACTGACTTTAAATTTTTTTTGAAAAGGAAAGGTCTAGAGTGAAGGCAGTACCCTTCTTAGAGACAGAGGAATGAACACAATGACCCTCCAGGACAGAGGAGAGCAGGTGAGGCTGTCTGGGAAAGTAAGACAGCCTGCAATTTACTGGGTATATATTGTTGGATTTAGCAGGTGTTCTTTTTGGCCATTCATGATGGATATTTTGTTTTGGAGTTTTTAAGGAGCTCAGAAACTGAGATAAACACAGAGAAGAAGTAGAAAGAGAGAGCCAGGGGTATTTTGGAATTCATACAAGCTGAATTCATGTCCCCTGACCCCTGCTCTGTATTTCTTTAAGCACATCCCCTGTGTAAGCACCTTCTTAGGGAGGGATTGTTTCTTAATTAAAGTAAGATTCACAGACACAGAGCCCACATTAGGAAATGTCTTCAGGAAATGCACTTGAAATAGATGATGGTGCCTGTTCTAGTTTATTTACAACTTACACCTTTGTTTGGCCCATTCTATCTTTCCAAGCAAACAAACAAACAAACCTTCTAGGAATCTCAAGATATATTAGTCATTCAATACATCTCTATATGCATTTTCTCTGTCCCAAATGCCTCTTAAGTTTCCTTGCTACAATTATGAGAAGATCCTTATCCTGGGTAGTGAGAGTTAGAAGGGGAGTGTGGAATTCAGAAGGAGGTATATGGATCCTGGCCCTTCCCTCCCAAAGTTTTCGGGAATTTAAGTGACACACCCAGGACACCAGCCGATAGAAAGGGGAAATGTTTCACATGAGCAGCAGGATGCCCTGTAAGTGTTGGTGGGAAGAGGAGGAAGGTTGGAGATGGGGCTCAATCATGATGGCTTAGAAAAGGCCACCTAGATGTTGAGATGGGGGAGGTTGTAGAATAGGTTTGAGAAAAGCTAGAGCATCAAGACTGGACAGAAAGGCGTGAGGAGGACATCCCTGGCAGGACAGGCACTTAGGCCAAAGGCTCAACCCAGGAAGGGTAAGTCAGGATGTGAGAAACTGAGTTAGGAAGGAGGTGATGGACCTGAGGGTTGGGAGAGAATTAGGATGGGGCTCTGACAGCTGAGTCAGAGTCTGGACTGAATAAAAACCATTAGAATAACCACAGATTACTGCACAGAGAGAGGGAATTTCTGAACATTGGTTTTGAAAACAGTGATTCTCTGTGTTGTTACAAACTGGATTTGTGATAGTCTCTCTCAGGATTCCCAATAATGGGTTTGCTTTCTCTTCTGTAAGCTTGCTTGCTTATTTTTTTTCTGCTTGTTGGTGTCATAAAATATGATTATTTATTCCCAGATGTTTTGTTCTTTAGATTATTTCTCTGATATCTTCATAGTTTGTCTGTAGTCCACTTTTGCTCATATTTAGTAAAAGTGGGAAGAGCACAAGGACAACCCTGCACAACACAGCTGAAGGAAACAGAAATTATCAAAAACATTGCCCCTCTCCAACCCTGCCATTCAGATGGTCCTCCTCTGGCATTCCTCCTTAAAGTCCATGGTTGGACTTCAGAAGAGTGTAGGACATTTTTTTGAGGTGACCAACCTCAAAGGGTGTGTGATTCAACAAATGAGAGGAACCACTCTTGTGTCTTTGTTCCCAAGAACAAAGGTGGCTCCCCAGAGGGAGAAACATGGTACAAGCATCCTTAGTGCCCAGAAAGGAGCCTCCAGAGACAGTTGAAGGAGCTGATGGAGAAAGAAGAATTGGGAAAAGGGAAATGGGTTCAGAGGGGACTGGTAAGAGGGGTGTCCAGTCTTCCCTTGTTCTCTACCCTCTTTCTAGCAGGCATTCTTTCTCTGTGTTCCCCATGTCCTGACGATTACAGGATTCTGGTTCCCCTTGAATTTAATTCTATTGAGAGCCTGCTCACAGTGTCATCTCATGCAATTCCTTTGTCGAACCCAAAGTGCACGGAGTGGAAACAACCCTCCTTCAGTCACGGGCTTTTAGCACCATTGCTTCCTGTCAGGCACCTTTACAAAGCATTTTATTTTCCCCTTTCATCCTGATCTCTATTCTCATTTTCTCTTCTCACAGTGGGTGTGTGTGTGTGGGGGGGGGGATTACTGTCCTGTATTTAACAAATGATCTTCCAGTATATGCTCTACATATATATTTAGACACATTCATCCACTCAACAACAGTTGCAGATGTGAGGAATACAGCCAGGAGCAAAATATTTTTTTTTAAAGTCATGTTTTCATGGAGCTTACATTCTTTTGAAGTGAGACAAATCATGAACAAATAAGTAAGACATTTAGTACTTTGGGCAGTGGTATGTGTTATAGAAAAAAGAGCAGGGGGATAAGGTATGTTATGTGTGATTAGGAGCAGATTGCAGTTTTATATGGGGTGATTAAGAAGGTCATGCTACACATGTCCTATTTCACTAAATGCAGTGAAGTGAGCAGCCATGTGGATATGTGGGCTATAAGTGCTGCAGTTATAGGGGACACCAAGTACAAAAGCCTTGAGGTAGGGTCTCGCCTGGTATGTTAGGAGGCCAGAAGGTTAGGAGACCAGTGGCTAGAGAAAAATGAATGGGAAGAGAGAAACAGAGGCTGAGAGGTAGTTGGGTCAGTGACCAATACTGTAGGACTTTGTAGGCCATTGTAAATGCAGACATTGGCTTTTACTCTGAATAAAAGGGAAACCAATGGAAGGTTTTGAGCAGAGGAATGATGTGATATTTTTAACAGATATGTGTGTATCCTTGACAATTATACAGCATTTTTGTCTGTTTTATAAATGTGCATAAATGGCATTGTGCTTTACACCTCATCCTGCTTTTACTTTCCCTACTTGTCGTTGTTTCTGAGAGGTACCCATGTTGTTAAATGTAAATCAAATTTATTATTTCTGACTTCTGTGCAGCATCTCATTGTGCACATACCACACATTTTATTTATATATCCCTCTAGTAACAGATGCTGGCGTAGCTCCAACTACTTGCTGCCACTAATAGTCCTGTGATGAACATGCTCATATGAGCCTCCTTATGGATTCAGGAGAGAGTTCCTTGGAGTGTTTACCTCAGAGAGGGATTGTAGGGTGGAAGGATGTGTGCATTCTTAACTCCAATAAGATTGTGCTTCAGGATGGTGGCCCCAGTGACACTCCCACCAATGGTGCATGATAGTTTGTATCCTCTCATCAAATTCTCATGTTGATCCAATAAAAGTAAGTTTCCTCATGGATGAGGAAACTGAGGCTTAGAGAGATTAAGAAAATTACCTTGTTTCTATAGTCAAGCAGAAGATCCAGGGCTCATATCCAAAATCTCTAACATAATGTTCATTGCTCTTCCCTCTCTAGTACCCAGCATTGCCTCTTCCAGAAATAAGATGAGGCATCTATGATTACAGATTACTTTATTATTATTATTATTATTATATTAAAGCCTTACATTTTTCAATGCCTTCTCTAACGCAGTAAGCCTAGGACCCCCAAGTGATTAGCAACAGCATGTATGAGGGTATCTAATTAGTGTCCGTAGAGTTTCAAGGCAAAATATATGGAATAAAACCATATTCATTGTCTCACGATGGCTAGCTAACAGGCTTGAGTTTTAGTGGATGATTTTGAAGATAGACATATGCAAAGACTAATTTATTTTCAAAGCTTGAAGACTTTATAGCAGATTTTCATATTAAATATTTGGTAGATTATATTAAGTACATAGTGTTTGCTAGGCACTGAACTAAGTATTTTATACTCATAATTTCATTTACTCCTCACAATTATCCTATGCAGTATTTGCTTTTATTCCCATTTGACTGATGTGGAAACTAAAGCCCCTGGAGGTGAACTAATTTGTCCAGAGTCACCTGGTATGAGGTTGAGTTGTGATTTGCACCTGAGCAGTTTACATTCAGAGACTTACTCCTAACTACTAAACTGTGCTGCCTTTTTGTGAAGAAAGCTTTTAGAATCTCTTAGCTTTCAAATTGAGGACCTGTTCTTCTCAGCTGGGTGGTTGAGAGCAGTCATGGGAAGTGGACAAGAATCTCCAGAGTGAGAGGATATGACATTTGAAAATGTCCCCAGGTGTCTTCATTATGCTTCCCTCTGTCTCCCGAAGTCAGAACCTCTGCATTAGGACATCCCACCTAGATTATAGGACCTGAGCATAATGCCTTCAGAAAAGTAGGGATTCTCCACCTGGGCATGAGTTGTTCATTGCCTGTAACCCAAGGTAGCCTGATATTTTTAAACAAGTGTCATCAAAGGCAAATGACCTATGTGTGGCTTATACTTGCCATGAATGATATACAGTCAAGGTTTTATCACAGGTGGTTTTCCCTTCACACTTTTGATTTTGCTTGCCTTCTATAAGGAAGGTAATACCATTTAAATTTTTTACCTGAGCCAGGTTTATAAAGGTTGCTTGGCTACAAAGCGTGTATTTCAAATTCAAGTAGATAGCAATTATAGATTTTGTGTTCTTTCAGGTTTCTCTTCTCAGTTTGTACATGTTCAACAAAATATGTATTGAGTACCTAACTCACAGTCTAATGGAGTTAGGCAGCTGAGCTGGAATTTTGACATATTAGGAAAAATGGCACACGGAGTAACCCTAGCATTATGAGAGCACACAGGAAGGGCAGCATAAGGGTCTGGAGAAGCTTGCTGGGGAAGCAACATCTGAGCTGGGAACTGAAAGAGAAGTGGGGGTTAGCTATGTGAAGGGGACAAGAGGGCATTACAGGCAGGGAACAGGGTGAGTGTGGAATTTCACAACTGGGAAATTGTGCAGGAACTTGGCAAGGGACGAGGCTGGAGGGATCAGCACAAGTCAGATGATGAAGGAAGGATTATGAAGGAAGGGCAGTGGGAATCACTGAAGGGTTGAAGCCTGGGGGTAGGTGGGAGATACGTCAATCACATTTATACTGTAGAAAGTTCCATGAGTGAACAATTGATCCTCCTTATCTATCTCGTGAGCTTGTTGGTAAATCATAACGCTGGAGCTGGTGGGCAGCACAGAAGGAATTTAGATGGATTTGTAGACAGAAGGTCAGACCCATAAGTCAAGTGTTCCTTTTGATAATCTGTAGAAGAGACTTTTCCATTTTGATTTGATCTTTCCATCTTTAGAAACCTCTGACATTTGCCAAAATTCTCTCAAAACCAAAGCCTGAGTAGGGAGGAGAGAGGGGCCTGCATGACTTTGTTTTTTTCTGTTCTGCACTACTCATTCCTGGGGCATTGCTGTGAATTGTTCACCTGAAGCCTTATTCTGCTTGAGGAGGGGCCATTTGAATAGCAGCAACAAAGAAAAGCAAAAGAGGAACCAGATATTTGGCATATTCAGACAACGGTTTGAGTGAGTTAAAAACCCTTGTGAAAACTTAATAGGGAGTTTTAAGTGAGTGTTTTAATACAAGCTCCTAGAGCAGGCAGGGTCTCCAAGCTGCTGGAAGCTAACATCACAGATGAGGCAAAGTGGTTATAGAGCAGTGTGGACAATGAGGAGAATGTCTGCAGAAGTGAACTCACTTTCCTGGAACCCAGAGAGGGAGGAGACAGAGGAATTGTTTGGTTGTGAGCTACTGAGCTAGGTGACTTACTTCTTTTCTCCCTACCCATCATAGTCTCGTAGACCATGGTTTATAAAACTTATAAAACTTTACTTAAAACTTTACTACAACTTATAAAAGTTGTAGTAAATTTTGTCTTGTTGCTTTGGGTAAGGCTTAATTAATGTCAGCATTCATAAAACCACCTTTCTGGCTCTTCTCCCTACTTAGTAATGGACCCTTGATTGGCTGCTGCACCTATATCTCCAGTGTTTCCTCACCAGGCAGCCTTGTCCTCTGATTCTTGCAGGTAGTTATGAAGGCCATGCCTCTTTCTCCCTCTTCCTCTCTTCTCACAGCGCCCCCTGTGGGCCTAGATGGGTAAAGTGAAGGGTTGGACTGTACATTCTTTGCCATCAGTACAACTAAATGGATGATGCAGAATGAGGAGAAAAGGGGGCAAAGTGCCATCTGACCTTGGGTAGCTTATGTTGGGACTAAGGGTTTTAAGACTGGGGACCATATTTGTATTTTAAACTCAGGTGATATTTAAAAATGGGTCTTTTAAAAAGAATTATTCACCATGATCAAGTGGGATTCATTCCTGGGATGCAGGGCTGGTTCAACATTCGCAAATCAATCAACGTGATACATCACATTAACAAAAAAAAAGAGAAGAACCATATGATCCTGTCAATCGATGCAGAAAAGGCCTTCAACAAAATCCAGCACCCTTTCTTAATAAAAACCCTTGAGAAAGTCGGGATAGAAGGAACATACTTAAAGATCATAAAAGCCATTTATGAAAAGCCCACAGCTAACATCATCCTCAACGGGGAAAAACTGAGAGCTTTTTCCCTGAGATCAGGAACACGACAAGGATGCCCACTCTCACCGCTGCTGTTTAACATAGTGCTGGAAGTTCTAGCATCAGCAATCAGACAACAAAAGGAAATCAAAGGCATCAAAATTGGCAAAGATGAAGTCAAGCTTTCGCTTTTTGCAGATGACATGATATTATACATGGAAAATCCGATAGACTCCACCAAAAGTCTGCTAGAACTGATACATGAATTCAGCAAAGTTGCAGGATACAAAATCAATATACAGAAATCAGTTGCATTCTTATACACTAACAATGAAGCAACAGAAAGACAAATAAAGAAACTGATCCCATTCACAATTGCACCAAGAAGCATAAAATACCTAGGAATAAATCTAACCAAAGATGTAAAGGATCTGTATGCTGAAAATTATAGAAAGCTTATGAAGGAAATTGAAGAAGATTTAAAGAAATGGAAAGACATTCCCTGCTCATGGATTGGAAAAATAAATATTGTCAAAATGTCAATACTACCCAAAGCTATCTACACATTCAATGCAATCCCAATCAAAATTGCACCAGCATTCTTCTCAAAACTAGAACAAGCAATCCTAAAATTCATATGGAACCACAAAAGGCCCCGAATAGCCAAAGGAATTTTGAAGAAGAAGACCAAAGCAGGAGGCATCACAATCCCAGACTTTAGCCTCTACTACAAAGCTGTCATCATCAAGACAGCATGGTATTGGCACCAAAACAGACACATAGACCAATGGAATAGAATAGAAACCCCAGAACTAGACCCACAAACGTATGGCCAACTCATCTTTGACAAAGCAGGAAAGAACATCCAATGGAAAAAAGACAGCCTCTTTAACAAATGGTGCTGGGAGAACTGGACAGCAACATGCAGAAGGTTGAAACTAGACCACTTTCTCACACCATTCACAAAAATAAACTCAAAATGGATAAAGGACCTAAATGTGAGACAGGAAACCATCAAAACCTTAGAGGAGAAAGCAGGAAAAGACCTCTCTGACCTCAGCCGTAGCAATCTCTTACTGGACACATCCCCAAAGGCAAGGGAATTAAAAGCAAAAGTGAATTACTGGGACCTTATGAAGATAAAAAGCTTCTGCACAGCAAAGGAAACAACCAACAAAACTAAAAGGCAACCAACGGAATGGGAAAAGATATTCGCAAATGACATATCGGACAAAGGGCTAGTATCCAAAATCTATAAAGAGCTCACCAAACTCCACACCCGAAAAACAAATAACCCAGTGAAGAAATGGGCAGAAAACATGAATAGACACTTCTCTAAAGAAGACATCCGGATGGCCAACAGGCATATGAAAAGATGTTCAGCGTCGCTCCTTATCAGGGAAATACAAATCAAAACCACACTCAGGTATCACCTCACGCCAGTCAGAGTGGCCAAAATGAGCAAATCAGGAGACTATAGATGCTGGAGAGGATGTGGAGAAACGGGAACCCTCTTGCACTGTTGGTGGGAATGCAAATTGGTGCAGCCGCTCTGGAAAGCAGTGTGGAGGTTCCTCAGAAAATTAAAAATAGACCTACCCTATGACCCAGCAATAGCACTGCTAGGAATTTATCCAAGGGATACAGGAGCACTGATGCATAGGGGCACTTGTACCCCAATGTTCATAGCAGCACTCTCAACAATAGCCAAATTATGGAAAGAGCCTAAATGTCCATCAACTGATGAATGGATAAAGAAATTGTGGTTTATATACACAATGGAATATTACGTGGCAATGAGAAAAAATGAAATATGGCCTTTCGTAGCAACGTGGATGGAACTGGAGAGTGTGATGCTAAGTGAAATAAGCCATACAGAGAAAGACAGATACCATATGGTTTCACTCTTATGTGGATCCTGAGAAACTTCACAGGAACCCATGGGGGAGGGGAAGGAAAAAAAAAAAAAAGAGGTTAGAATGGGAGAGAGCCAAAGCATAAGAGACTTAAAAACTGAGAACAAACTGAGGGTTGATGGGGGGTGGGAGGGAGGAGAGGGTGGGTGATGGGTATTGAGGAGGGCACCTTTTGGGATGAGCACTGGGTGTTGTATGGAAACCAATTTGTCAATAAATTTCATAAAAAAAAAATAAATAAATAAAATAAAATTCAAAAAAATAAAATAAAATAAAAAAAATAAAAATGGGTCTTTAATTGAGGCCCTCTGGTTTGTGAATTAATGTGTCATAACTCATGCTCAAGCACCGTGCAAACATCCCACATGTAATTATGCACAATAAATTCATGTTCTGTTGTGTCTTACAGCTTTATTTGTTAGTTAGTTTGTTTGTTTGTTTAGAGAGCATGAGTGAATGAGGCACAGAGGGAGAGAGAGAGAGAATCTTAAGCCAACTCCATGTCCAGCATGGAGCCTGATGCAGGGCTCGATCTCACAACTGTGAGATAATGACCTAAGCCAAAATCAGAAGTCAGATGCTTAACTCATTAAGCCACCCAGGTGCCCCTCTTATAGCTTAATTAGTACATGAAGCTGCATGCGTTAGATGAACCCAAAGGGGCTGGCATCATGTGGTGTATAAAATAAGAGAATGTTGGGAAGTATTTGGCACTTCTTTTGTGGTGGGGGGAGAGAAACAGGGTTGATTTGTCTATGATGTCCTTTGGTGTCGCTCTCTGCAAAATCTGTGCTGCAACAGGTGCTATGGGACTTTTGATCTTCGGTTGGTTGGTTGGAAATGGGTTCAGTAAATAGTTATTGTTTACTTAGGCATTGTGGAGGGACAGCACATACCAGAAGAAATACAGCGTAGCAGCTTTGAAGCCTGAGAAGCTAAACTCAGCAGCCCCAAACCATAAGCTTAACTCAGCCTCACTGAAGATGATACCAGACTCTGTACCCCCTGGACTTGCTACAGCTCTCTGATCCTACAATCCTCTTCAGTTCCAGCCAGAATGCTGCGTCGGGCACTTCGCAGATTTGGTCAAATGCTGGTACGCAGATGTACGCCGGAGGAAAAGAAAACTGAACCTACCCCTCTCAGATGGCTAAGCACTTTGGATTTAGTGGTCCTGGGTATAGACTACACTCTGGGTGCAGGTGTGTATTTCCTGGCTGGCGAAGTGGCCAGCAATCAAGCAGGACCAGCCACTGTGATCTGCTTTTTGGTGGCTGTCCTATCTTGTGCATTGGCTGGGCTGTGCTATGCAGAGTTTGCTGTCCGGGTTCCCCATTCTGGCTCTGCATATCTCTACAGCTATGTCACTATAGGTGAACTCTGGGCTTTCATCACTGGCTGGAACTTCATCCTCTCCTATGTTGCTGGCACAGCCAGTGTAGCTCGGGCATGGACAACAGCTTTTGACTACCTGATTGGGAACCAGATCTCTCAGACCCTGCATGAGAGTATCTTACTGCATGTTCAACAGGTCCTTGCAGAATATCCAGACTTCTTTGCTATGGGTCTGGTGTTGTTGCTCACCG
This sequence comes from Prionailurus viverrinus, assembly GCF_022837055.1. NCBI lineage: Eukaryota > Metazoa > Chordata > Mammalia > Carnivora > Felidae > Prionailurus > Prionailurus viverrinus. The sequence goes on along the minus strand of NC_062567.1, from coordinate 51,407,095 downwards.
GAGTGCTGGCTCTGAGGGCTAGGGAGTCAGTACTGTTTACCAAAGTGATCACATTGGTGAGCCTTTTGATTCTTGTCTTTGTCATCATCTCTGGATTCTTTAAGGGAGAACTGCACAACTGGAAGCTCACAGAAGAGGACTACATAAAGGCTGGACTCAATGACACATTAAGCTTGGGCCCCCTGGGCTCTGGAGGATTTGTGCCTTTTGGCTTTGAGGGGATTCTCCGTGGAGCAGCTACCTGTTTCTATGCATTTATAGGTTTTGACAATATTGTTACCAGAGCTGAGGAAGCCCAGAATCCCCAGCGTTCCATCTGCATGGGCATTGTGATTTCACTGTTCATCTGCTTTTTGATGTATTTTTGTGTCACTTCAGCACTTACACTTATGGTGCCTTACTACCAGCTCCAACCTGGGAGCCCTTTGCCTGAGGCATTTCTATATATTGGCTGGGCCCCTGCCTGCTATATTGTGGCTATTGGAGCTCTCTGCACTCTTTTCACTACAATCTTGAATGATATGTTCTCTGCACGTTGGGTGATCTCTGTGATGGCAAAGGATGGCCTCCTGTTCCATGTCCTTGCCAGGACCCACACCAGCAGACATATCCCCATTGTGGCCACTGTGGTCTTGGGCATTATGGCAGCAGTCATTGCTTTCTTCTTTGAACTCATTCATCTTGTGGACTTCATGTCCATTTGGACCCTGTTTACTCACTCCCTGGTAGCTATTTGTATCCTCATCCTCAGGTATCAGCCCGAGGTGAAGAATGGGGGAAATGAAGCAGAGGTGTGGGAGGAGAATGGACCTGCAGGAGAGCAGCTGACTCTACAGGAACTACTTTTCACAGGCAGCTCCACCCCCACTCCACTCTCTGGCCGGGTTGTCTATGTTTGCTCCTCACTGCTTGTTCTGCTGCTCACTCTTTGCCTGGTGCTGGCCCACTGGCCAGTTCTGCTTTCTGGAGACCCAGTGTGGATTTCAGTGGTTGTGGTGCTCCTGGTGCTCATCACTGGGATCACTGGGGTCATCTGGAGACAGCCGCAGAGCTCCAGTTCCCTTCCCTTTAAGGTCCCTGCTCTGCCTCTCCTCCCACTACTGAGTGTATTTGTGAATGTTTGCCTTATGATGCAAATGACAGCTGACACCTGGGCCCGATTTGGTGTCTCCATGCTGATTGGGTTTGCTATCTACTTCAGCTATGGGATCCAGCACAGCCGAGTCGCTAACCCCACTTAATTTAGCACCAAAACTATAGACCTTGGTCTCGGCAGTGACAGTATATATTCACTTTTACATCATCACACCTAAATGCAGTCTTGTCCCTGCACGATTTTGGAGAGTACTCTTGAGTGCATGGAAAGCTAGGACTCCCATGGGATGTTGGCAAGGGAATGCTAATAGGGTTCTGTACATATTGTAGAGTGAAGGATGTGTCTTTGCTCTCTCTCTGTCTCTGTCTCTCTCTCTTTTTACTTGTCTACTTTACAGTTTTGTCTGTAGCTGCTCATTGGCCTTACTGGCTTTAAAAAATAATATTATTAAAATAAACTAGAAAAGTGTTTTTTTTTCTTTGAGCAAATATTCAGTAGTGATATTACTGGACTATATGGTAATTCTATTTTTAATTTTTTTAGGAACCTGCGCACTACTTTCCCTAGAAACTGTACCAGTTTACATTCCCACCAACAGTGCATGATAGTTTTTTTTCCTCCACATTCTCACCAACACTTATTATTTCTTATCTTTTTTTCTTTTAGCCAATCTGACAAAGTAAGTGATATCTCATTGCAGTTTTAATTTGTGTTTCCCTGGTGATTAGTGATGATGAGTATCTTTTCGTGTGTCTGTTGGTCTTTGTCCATTTTATAAATGGATTTTTTGATGTTGAGTTGTATAAGTTCTTTATATATTTTGGATATTAACCCTACTGGATATATCATTTGCAAATATCCACTCCTACTCAGTAAGCAGCCATTTTGTTTTGTGTATGGTTTTCTTTGCTGTGCAAAAGCTTCTTCTTTACATGAATAAGAAAAGATATATATACCTTTATGTTTATTGTAACATTACATACAGTAGCCAGGATATGAAAATAACCCAATTGTCCATTAATATATATATGGTAGAAAATACTCAGCCATTGAAAAAATGAAATGTTGCCATTTACAACAACATGGATGGACCTAGACGGTGTAATGCTAAGTGAAACAAACCCAGCAGAGAAAGATAAATACTATATGATTTCACTCATATGTGGAATTTAAGTAATAAAAAATATCTTGGGGCGCTTGGGTAGCTCAGTCAGTTAAGTACCCCACTGCAGCTCAGTTCACATTCTCACAGTTCATGGGTTTGAGCCCTGCATTGGGCTCTGTGCTGACAGAACCTGGAGCCTAATTCAGATTCTGTGTCTCCATCTGTCTTTGCCCCCACCCCCGTTCATGCTCTGCCTCTCTCTCTCTCAAAAATTAAATAAACATTTAAAAAAAGAGTACACTTATCTTTATGATTACTCCGAAATTTATGGAATTGCTGAATCCTTATATTGTACACCTGAGAATAATATAATGACACTATATGTTAATTATACTTCAATTAATAACATAAAGGAAACTAGAAAAAATACAAAAATAAAGATGAAATATGGCCCCTGCCTTTAAGGAGTTTATATTCTTTTTTTTTAAGTTTATTTATTTATTTTGAGATAGAGAGAACAAATAGGGAAGGGGAAGAAGCAGGGGGACAGAGGATCCAAAGCAGGGTCTATGCTGACAGCAGAGAGTCTGACACGGGACTCAAACTCATAAGCCGTGAGATCATGACCTGAGCTGAAGTCAGACACTTACCCTAAATCCATCCAGCCACTCCAAGAGCTTATATTCTAATACAAAGGGTAAAGTATACCTGTAACATAAAGTATAAAGCTATCATAAGTAATACACAAATAAAGTGTCTTGGGAATTCAGAGTGGAGGGTGATCATTTGTGGCTGGCACAGTAATGAGAGTTGATTGGTGAAATCAGAGACATCTTTGTAAACGAATGATATTTGGGTTATCCCTCTCCAAAGATAGATAGGATTTTGCCACACATGGGTACTAGGGAGAGATTGTAGGCAGAGATAATGACACTAGGAGAATGAGGCAATGTTTGTTCAGACTCCACTGAGCAGGCTATGTAGCTTGACCCTTGGCAGTGGGCGGGAGGGGAGTGAGCGTGCAACAGAACCCACACAGGTGGATTGGAGCCAGGGCTTTCCTCTGAGCACAAAGCACTTTGGCTTTAAACCCACTACCCATGGTGTAAAGCCCTGGGGTTTGTTCCTCTACTTGGCTATTTCTGTATTCTTGAACTTTGCAGTTTCTCTACAGTTGTCTGCTTTGGTCCACCTGCTCAGAAAGTGCACAGCCGAGAGCCAAGTATCCTGGGTTTTGGTCTTGTTTCTACCACTAACTAGCAATGTGACCTTGAGCAAGCCACTCAGTACCTGCATTCTGCTCAATAAAAAACAAAAAAACAACAAAAAACAAAAAACCCTGCATTTCTCCCTCCTATGTCTGGAATCAGCTGTTACCCAAGACATAGGTGAATAAACTGTCAGCTTTAGATATGAAACGTGATTGGCTTGCTAGTCCTGCATCACTAAATTAGGCAGACTTAGTCCTCATCATAAGCAGCGCTGAGTACCTTCTGCCTCCCACCACAGGAGAAAACCTGCTTTTCTTCTGTGAGCAATGTAGAATACATGTGTCCAGTGGGCTGATTGGTTCTGGAAAAAAAAAAAAAACAAAAAAAAAAAAACTTAAACCCAAGAACTGGGAAGGGGCTGAGCTGGGCATGCTCAGTGCTGTCTCTTCAACCCACTAATCAAAGTCACAATGAAAGATGGTGGGTGGAGAGAAGCCAGGAATAGCAGTCTGCACAATGGTGCTCAAACTTGAACTGATGTCAGCTCACCTGGAGGGCTTGTGAAACACACATTGCTGGGCTCCTCCTCTAGCATTTGGAATTCAGTAGGCCTGGGTGGGGTCTTCTCCAGGGACCTCACACTGAAGACCAAGACTCCAGCTTGTCCATGTGTAAAGATGAAGCCATTGAAATATGGTGCCCTTTGAACATTTACTTCATTTCATGAAAAATTTAGATTAAAATACCATCATTAATGCTTTCACAGTGGGGAAAGCATAGTGAACCATTTCACAATGTATATGCTTATCCAATCACCACAACGTACACTTTAAATATCTTACAACTTTATATGTCAGTTATACCTCAATAAGGCTGAAATAAAAAAAGAAAATACCACAGTTATCTGTGTGTCTTTATTTTCTTTATTTTTTTTTTCCTGACCATAGATAAGGAGTATATCTTGTTCACTTCCCCAAAGCATCACCCAGGACCAGGCACATAATGAGAAATGAATTGTTAAATTGAATTAACTCTCACATTTTTCTTTGGTATAGAATACTGTCCTTCCTTTCAGGCTAGCATTGTGCCTCTCCTTTAAAACAATCTTCTGGGAGACTTCATTGACAAACAGCCTTTCTCTCAATCCAGAACAATATATCTAGACCTGTACCTAGGTCTGTACCTAGATACATCTAGAAGTGTACCCAGGCACTTCTAGTTTTGCTTTGTGTGTCTCAGTCTGAGTTCTGGTTACTGTCCTGTCTGATTCATCAGAGTGGAGTCTTGTTCAGGGCAAGGAGTAGTTTCTCCCCTTCCTGTAGACCCAACAGTAAGAACAGTGTTGTTCATTCAAAGAGCAACGTGGAAAATACAAGGCTATCTCAGGAGAAAGGCTGATTGGGCCTTCCCTAGTCCTGCTCTATATTCCCATGGGATGTGGAGAGGGTCCAGAAGTAGCAAATTCATAGAAGGCCCAACCAAATTTACCTGACTCCAGGGACTCCCAGAAGAGGAGACCAACTTCAACATGGGCACAACAGGCATCTTTCTTGACAGAGGTTTATGGTTGGCATAGGAGGGCCAGTGTTCTCTATTTGTGTATGTGTCCTGCCCTGGAAGGGAGGGATATGAAGCTACTTTCTTACTTGTGGAATTTCTCATATTCTCACAGGGAGTAGGTGCCTCCAGGGAAGGCTGTAGAGGCAGGATTATTATATATTTACCAACTCCTTTAGATGCTTTTTTAAGAGACTTGTGCAAAAACCTTGTGAGAGAATCTAAGATTCTTTGGGGAGAGAAAATTCACACCCCCAAATGGGGTGGAAAATGAACTTAAATTAGTAACTGGATAGAGATGGAGACATCATTACTTTGGAAGGGAAGGTATGAGTAGAAGCTGAGAAAGAGGTATTTGTTGAGAGACACTATCTGGAGGAGGATGCCTATAGAGCAATTTGGAAAATAAAATATGGATAAGTGAGTTGGAAAGGAAATGGGACAATAATTCTAAGGTACATGGACCTTCAGGACTTATGAAAGAATGACACACTTGTGAGGGATGTATTTATTCACATTTGGAGGGAATTTATGAGCCTGATTTGTATTTTGTTTTGTGCCATGGAGTGAGATTCCCAAATCAGGATGGGATGAGTTATGACTGTCTTTGCCATATAGAGGACATACAGAACAGTGTGAATAGATGGACTTCTCCTGGGAGACAGTTATAGCACCGGTTACAGTCATCTAGTTCCTTGCTCTTCAATGTATGGTAATGGACCAGCTGTGTGGGTGTCACCTGGGAGCTTGTTAGAAATGCAGAATCTTAGGCCCCAACCATATCTACAGAATCAGAATATACATTTTTAACAAGATCCAAAGTGATTTGTATGCCCTTTTGGGTGTGAGTAGTGCTGGCCTTAGATGATGGATGATAGGTGTCTGACCTCAGATGAGTACTCTGGAAGTTCTGAAAACTTTGGAATTGAGAACATAAGAGGAGGGGTCTAGGTTGGGGAAATTGAATTTGGGGAAGAGGGAGACATGTGGGCCCTGGCTGCCCTCCTATCCCCAGGTCTCTCAAACCAGTCACTGTGCCAGGTTTGACACTCTGCCCACTTTGGGAAAATGCCTGCCATGCTTATGCTGGAGTCTTCCTGGTCCTCAGGAGCTCCCCTGGGGCAAGTGTTGGGTAGGTCAGGACAGCTGTCAATTCTGTTTCCCCTACTTCATATGATGGCCTGAAAGGGACGGGGGAGGTCATATCAGTCATGCCCCAACTCAGGGTTGTACTGTCCCTTAGTCAAATGCATGATAACGCGATGACACTGAGAAGGCTACGGAGGTTGGGGAATTGAAATAGGAGTTCTTAACTACCTGTCCTGGAAATTAGGATAATTTCATTTTTCAAAATTTTAAAGAGAAACCCAATGGCTGAAAAAGGGTTTAAACTCCTGTAGGGACGAAACTAATTCTTTTTAAGAGATATTTTGATGATTTTTAATGGGTTAATAACAAACTATGTGAGACCTATAATTACAGAGACCTGGAGCAATAAGCAATGGAACAATGTTACCCGGTGGGCATTTCAGAATTTTCTTAAGTTTTGCAGGGTTTGTGTACCTCACTCCCAATCAGAACGAGTGATAAAGAGAGGCCAACATAGAAGGAAAACAGATTGAGACTGAACATAAGGAAGAATTTTCTGAGATTACAGGGTGACAGGGGAGATGGGAGGGAGCAGGCTCTCTAGCCGTGTGTATGGCTGTGTCACTTGGGTTTTGAATGCCTCAGATGGGCTCCTGCCCAGAAACAGGGAAATGCACCAAATGAAGTTTCAAAAAAATTTTTTTTATCCGAAGAATTCTCCAATCAACTCCTGAAATGAAAGGCCAGGGTGAATGTGTGATGTATGTAAGGCAGTGAGGCATGGGGTTGATGAGTGACGGAAGGAAAAATTATTAGAGCATTGAAATCTGCTGAAAATTTTAAAACGTCTTGGATTTAGGAAAATAAATTGCATGTTAGGGCTCAAATAAGAGTTTTAGGTTTCCGTGTTCTTTATCTCTCCATGTGTTTATCTTGTCTCATTGATGAGATTTAAAAACCCCTAAGGGAAAAGAAAAACTCTTTTATGTATTACCTCTTCATATCTCCATGCCCACAAAATGATGAAGATAATAGCTCCATGTGCTGAGTACTATGCCCTATACTTTTTTCCAACACTTTTTGTGATCACCTATTTAATACAAAAGTTGTATGAGGTGACTATTGTTATGCTATATGTTCTGTTATAGCACAATCTTTTAATGAAGTATAAAACATGTTCACCAATAGACCCAAGTGTCTTCAGTTTCTCTGCAACAAGAAGCCAAAGCAAATAAACCTCCAGCAGGGTGGTGGGTACTCTGCAAGGACTGGAGGAGAATCCCACTGGGAGAAGGCAAAGACAGACAGCACTTCAGAAGCAGTCAGAGTCTGGGAGGAATATAGGAAATAAAGCCTGTGGCAGGGATAGCAAGGGAGTTTGTGGGTGTATGTGGGTCCTTGGAGTGTCCCAGGAAGGTGATGGTAGGACCTCTAGAGCCACTTCCCACTCAGCTGAGTCCTCATTCTGGAGGGGAGCTGAGAAGACCACCTGAGCAGCAAAGGAAGGGTTGTGATTCCTGCTCCCCTTACCCAGGCACCTGCTGGGTGTGCCCATCTGGGTGGGGGCGGGCTGGGCTGCTTCCCAACTGTGAGCGCAGAATCTAATGGGGTTTCATCTGAGGAATTGTTTATATTCCAGGGGACACACTCTCTCTTCCACATCTGCTTAGCACAGCAAGTGCTGTCCTATAACTCTCCTGCACTGTCTGTTCATAAAGAATGTCTTGAAATTGGAGTAATACACAGAAATTAATGATGACTTTCCTTGGGATGGCTCTCTGGGGGATTATTAGCCCTTCAGTCCATGTGATGTGCAGGCCCAGTGCAGACATTTAGGCCATGGTCAGCCCCATTAATGGTTATTAAGGAAACTGCAACCTGCAAAAGGGTGCCAGATGAAATGGACCAGGAGAGGCAGGGGCCAGTGTTGGGGTGGTGAGTTGAATGGAGCTTGCCAAGTTGAAGATCATGCCTCCTAAGGTGTGCACCACTGAGGGTCTGAGGCTGAAAGAGACTGGGTTTCTGTTTCAGGGACAGAAGGACTGGAAGGGTGTTGGGGAGATGATCAGCACAGAGTTTGGGAGGATGGAATGGGGTCACTTTCTGTGGGTGGACACTTTGTTGATGAAAGCTTTACCTGCCTTTTAATATTCAAAGAATTATTAGGTAAATTTTATTAATTCCACCTTACATGTGATGAAACTGAGGCTCAGAGAGATTGTATCAAGTGCTCAAGGTAATACAGCATATTAAGAGGCAAAGCAGGATGTGAACTCAGGTCCTTGAATCCTGAGCTTTTGTTGTTTCCACTCTACCATGGCCAGAAGTTGTCTTTAATGTGTCTGCCTCAGCTTCAGGCCAGGGGATGGGGGCAGGAGGTGAGGTGGGGAATGGAAGGTAGAGGCCCAAAAGTGTTTGTTGTGTGCACGAATGTATTATCTCTGCAGGTTCTGCTTCCATGGTTGGGCCCAGGTCCTAGAGATTCTGCAGCAGGAAGAAGAATATAGCAAAGGAATTCCAGTGTGGACCAGAAAACTGGAAATGGGTTTCCTGTGGGTTTCCCTCCTTTTCCTGAACATTCTAGGCCTCTGTAATTTAAAGGACTGGGCTTTGGATCCTAAGAAGGAATACAGTGGCATGTATGCACAGGTGTGTTGTTTGAGTCTTCCAGTATGTATATGTTTATGTGTGAAGCCTGTCTATAAATGTATGAGTTTGTGAGAAAAGTGTCTTTGTGTTGCATACATGTGAGTATGTTTGTGACATATGAGGGTGTATATGTGTATAGTTGAGGTTATGTGTCTGTGTGTATGTATGAGTATGAACATCTGTGTGTGTGCATGTGCAGGTGTGTGTGTGTGTGTGTGTGTGTGTGTGTGTGTGTGGTCCCAGGGGAGCCTGAACTCAGAGGTGAAGATACCTTTGACTTGTGCAAACTTCCAGCATGTTTCAGGCTGTGTTATGGGGTAGGGTGAGGTGGGAGGGAAGAACAGAAAGGCTCTTAGTGCTTGGGGTGTGGAGATTGGGTAGCCCGAACAGTGGGTGTCTCTGCCCTGCCAGGCACAGGGGTATGGCATCAGGGTCCTGGATCGGAGGCTGGGTGGAGACTGGGTCCTGAGGCCTTCACTCAGGGCTTACATTGGAAGAGCTCAGAGGTCCTGCTCTGACGAGGGAGGGCCATGAAGATTTTGGGCCAGGGTGGGAGGGTGGCCAGACAGTGGATGGTTCAGGCCTACTCTCTTTACCTGTCCCTACCCCCAGTTCTAGGGAAAGACTAACCAGGGTGGTATTCCTACCTCTAGGCTCCACCCATTCTGCCTGAGGCCTTAGAGTCCCCAGAAGTCTTTGTGTACCACCTTCTGAGGCTGGGATGACCACAGTCACAGTGAAAACTTCTGTCTTTGTCAGTACTAGCCAGACAGGCCCAAACCAAGCCCTTGTCTCTTGGAGTCTTCTGGGAAGGCCCATATATGCATTCTTATTGAATTTCACACAAGCTGAGCTTTCAGACCCCTTGTGCTGGGAAGTTCTTGATGGGTTTAACTCAAATCCTCTTGTTGAAATTAGTGCCTCATAAGCCCAGGCCACATTTGTGAAATTGAACTCTGGCACCTGCATCCACAAGCCTGGAAGTAGTTTCTTCTGGATAAGGAAGTGGGTCCAGAGTGTAGGGACACTGAAAGGATATGGGGCTACAGCTGGTGGATCACAGATGGGTCAGTCCTTTCCTGGGCAGGAGGGCCATGATCAACAGGGCAGATTCAGAGAAGGGAGTTCTGAAACCACCAGTTTTCCCTCTGTTTCCCCTGTCACTTCAAACTATGCCAGGAGAAATGGAAACAGAGGCTGTGGTAGGAGGGACCAGATTCAAACAGGGGAAAGTACTTCGCTGTTTGAAGCTTTGAGGAGCTCTGGAAACACAAGAAAAGAGCAAATTATGAATGAAGGAAAGCTCCTCTTGCACCTCAGAAAGTAAAAAGAGAGGGGCAGGGGCTATGGGACTCTGAGGGGCAGAGGGGTGTGTGTGCTGAGGGTGAGTGTGTGCACAGCACAGTGTTGCGGGCATTTCAGGGCCCAAAGACAATAAGAGATGCCAGTGGAAAGGGCTGCAAGAGGGTTTTCCTGAAATGGAAATTCATGGGTTCTTGGTGGAGCCAAAGACTCCCCCAGCCTATCTCTGCACCCAGGGCCCAGGGCTGGCTCTGCAGGGAAAGCCATTCTCTGCTGCCCTCTTGTGGCCCATGAGCCCTTGCAGGTCACTGCTGAGAAGGTTCCCATCAAGTCCCTAGAGCTGCTCCCCTGCCCAGCAACCCCCCCCCCCAGTAGAAATTCCTTATATAACAAAAGGGTATCTTTGATCATCCAACTACATCTTTCCTCCCACTTCCACTGGTTTCATGAGGCACTCAGAACCTCCTTAAGGCTGGGATAGTCTTCCTGAGATTTCACTCTCTGTGCCATTGCCTGAAGTATTCACTTCTGCTTTTGTTGAAGGGCAGTGGACACATGGGCTGAAATCAAGATATTAAACAGAGAGAACAATTTCTCCTCCTCCTTTGGTTCAATGTAAAGCCTCAGTTTCCCAGAGTCTTTGGGAGTTTTCAAAGAAAGATGGCAGGGATAGTGACCTTCCTGGAGAAAATGGGTCTGGAGCAGACCAGTTTTCTGTGAGTTTTCACCTGAACTCACTCCATCAGACTCAGCAGGGAGATGGATTGGCAGGATCCAGGAGTCAAGATACAGGGATGCTGGAGGGAGATGGAATATTTGACAGATGCTAACAGGACTCCCTATCTGCTAGTTCTGGAATCCCCTCCCACCCACTAGGCTGCCCTTGATCCTCCCCTTCTAGTGGTCAGTGCTCATTAGTGACTGCCTGTCTTTGGGGAGGCACCCAGGGGGCTAAGTTGCCCCCTGGAAAGGGAGAGAGGAGGAGGGAGAGACACTGAGTAAATGATGGAGGAGGGGGGTTGGAATGACTGGGAATTGAGCTGGGGCCCCATGATCACTAGGGTGCTTAGAAGGCTTGACAGGGAAATTGTCCTGGGGATAGATACTGAGGTTCAAGGGGTGAGATAGTTGGGGGTACTGTGAGAAGAAATATTTAAAGGGACTGAGTTTCACTGGTTTGAGTGCTTATTTTGGGAGACCTAGATAATAAGAACCAATGACCTTATTGAGAGCTTCATATGTACAAGAATGGTTACAGGTCATGAGGGGATAAAAGAGAGACACACATATTTTCTGTTCCCCTTCCTGTAGTAAAAGACATGCCACATACCCTCCCTGGACCCGATGCCCCATGTGCATGTGTGAGGTTTGTAAGGAGCAACTGGGCAGTTCTGGTCAGGGATGCAGAGGCAAAGCTCCCAGGCTTACTGTTCTGCACACCCCACACTCTTCAAAGCACTTTCAGCGGACCTCAAGCCTCTCCTTGTCTCTCTCTTTTATTTAGGTACAATGAACTTATTCCATACAAACATCTTCTTCACTGGAGCACTTACAACTGCTGCTGCAGGTGCCTGGTCACCTGGCATCCTCTGTGGGGTCACCTTCACAGCCTGCAGCACAGCTCTAAGCATCCTCACCAGAGACACATGTTTGTCCTTTAGGGTGGATCTAATTTTTGAGAATTGCAAAGTTTTCTCAGAGGCTGGAGAATAAGGTGAGGACCCTGCTGGGAAGCAGTATTTCCAGTTAAAAACCAGGTTAATGTGGGAAGACACAGTGGATGATGTGCCTTCCTCCAAAATGTCTCTGAAAGGTCATTCAAAGGAGATACTTGCAGCATGTGACACAGGGAGACATTCCTGGTGGCTGCTGGAGCCAGATTAATGTTCCTGTCTGTGATATCAGGTAGTAGGGCTCCCTTCCCAGCCTGGTGAGGCTGGAGGGTGAGGCCTGCATTTGCCTGAAATACTTGCTCAAATGGTCCTGCCCTTGGGGAGCTTATGTTCCCCTCCCTGGCAACTAATATGCAAAGTTACCTTTGAGTGGTGACACACACCCAGTACAGACCAATAAGTGCAAAGGACAAGGGCACATTCAGAATCAGAGTCAGTTAGTTCATCAGGGAAGGCTGCCTGGAGGAGGGGACTCATGGGTGGGTGTAGAAGGAGAAACCCAACAGGACATGGGGCAGAGGAGGAAAAGAAGAAGAGAACCTCTCTCTGTTACTTGTGAAGCAGGATGAACAAACCATAAGGCAGGAAGGACGCAGCTTTGCTGTCCTGGATAAACAGTTGGATTGGGGAACCAGAGTGAAGGGGAATGGAGACAGGCAGATTTTGACAGCCAGGCTGGATGTTCTGAATTTGCTAGGAGAGGTATTGTGGCCCACTGGAGGGTACCCAGAGATGTATTTTGCATGTCTTCTGTGTGTGTGTGTGTGTGTGTGTGTGTGTTAGAGGGCAAGATGTATATGCAGGTAGTTTTGTGCCAAGTGGCTTTGTGACCTAGGCTCTTGTCTTTCCATCTGTGTGGATGCATGAAATAGAGGGCAGCTTATGTGCAAAGGTGTGTGTTGTGTATGTGTGTCTCTGTGTCTGTCCGTCTGTCTGCAGGAGTAGTGGCACCTGGCAGGAGCCCTGGCTGTCCAAGTATCATTATCTCTTCTCTTCCTTCATCTGTCCTTCACTAAGGTCATGACAAGGAGGCAAACAGTAAAATAGCAAGCTGCTATTTTCAGCTGTGGTCACTGGTCTTTGCCCCAGCTCCCTTCCACAGGGGCTCTTCTGGCCTTGCCAGAATTCCAGTGTGGTTGTTTCCTCCTCTCCCTTCTTGTTGTGAATCTGCAGGCATTGCCTTCTGGGTCTCATCTCTTCCAGGACTCCCCTGGGTGTGTGGGTGGGGAGTGGTGAAGCGGAGGTCTTGGGCTGAGTTGGAATCTCAGTTACTCCCCATGTAGTCTCTTCACCTGGACCCACTCACCTGTAAAAGGTGAGAAATAATTGCAGGGGCATAATTATTTCTAGGGGCAAAAAATAATTCATGGGACTGTGGTGAGAATTAGTGCTGTGGTAAAGATGCAACTCACTCAGCACATAGTATGTGTTCAATAAATATTAGTTCTTACTTTTTGCCCTTCATCAAACTGTTCCCCTGTCTCCTTAGCCTGGTGTAAAAAGGATTTTTAAAAGAGAGAAGAACCAAAGTAATTGACTGCATAAACCAAAACTGACTATCAGGAATTTCATATGGTTCAGCCTAACGAGTGCTCTAAACTCTGAACACAGGAAATGCCCGTGAGTGTGGACAAGAAGGGAGGGTGGGGACTGGACTGAACCAGAACACAGGAAACCATGTGATTTCTGCACTGGACCCCAGGGAGGATGGAAGCTGCCCAAAGTCCATCCTACATTCATCCTGTGGTGGCAGAGCTGACTGCCCTCTATCCCTGCAGTCATGGGCCTGTGTCCGCTGGGACTACAGAGGGTGTGGAAGTCAGATCCCCATGTACTCTCATCTCCAGACAGGATCTGGACTCCTGGAGCCTCATATCCACATATTCCACTTCCCTCCCTGCATGTCAGGTGTGCTCCCACGCGAACACACACACACACACACACACACGCACATGCACACACACAAATGCACAGGTGTCCTGGGATTTCTAAAGGAAAGCACTGTCCCACTAGAGATTGATTCCCTCCAGCTGCCTGCTTCCCTGATACTAAACCTCACAGGGCAGTGTAGGCTTAGATGATGTCCCTGCTTGGGTTTCTTACTCAGTTCCCTCCTTTCTCCTAGGGAGCAGAATCAGTGAGTCACACACTCTACCCTCTATATGTGTGCTGGGCACTGAGGGGAGACCCAAGGGAGGAGCAGGTGCCCTGCCCTGGGGGAGCTCCTGGCAGCTGGAGATGAGGCCGAGAACCAAACAGAAAGGCAAACAGCTCTGGGAGCTCCCTCAGCAAATGTTTGTGAGCTGAGTGGTCAAGGACTACTAAACAAAGCCCTATGACTTAGGTGATGGATGACTATCAATGACCAAAAGAGGCAAGGTGAAGGAAGATACAGAACTGCAGAAGGTTTACTAGGAGACAGGGAGAATATTACTCATTTAGTTAGCAAGGAGCAGGAAAATGGAGAGGAGAGGGTCAGATAAATCAGAGCTCTCAGTAAGTGCAAGATCTTTTGGTAGAGAATGTGAACCTTGGAGACAGATGAGGAGGAAATATGCAGGTGTGCATGTGTGTGTTGGGGGGGGCTGGTGAGTGTGTTAGGGAATGTGTGTTAGGGAGGCAGAGGGATGGAGGAGACAGGGTCTGCTCTCTGTGGGGTAGCAATGTAAAATATACCATGGTTAAAACTCCACCGTGACCCCAGGCTGGGTGGACAAGATGCTGAGAAGCTAGGCTGATGTCGCTGGCCCTGATGTGTCCTCATGTTCTGTGAGGCTGGCTGAGCCTGGACTGTATAGGCTAGTGAGCCATGGCTGGGGGGAGGCAACTTCCAGGGCCTAGAAAAGTGGGGAAGTGGCCACTGGGGGTCAGGAGACAGAAAGAAGGAAAGGGAGACATAATGGGGTGTGGAGGGGTAATGGTAAGACTGAGGCTTTGAGACCTTTATCCTGGTTATCCCCTCATCCACCCCTTCCATGGACTGAATTCTGTATTTTAAAGCTAAAGGAACTTCAGTAAATGATCTGGTTTAGCCTTTCATATTCAGAGGGTAAGGTATGACTTCCCCACTTCCCAGATGAGGCCTCAATTTGGCCAAGCTCTCCTGGGAAGAATATGCTGAGAAGGGCCCCAGGAGGCAGGTCTTTTGCCCTCTGGGGGTCACTTCTCCCTCACACAACAGGCCCCAAGCCTGGCTGCTTCCCAGAGCAGAACCTGCAGGACGGGGCACTACAGTGCAGTCATTTGATTCTTTGCTCAGCCCCTTACCAGCTCTGTGACTTGAGGCAAGGTCCTTAACCTCTCTGCCTTAGTTGTGTCATGTGTAAAATAGCCACACTAAAACCTGCTCCTGTAGCCTGGTATTGAAGATAACATGAGATTTATGCCAAAGAACTGTGTATAGTTGTAAAGACGTACATATCTAAATGCATTAGGCATTTTAAACCATCCTCATGCTCATCTTCCATATCTTCTCGCTGATTCTCTCCATTCCTGCTGAGCAGATCAGTCTCCTGTCTTCCAAGTCCTTCACACACCCACCCTCTAAATCTGGAATTTCCTTCCCTCTGATCTTGCCTTGTACTCTCCATCTCTGTTTCCATCCTCCTTTCCAGAGTTCCCTCAGTCCTCAACAGATCTGGCTACACTCTATTAACTTATATGCTTTTCTCTCCCCAGGGTTTCTTGTCTTGTATGTCTCTCTTCTCACATCCGAGAGAACAGGACCCTGTCTTCTCCTCCCTTGGGCAGCTTTCCCTCCACCTGGGCTGGGCTCACAGGGCGAGTCCAAAGAACGGACACTGAGAGGGGCTGAGAGGTTGAGATCCAATGGGAGAGGGAGGCCTCAGGGGATAGGACAGCAAACTAGGCTTCTGCATGTGAGCTTTTACATACAGGCTGTGTAATCCTTCTTCAGAAGATTTGCTATGACTGAGGGAGGGGAACAATCATCTCCCTCCTTGAGCTAAGGGTTAGACACTAATTAACTCCCTACTATTTAGAGAGACAATATTTGATTCCCTGATGTGGGACACATCATCTGGAGGTCCATCCCACAGACAGTATAGGAAGGTCTTTCCTTTTCTATTTAGGTGCTCTGTGTGTGTGTGTGTGTGTGTGTGTGTGTGTGTGTGTCTGTTTTTAGCATTTACCAACCCTACCTCTAAGGATATTCTTTCTAAAGTGTATCCTAAATTTCTTTTGCTGAAATGAATCCCATCTTTCTAGAGAAGACAAATGCTAATGTCCAGGATCTGGTTCAGTGTGTTTCATAAAAGATGTATGTTCATCGGGGAGGGAGAGGGTAAAGGGTAGAACTTGGAGAAAAAATATAATTGCCCAACTCCTGGCTTTAAATGCATGGAGTCCTGGACATTATAAAATTTATTAAACTTCTATATGCTCATGGGGTGGGATGGAGCTGGTGGTTTTTGCTCCCTGGTCTTCTCTGCAGGACTTTTCTAGAAGGTTCCCTGTCTCCCCTCCCTCCTGCTGCTAAAGAGACTCCTAGGGCTCTAGCTATAACCAGGCTTCTGGCCTCTGAGACCCTCAAAGGTGGCTGGCAGGGAAGGGTGGGAGAGAGAGTAATTCCCCTTTAGGTTGCTTGAGTTAATGTTCTTAGGGTCTCCTATGGCCCTGAGACGAGCTGGGGAGCTAGTCTTTGTAGAGCCCCAGGAAAGCCTTGGGGAAATGGTAGAGTCCAGCTTGCCATTAAACTCTTAGGTCTTTACAAATTTGGCTGGTCGCTTTATCACTGTTTCCTTGAAACCTAGATTCAGGCATGTACACTGGATTCAAGGTCTCTAATCTCTGCCTCAGTTTCTCCTTTTGTGAGTTTTATATGTATATTTTGGGAGGCCCTTTAGTAAAAAGCTGCTTGAAGGCATTGATGGTGACACCTCAGAAGGTGGCTATATTGTTGACCCCAAATTAATGGACAGTCACTAGTATGTTATTTTGCTTATACGTTGGATGGTGCTTATTTAGCTCTCAATGCAGACATAGTCCCGATTCTTACCCTCTCCTCCCTCTTCCCCATGTGATTCCAAACCAATCTGTCCCCAGCACTTTCTCCAGAGCTTGTCAGCCCCTCTTGCCTGCTTGCCTCTGCTTCGCTTTCTTCTTGGCCTCCACTCCCTCATTCACGCTCTGTGCCAGGCTGCATTAACCATGAAACATTTAGCGATGGCGCTTCAGGAATCTTTTGACTGTGGCATTTGGGGGGAGATGGTAGGGGAAGTAGTCTTCATATCCATATAGCGGTCTCTGGGATCACTGTTTGACACTGGGAAGGAGTCTGGGGCAGTGATGGCAGCAACTTCACCTTGTCAGCTTTCTGGGCACATCCACCACCTAGCAGCACCTGAGAGGGGACCAGCTCAGCATGGAGCCAGGTGAGATGGAAGAGGATCATAAAGCCAATGTATGTCCCCCTCCCTGACCTGGCTCTCTCCTCCTGTTCCATACCAGCCTCCTTCTCTCTCTTTGTCTTCTTCCCTCCCCACCGCCAACCCATAGCCCTCTCTTCTTCCTTCCTACTTTGCCTCCTTCACCTTCATCTCTTTCAGGCAGATCTGTCTGTCTGTCTATCTGTCTGTGTCTCTGACTCCAAACAGTTTTTGATCTGAGATATTCCAGGACTGAGTCTGCCATCAACTCTTCCTTCTGACTGTCTCCCTCCCTGCTTCCCTCCCCCAGACTCAGATCCATGTTCCCTCTCTTATCCTCCCTTCCATCTCTCTTCCTTGCTTCTCTTATCTCTGTGTCTTTCAGACTCTTCCCCTGTGTCTGTCTCACACCTTTGCCTCCTCTCCTCTCCCCTCTTCCCATACCTTCAGGTTCAGATACTTCATGTAAAATCACCTTGGTGGGCTCCAACTGCCAGGCCCCCATTCTGTTCCTTTCTCCAGGAGAGACTTATGCCCCCAACTCTGAACCCTCTGCATTCATCCCACCCCCACCCACCCCACCCCTACCCCCAGCCTTGGGACAGTTCTGTCCCTTTCTTTGTTATTTTAGTTTAAAATTTATTGTAATGGGTCAAAGCAAAAGAAGGCAGTGAAGGATGGGAACATGCAAGGGATACAGGAAGGCAATGACATTGTGGGGCCACAGCTTCTGTCCCAGGGGAGGGAGATGAGAACAGTCCAGAGCTGCAATTGGGCTGGGAGAGGGATGGGGACAAGGTGGCTGCATCCCCCCACTTCTAGGAAGAACCTGTAGTCCCTGGGTCCCCCCAGTTTAGCCTGTACACTGAAATTCCATGTCCTTTCCTGCCTCTCACCCTACTTGCTCCTTCTTTTTCTCCTCTTGACTTGTTTTACTGTAACAGATTTCAAGTAGGAAAATGTCCAGGGCCTGACCCCAAACAATCCTACCATATGAAGGCTTGTTTCACCTTCTCCAGTCTCACGTATTCTGGTCTCTGGGACAGAATCTTTGATTCCCCTCCTTCCACTCCTCCCACCCCCCAAAAAAAGAAAAGCACCAACTTCCCAGGGAAAGGCAGTAGACAGTAGTGGGGGTGGAAGGAGGAGAGGAAGGACAATCAAGGAGAGACTCACACATCACTGGAGGCAGGGCAGGGGAGAGTACAAGGAGGAAAAGGGGTGAGGGTAGTAGCCACTCCTTTCCTCTGCCACCCCTGCCCACAATCCTGTGGGCTTCAACACAACTGAGGAGACAGGTGGGTGGGGTCAGGTCTGATAGGGAGGAGAGAGGAGAAGGAGAAACAAATCATTAAAACTTAGCGAGACCAAGTTAAGATGGTGGAATAGCATGAAGACCCTGAGCTTGTCTCATCCCTGAAACTCAGCTAGATCAGCACTGAACCATTTTTTGCACACTCAGGAAATTGATCTTAGGATTAATACAAAAATCTGCATAACTTGAGCCACAAAACTTGGCAGGTATGAAGTGTGGAGAGGTGAACTGGGGGAGAGAGAAGCCTGGGGGAGTAGGGAGCTGTTTTTGTGGAGGACAGAGAAAGGAAAGAGTGCAGTGCATCAGGAGAGTGCAGAAAAGCCTTGCCAAGCATGTCATTTCACAGGTGTGCTTCTCCCAGATGTGCTTTCTCAAAGCAGTCCTAGTCACTGTCCACCAATGGCCTCTCCGCTGCCCCTCACCCACGTCTCCCCTTCCCTGCCAACTCTGCTCAATTGGCAACTCTCAGGTGCCTCAGGGCACCACAGTGGGCATCTCCATAGCACCTGAGGGGACCCCGCCAGCCTTGGCTCTCACTGTGGATGCCTTCCTGCCTCTGGAGGTTGTAGCCATCTGGAACTCCTTTGCGGAAAGGGTGCACATGTAGGGCCCCTTTCTCTTTGTCTTCTTCTCCCAGACAGATGCAATCCAGGCTTGGGCGACCATTGAGGTTGGGTCTACAAGGCCAAGGGTGCAGAGATAGCAGCATGGGGTTGTGCGTATGGACACAAGTGGGGGCTTCAGAGCTGTTGTGTCCACTGTGGAGGCAGTGGTCAGGCTAGGGCACCACAGCAAAGGCAAGAGTGATGGTGGAAGACTCCTTGGCAGCATCGAGAAATGGCAACAAGTCCACCTGGAAGGGCTTGGCCACCAAAGGTGGTGCATGGATACAGATCCAGGCTGAGGACCCCTGGTAGCCTGTGGGAGGGAGGGAAAGAGGGTGCCTGGACCAGTTTTTTCATTACCTGCTGATTGTATGGAGGCCCTGGCATTCTCCACACCACCACCCACCCCTGCCACCTACTCTCTACCCAGCAGGTAGTGAATAGCACAGGGAGAATGGAAAAGATTGCCTTGGGACTAGATGCAAGGAAAGGGAGAGTCTTCCCCTGCACCTTCCCTTCTTTCCCTCAAGCAGATGCACACCTGGGAAAATTTTCAGCTTGAAGCAGGGGAAGACATCCTAGGACTGTTGGAATAGATGCAAATCAAACACATAGATGCCCCACCCCTACTCTTCTGTCATGACAGCCATCCTTCCAGTTCCTGCCTATCTCCTTTGCCTCTAGGAATTCTGGCTCCATAGTCTTGGCTGGGCCTCTCATCCACTACCCAGCATAGTACCTGGAACAAAGGAGGTGCTCAGTTAGTGCCCTTGTCCCATACCTACTGGAGATGTGTTAGGGCAGCGTCAATGTAATTTGTAGGTTTTCCTCAGTTGGAGGTTCTTCCTTACAAATGGAACAATTCTTTCTGTTCCAATTTCAATGTGCTGTCTTAGTATAGGTAGTAAATACTCTGTCCCTTTAGGGACCTGCCACTGCCCTTCTCTCCCCTCCCTGAAACTACACCCAAGTCTTTAAGGAACCTACTTTAGGGTTTAGAGGACTCTCAGCACTATCAAGTAGCAGCAGTGGTGCCCTGTTTCCCTGAGGTACAAGGCTTCTTGGGTCTATCACTTGTGCATTCATCCCTCTGTCTCTAAGTACCTTCTTTGTCTCTGAGAGTCTTGCCTCTGTTTGAAGATTAATGTTCTGGGAATAAGGAGGAACCTTTCTTTGGTCATTGTTCAGGGTCTTAGAACCCTATGTTTTGAATGTCTAGAGCATGAAGCTCTGTACCCTGGGACTATATCTTTGTCCTTACTTCCTCTAACACAATGCTCAATGCATACTCAGTTAGAATGTGCTATAAACACTGAATGACTGTATCAGTAAATCCTTTGTGGTGAAGCTCAAGCCAGTTCCCTTTTAGTTTTATTTCTGGAATGATGGGAAACTAGGGTGAGTGGATGGATATGGATGGCATGGATGGGAGTGTTTGAGGAACCTATGGATAGGAGTGTTTGACGAACATAATAGGAGATCCTGTGAGAGGTGGCTGGTGGAGGAGGGGTGCTTCTATCCTGTTTAAAGGACTGCTGAGTGGACTCTAACTGGATCTTGGACTGGCTTCCCAATTACCACAGGCTTGGCTCCAACTGGCTCTCCACAATCTCCTCCTGCAAACCACCACTTCCTCCATATACAGGACTCTGTGAAGGTTGTTTATTTCTAAATTCACATCTGGCTGTCACAGTCTGCAACAAAGTCCCGTTAAGCCCTCAGTCCACCTCCTCACCTGTGCAGGGCCCCACTAGTCTTCCATTGCCCACCTCCAGATTTCCTCCCAGATTCCAGTTAAGGAATCTCCTTTACCCTTTCCCACCCTTCCCAGGCCTTGGCCTCTCCAAATCCTTAACTTCCCAAGGGCCCAGCCTCCTTAGAGCCCTGCCTCCACTGAGGCCCCACCTCCCCAGTGCCTGACATCTCCAGGGCCACGACTCCCCGACTCCCCGTGGGCACAGCTGCACTTAACTCCCAAGCCTGACTCTACTTGGCCAAGTTCTTACCTTTCCCTGGGTTTGGCTTGCACTTTCTCATCAGGTCTTTCTCCTCTGAGGTAGGAAAGTCCATTGGTAAGTGACTTCCATTGGTAAGTGACTTTTTTGTGTTTATACAGTTGGCAAAAAAACTGAGACGGAGCCAGAGAGGAAGAAAGCTGACCTTGGAGTACTGCTGGCTGTCTATGCCCTGTGGGTTTGAGCAGAAAGTATTTCATGGCTGGACTGTGGACTGAGGGGGCAGACCAGAAGCCTTTCAAATTTGGGAAGGGCAAACAGGTTTGTTGGGGTCAGAGTGATTTGGAAGCCTACATTCTGTTCTCTTCCAGACCAAAAATGTTCTCAGCTCTGTTGAGGAAAATATGAGGGAAGGTTATTCTTTGGTGTTACCTCTCCAGAGTCCTTCCCACTTCTTTGCCCTGCCCTTCTTCTTGGCCTTTCCTTTATGACCTGGTGCAGGGCTTGCTTTATCAGTTTTGTCTTTCCCACTGAGCCAAGCACATAGTATCCTTAGACATGTTCTTTAAATGAATGAAGATTCTTCCACCTGGCTCTGCTGCCTCCTTCATGTTTTGCCACACTTTCTCACAGGAGATTCTGAAAGTCTCTGTATCATATCTTTTTAGGGAAGGCATTGGAGTGGACTTTGTAGAATAGCAGGTCCAGTTTGATAAAGTGGTCTATCATCAAGAGGGAGTACTTCTTCCTCCATGCTTAAGGAGCTAAATATCTATTTTTTTTAATTGCTGAGCATATCTCACTGCCTCTATTATCTAAGTCAGAAAGGTGGTAGGGATTGATTATAGGTCAGGGCAGGCTGTAGGAGACTAGATTATCAAGTTCCACTGGGGTGTGGCTGCCTAGTGATCTTTAAAACTGTATGAAGGCTCATCTGAGTTCCCAAGCATATTGTTATGAACCAGTGCTAAATAAACATTGAAAACTGAAGGCTCTGTTTTTTTTTTCTTTTGGAATCTATGAATTTTATATTCATGATAGACATATTAATTAATAAGGATTGGAAGAGAAGTTGAAAATAGGTCTGACTTACTTGGTCTCCAAGAGGCAGTTTGTTCTTATCACAAAACCTATTTGCAACTCCTCAAGGCCCTTGGAGTCTTAAACTGTTCTCCACCCTCCCCCACTCCCCAATGTCATGTATACTGTGGGCAGTACTCCAACAACAGAATCCCAGACAACACTTATCTATGCATAAAGCCTGTTTTATGGATTAAATGTGGCAAATATTGATTCCTAGGTTGTCTTTCTTTTACCTTCTAGAATTTATTGGGCAACTTTTCTCCATTATCAATGGGTATGTGGTAAGTGCTTCCAGAAGGCAGATTCATTTTAACCTTAGTTTAAGCAAAATCATGTGTAGAGGCAAATATCCTTCACCAAGTATATTGCAAATTGATGACTATTATTTTTGGATTATAGTTTTTGGTTTATCCTCTTCCTTTTTTTTTTCTTTTTTCATCACAGAAATCACAAAGCAGATTGGAGTTTAGAAAAAACTAGGGAAGAGGGATAAAGATTATCCCTTAAGGCTGGTGGCTGTCACTCTGTTGTACATTCATTATGTTTCCTGACCTGGGGTGAGGCAGATGGATCTTGGCAGAGAAGTCATACTGATCTATATTTGGATAAGAACTCAGGACTCTGAGATATGATACAACTTACATATGACCCAGATGACCTGGTGTCTTCCCTTCAACAAAACAAAACAACTTTCCAATGGAGCTGGTGGTAGTGTGGAGCAGATACCTAGGGTTATAAGAAGAACCAAGCACATTCTGGTGAGAGAGGACAGAGAGAAAGACAGCTGAGTCCTTATATGAAAGGAGAGGACACATTTAAAGATACGAAGAAAGATACCAGAGAGATAGTCGGCCTTTCCAAAGCCACCTTGTGTGCAGTATATTACTGAGGGTGAATATTGGGAGGAGGTACATGGAAGAAGGAGCCATAGGCTCTGACCACTCAAAACTGCTAGTCTGAAAGTGGAGCCAGAGTGTAGTGATGGATTGGACACTGCATGGATTTCTAGATTCTCTTCTTACAAGGAAAGCAAGGATTGGGGGGCAAAATATAGCTATTTAACAAAGCTTCTTGATAAAAATGAGTGTGTATCAGGGCTCATTGTAAACAATGGCCATCCTATGTTACAATTGTAGTTTGGAAAATAAGGTGGACAGGAATATGGATTTCCTTCTAATACTTTCTCCTGAGGACTTTATTAGGTGTCAACAGGATTCAGGGTTGAGGAAAAGGAAGTAGAAAATCACAAGAAGTAGAGAAGAAATTGATTTTCACTGTTGACATCAATATATCATATCATTTTCTAATCCCTTATTGCACACCCTTCCTGGCTTTCCCCTGGTCTTCTTAGGATTCTTGTTTGGAAAATCTCATTCTGATTCTTCCTGGTATCTCATCTAGTTTCTGAAAACCTCTAGAAGCAGAGGATCAGTATTTTCTAATTTGTCAAGATGATCATCTTGTTTTGGTGGGCTAGAGAAATGTTAAGAATTTCCAAAACTGTGGGGCACCTGGGTGTCTTAGTCAGTTAAGCATCCAACTCTTGGTTTCGACTCAGGTCCTGATCTCATGGTTTTGTGAGTTTGAGCCCTGCATTGGGCACTGCGCTAGCAGTGTGGAGCCTGCTCATTATTTTCTCTCTCCCGATGTCTGTCTCTGCCCCTCACCTGCTCGTTCTGTCTCTGTCTCTCTCAAAGAAAATAGATAAATAAAAAAAAAGAATTTCCAAAACTGGATTCTGCCTGAAACTAGCCTATATGAGTGAAAACATGAGTGATTAATGTTGCATTTAATGCAGTTATCCCACAGGAACTAAGAAAGGGTGTCTTGTTCACAACTACCCCAGAAAGATACCAGAGAATGTAGAGTCTATACAACCTGTAGAGAAGGTCTGGCTATCTGATTGTGTACCCAAATAATTATTCAATGATACTAGTGTTGTGTCTGCGTGTACCAGGGACCCCATGGGTATTGTGGGAATGAAGCAAAGATTATTTTGTCTATATCTAAATAGATTTTAGTCTACATTTGGGTGGAGAAATTTGGTCTACATACAATTGGTGTGGAGTGTCTTAGTCTGCATCAGGATGGGTTTTCACTGACTTGAAATTCATACTTTTCCTGACTGGGATGTCATGTGAGAAGTGTAGTGCTGGGAGTGTTATGGTAGGTAGGTGAGTTAGAAGAGGTGGCTGAGTTTCCTCTTTATCTAATGAGCAGACCATTCGAAAGCTTCCATGCCTTTGAGCTCAAATCTTGGTTGCACCTATTAATATTTTACTTGGACTTCAGTTCTAGTGTCAGATCTCTGACATCGCCAAACTGGGCCATAGAGCCTGGGGTACTTCCTTGGCCATGGCCAAGTAACTCTTTGTATCTCAGATATCAGCTGGGAAAGGAAAGTCAAGCTGAAAGCATCATGAGGCAAAAACTCTGTTCCTGGGCTCCACCTTACCGTCTACAACTCCTACCATATTCCTTAACTGAGTGTTGTCTAAGGGCAAAATTCTAGGCCAGTGAGTTACGCCACTGGACATTAGTGAGAGGACAGCAGGGGGCAAGGAGAGCATACTGGATAGATAAGATACCTATCTGTAGGTTGCCAAGAGAAGCTTCTGGAAGGAAGCTCATGTTGAACAGGGTTTGGAAAGAGTGTGTTCTGGACACAGAGGGACAGCCTGTGTGAAGGGCTGATGTTAATGCTAGCATGATGTGCATGCATGAAGAAAGAATTGTCCTGTTGAAGCAAGAGCCACAGAAAAGTTTAATTGGAGTAAGTGATAGAAGAACAGTGAAAAGAAAGATGTAGAAGTACGATCTTAGAAGTTTGGACTTAATAGAGAATAGAAAACTATACATCTGGAGAGAGAGAGAGAGAGAGAGAGAGAGAGTATGTGTCGTGTGTGTATGCGTGTGTGTGTGTGTGTATGTCTTTTTAAGACATGAGGAAAGTGTCATTTTCCATAAAGAGGGTAGAGAGCACTCATACTTCAGTAATCTGGTGCAATGCAGTGGTCAGTAAGAAGGTGATTTGGGGCTTTATTCTGCTTCAAGGGCAATACTTTATGATGGCTGCTGGGTGAATGTGAGTGAGAGCTGAGAGAATCTCGTTATTCAAGTTACCAATATGGACAAGGAGGGTGGACCAGGGAGTATGGCAGGAGGCTGGCCCTGGATGTACACTATTTGCAAACCATAAAAACCTACTAGATCGAGGTCTAGTGTGAACAAGGTGCTAAGTGCACCTTGTGACTTCATGTCAACTGAATTGAATTGAGGGCTAAGTTTGTGATCCCCAAATATCTGAAACCAATGAGTTCAGCTGGAATTTCTCACTTCCATTTTTTTATGGAATTTCCCTGAATAAAAAAGTCAGGATCCTTAGATGCTTTGTCAATCCTCTTGTTTCTAGACATATTTGGGGTTTTCTTCCTTCTTAAACTAAAATAGAAAGGCAATCCTTTATCTTCTGTGTTGATCTTCCTATACTAACAGCATGTTCAGAATGTCTACTACTCTTTATTTCAAGTCCATATTCATTTATAAGTTTAAAAAAATAATGAGGAGATCCAAAAATAGACAGAGGTGTGTAGTAATGCCTGATATGCAGTGGTCTTTGTTCTTATTTCCATGGATGATTAATAAATACTAACAATATTCTAGGTGCCATGAGCTCTGAGCTGCTCACAGACATGGGTAACAATGGGGAACACTCATGCCCATATATAATGTATATATAATATATATTATATTATAATATATATAATATTATATAATATATATTATAATATATATAATATTATATAATATATATTATAATATATAATATTATATAATATATATTATAATATATATTATATATAATTATATATATACATATATATGTGTGTGTGTATATATATATATATATATATATATATATATATATATATAATACTAGGGCAGTCTCTAGTTTTCAACCACAATCAAGCCGGAATGATCACTCTGACATAGCTGAAGTCCTTTTATCAGCATCTCTCTGCCATTTTAGCTCTGGAAAGGATTAATCACATTTTGGATTGACTAGTGAGCTGACATTTTTATGGTACTGGTTATTCTGGGTTTTACCATTCTCTGGTGAACATTCTCAATCTGCTCATGATTGGCAGCCAAGTCTGGGGAGCAAATGGCCAAGTGAACAGGAAGCTTAAAAAGATGTTTTGTTAAACCATCCTGCTTAAACTGGCACCATCTGCCTTCCTACCCTCATCTGTTCCAGTCGGGGCTGTCATTTGTGGCAGATGTTCTGTGGCGGTGTGTACCAGCAGCATTTGGAAACCTAGAGTGAGACTGAGATTTGGGAAGCACAAACTGGAGATTTTTATGTTGTCAGGGAAATTGCAACCATCTTCCTGCCTTTAGGCTACCATTTTAGAAAATGTCTTCTCTCCCTCCCCATCTTCCTTTACACAATGAGAATCAAGGTTTCATTTTCTTCTTTAGCAGACCCTACCTGCATCAAAGATAGTTCTTTTTCTCAAGAATTAGGTAGTGACTGGGGTGCCTGGGTGGTTCAGTGGGTTAAGCTTCTGAGTCTTGTTTTGGCTCTAATCATGATCTCATGGTTTGTGAGTTCAAGTCCTGCATTGGACTCTGTACCAACCTTGAGTAGCCTTCTTGGGATTCTCTCACTCTCTCCTTCTCTCTCTTTCTCTCAAAATAAATTAATAAACTTAAAAAAAATAAAAAAAAGAATGAGGTAGTGACTAGAAAATATTTGGAATGGAATGATGAAAGGAGTCTCAGAAGGGGACTTTTATATTTGGCATCTAGAAATGTACTATCCTATATTTCTACTAAAAGCCAAGCAAAAGGAGATGGGCTAATGTTGTGAGCAGAAATTATAATTAGCTGTAAAATCATATCTGGGAACTATTGAAATAGCTATGGTGATGCTTTGGAATCTTTCTTGGCAGCTAAAAAGATAGTCTGGAGACATTTTGGCCCTATATTAGGTTTGGATTTTAGCAAGACCTGGCCACATATCACCTTCAGATTTAATGATCTCAGTACCTCCATTTCTGGCCCATCAGTATATATTCGGGAGGAAAGGGAAGACATTAGCAGAAGGTGACCTTGGCATAAATAAAAGAACCAGCTCAAATACTGCTTAGATAGCTATGCTGTACAGTCTTCACTCTTTGTGGAGTTAGGATGCTGCAGTAGAAAGAACATGGTTTCTGAAATAACAAAAACCCAATTTTAAATTCCTGCTTTTCCTTGTACTGACTAAATGAGCTTGGGACAGTTGTCTAACATCTCAGTCAGTAAAGTGGAATAATAATACTTTTTTATTGGACTGTTATGGGAGTTAAATGAAATAACATGTACATTACTTTTAGCTTAACAAATCTCGTTCTCCTTCACCACACTCTTTATGTATCCCTAGGTCTTGCATATACCTCGTACCCCTATTTGCCAGATACAATTTTTTCTCTGCCTTCAGCTTCTGCACATGTTCCCAAATGCCTCTATGGTTGAATTCTATGGCCTTGGTTTACTAGTGATCCCACAAAATGATAATAAGATTATGGAATTTTTATAACCGTATTAACATGAGCCAAGGTTGTGTTTCTTTTCAGGTATTTTTGCTTGTTGACAATTTTGGTGTCAATCAAAGATAAATTAATTTTACCTGCATCCACTCTTCTAATCTAAAGTTCCTGATCTGGTACTAGGTCATTCTCGGTGGGGTTTTGTTCCAGCCAAAAGTGATGGCAAGCTTGTTTATAAAGGGCATTCAGGGAAGGAGAATCCATAACATTTATTAGTGGAACACTCTACTTTTCCTCCTACATTTTTTAGTTGGAAAAATATACAACCTACAGAAAATTGCAAGGATAGTACAATTAACACTCTTTTAGCTTTCATCAAGATTGAGCAATTGTTAGTTAATATTGTCCCACATTTGCTTGCTCTGTCCAATGTATGTGTGTGTATGAAATATGATCCATATTCAACATTTACTAATTTTCCACATTTTTATACTAAAATGTTCTCCCTGATCCAAATGCAGTCCAGTGATCTACACTGCATTTCATTGTCATGTCTCTTTATTCTCCTTTAATCTGCAACAGTTCCTCAGATTGTCATTCCTGACATTGACAGTTTTAAACAGCACAGGTCATTTGTTTTCTAGAAAGTCAACTTCCTGTAGAAAGTTGTTCTGTAGACTGATCTTTTTTTTATATTTTTTATTTATTGACAGACAGACAGAGAGAGAGAGGGAGAGGATGAGTGGGGGAGGGGCAGAGAGAGGGGGGAGATAGAATCCCAAGCAGGCTCCCTGCTATATGCAGCAGAGCCTGACATAGGGTTCAATGTCACAAACCATGAGGCAATGACCTGAGTCAAAATCAAAAGTGGGATGCTTAACTAATTGAGCCACCCAGGTGCCCCTATAGACTGATCACTTTTATCATTAGATTCAGGTTACACGTTTTCGGCAGGAATATGACATAAGAACATTGTGAAAGACAATGAGTGCCATGCAAGAAGGGAAAACATGTCTTTTTCCTCACCATTGTTTTTTGTAGCACCAAGCACTAGGACTGGCTTTTAGAAGGTGTTTGGGGCAGTGTCTGGGTCACTCAGTCAGGTAAGCATCAACTCTTGGTTTTGACTCAGGTCATGAACTCATGGTTTGTGAGTTTGAGCCCTGCCTCAGGCTCTGTGCTAACAGCATGGAGCCTGCTTGGGATTCTCTCTGCCCTCCCCCACTCGCTCTCATGAGCTTGCTCTTGTGTTCTCTCTCTCTCTCTCTCTCTCTCTCAAAACTCTTAAAAAATAGAAGGTGCTTAATATTTATTGAATGAATGAATATTTAAGACTTTCACTGTCACTTTGCTACTTGAGGAGAGGAGGAAGAGCAGCCTTCTCCTATATCCTAGTTCCATTTTAATTATACATATTTGAAGGCTTAAAGGTAACCCAGAAAACAAAAGGACAGTATAGTATAATTCTACTTATATGAGGTACCTAGCCTAGTCAAGTTTATAGAGACAAAAAGTAGAATGGTGGTGTGCAGGGTCTGCTCAGAGGGGAGAATGGGGAGTTACTGTTAAATGGGTGCAGAGTTTGACCTGAGGAAGTTGAACGAGTTCTAGACCTGATGGTGATGATGGTTGCACAACAGTGTGAAGGTGAAGCTGTCTTGGATCCCAATTTTATAATCACAACACCCCCTCTGAGTACATCCTAACCTTTTCTTGCTTCCCTTTTCTCTACAGCACTGATTGCAAATCCAACACAATCTATATTCATATTACTTATTTGTTTATTGTTTGCTTCCTACTGCAAGATATATGCAACATGAATGGAGGGATATTTGTGTTTTCCTTTGCTTTATGTACATTGCTCAATAAATGGGATCAGTATATTTGTTGAATGAATAAAAGAAGGACTATGATTGAACACAAACTTCTAGAGAAGGCACAAACAGAAACAGAAAATGGGAAGATTCCATTTTTCATTCGGATTTGTTAACTAATTTCTTCTACCTTTGGATATGAGACTCAGACCCAGTGTCATAGTAGTTTTGTCCTGTTTACCTTTTCATATGTATTCTGACCTGTTTCCACTGTGGAAGTGTTGGTGTACATGCACCACACTCACTATTATTTAAAGCTCCCACTCTGAACTCAGAGCTTCTACACTTGTATTCCTGGCTGCCCCCTCCTTCATTCCAGGTGTGCTGAGTTAGAAGTTTGGAAACTCTGGGGAAGCTCAACTATCCAAAAAACTTTATACTTGTTGGGGTGCCATTGGCTCCAGAGTTTTCATTGTCTTGATATTGAAGAAGGCCGAGAGAATTTATATACTTTGGGAACAGGAAGGAGCTGTGCTTGGATACAGAGGGATTGATATAATCCCTGGAGATGGTTCATTTAAATTCCATTTCTCTGAAACTCTGAGAACTTGAAAATAATTATTTAACAGCCTCATTAGGTTTCCTCTGAGGCAGGGTTAGGAGACCAGAATGGTTAGGAGGCCAGTGACTACAGAAAAATGAGTGGAAAGAGAAAGAAACAGAGGCTGAGAGGTAGCTGGGTCAGTGATAAATACTGTGGTACTTTGTAGGCCATTGTAAATGCAGACTTTGGCTCAAATCCTGAATAAAAAGGAAACCAGTGGAATGTTTTGAGCAAATGATCTGACATTCTTAATAGATATATGTATACCCTTGACAAATATACTCATTTTGGCAGGTTTTAAAATGAACATAAATGGCATTGGGCTATACACTTCATCGTTCTTTTACTTTTCCCACTTAACATTGTTTCTTAGATCTACCCATGTTTCTTCCTGTAAATCTACTTTATTATTATGAGTGCTGTGCAGTATTTAATTGTGCATATATGACACATTTTACTTCTATATCCCTCTAGTAGCAGACTCTGGCATAGCTTCCAACTTCCTGCTACCACAAATAGTCCTGTGATGAATATGCTCATAAGGACCTCCTTATGAATTCAGGAGTTTCCTTGGAGTGTTCACCTTGTAGAGGGATTGTGGGGTGAGAGGGTGTGTGCATTCTTAATTCCACTAAGACTGTGCTTCAGAATGGTGACCCCAGTTACACTCCCACAAGGAGTGTGTGATAGTTTGTATCTTCTCATCCAATTCTCACATTGGTTCAGTAAGAGAAGTCAAGTAAGTTTCCCTGTAGATGCGGAAACTGAGGCTTAGAGAGATTAAGCAAATTACCCTAGTTTATGTAGTCAAGCAGAAGAACCAGGGCTCAAATCCAAAATTTCTGACATAATGTTTATTGCTCACACCACTGTAGTACCCATCACTACCTCTTCCAGAAATAAGATGAGACATCTGCAGGTAAAGATACTATTGTCATTGTTGTTGTTGTCGTTGTGATTGTTGTTGTTGTTGTTGTATTTGAGCCTTGCATTTTCAATGTGTGGTCTAACTCAGTAACCCTAGGCCCCACAAGTATTTAGCACCAAGGAATAAGGCTAGAGAAATAATCACGGGTCAGATGATGAAGGGAAGGAAGGACTAGGAAGGAAGGGCAGTGGGGCATCAGTGAAGGGTCTGAAGCCTGGCGTTGGTGGGGGCGGGGGGTGGGTACATCAATTACATTCATAGAGCAGAAAATATTCCATGAATTAAGAAGTTATTCTTCTTATCTATCTTGCATGCTGGTTAGTAAATCATAACATTGGAACTGGTGGGTAGCAAATAAGGAGTCTAGATGGATTTGTAAACAGAAGGTCTGAACTGTAACACAAGGGTTCCTTTTGATCATCTACAGAGAAGACTTTTCAATTTTAACTTGACCTTTCTCTCTTTAGAAGCCTCTGACATTCCTTAAAATTCTTTCAAAACTAAAGCCCGAATATGGAGGAGAGCGTGGGCTATGTGAATTTTTTCCCTCTGTTCTCCAGAGCCTTTTTCAGGGAATTGTTGTCAATTGTTCATCCAAAGCTTTGTTTTCCTTGTGGAGCTGATCATTTGAACAGCAGCAAGGGAGTAGGGGAAAAGAAGAACCACATGCAGGGTTCATTCATTAAGAATGTATATTTGTTATATTCAGACCATGGTATGAATGAGTTAAAAATAACTGTTTGTGAAAAATTAGTATGGAGTTCCAAGTGAGTATTTTAATACAAGCTCATAAAGCAGGGCAGCTTGCTGCTCTCCCGGTCTCCAGGCTGCTGGAAGCTGACATCACAGATGGTGCAGGGTGTTTATTGAGCACAGGGTAGCCAGTGAGGAGACTATCTGCAGAAGTGAGTTGATCTTCTCTCCTAGAAGTCAGAGAGGAGGAGACAGAAGGAATTGTTTTGATTGTGAGCTACTTCTTTCCTCTCTACACATCACACTTTCACAATTGTAGACATACAACCATAGTGAACTTTTGCCTGGTTGCTATGGGTAAAGTTTATTTAAGGTCAGAATGCATGCACACACACACACACACACACACACACACACACACACACACAAAGGCTGTTCTGGCTCTTCTCCCTTCTTAGTAATGGACCCTTGGTTGAATGCTGCACCTATTTCTTCAGTGTTTTCTTGTCAGACAGCCTGTTCTTCTTCTTCTTGCAGGTAGTTATGAAGGCCTTGCCTCTTTCTCCCTCTTCCTCCCTTTTTGCAGTGTCCTGTGGGCCTCAGTGTATAAAGGGAAGGGTTGGACTGTACTTTCTTTGCCATCAGTACAACTAAACAGTTGATGCAGAATGAGGAGAAAGGGAACCAAAGTGACATCCAAACTTGCTAGCTGATTTCGGGGCTAAGAGTTTAAAGACCAGGAGGCCAAATTTGTATTTTAAATTCAGATGATATTTTAAAAAATTTTTTTTCCACGTTTTTTACTTATTTTTGGGACAGAGAGAGACAGAGCATGAACGGGGGAGGGGCAGAGAGAGAGGGAGAGAATCGGAAACAGGCTCCAGGCTCCCAGCCATCAGCCCAGAGCCCGACGCGGGGCTCGAACTCACGGACTGCGAGATTGTGACCTGGCTGAAGTCGGACGCTTAACCGACTGCGCCACCCAGGCGCCCCTCAGATGATATTTTTAAAAATGGTTCTGTAATTGCAACAAGGTCCACTAGTCTATAATTAATGTGTCATAACTCGAACTCAAGCACGATGCAAACATCCCACGTGTGGATTATTGCACATTATATGCATTCCTTCTTGTGTCTTACAGCTTAATTAGTACATGAAGCTACATCAGTTAGGGGAACCCAAATGGGAATATATCATGTGGTGTGTAAAAAGGGAGAATGTTGGGAGGTATTCAACCCTTTTTTCTGGGAGGAGAAAGCAGGGTTGATTTTTTCTATGATGTCTTTTGTGTCAGTTTCTGTGATACTTGTGCTGCAACAAGTGATATGGGATTTCTGAGCTTTGGTCGGTTGGTTGAGCACCTTTGTTCAGTAAATATTTATTGTTTTTCTAGGCTTTAAGGAGGGATAGCACATAGAAGAAAAAATATGAAGCAGTAGCTGTGAAGCCTGAGCAATGGAACCTGGCAGCCCCAACCCAACTCAGTTTAACTCAGCCTCACCAAACCTGATTCCAGACTCATGGCACCTGAACTTGCTACAGCTCTCTGATCCCAGAATCCTCTTCAATTCCAGCTAGAATGCTGTGTCTGGCACTTCGCAGATTTGGTCAAAAGCTGGTACGCAGACATATGCTGGAGGAATATGCGGCCGATATGGGCCCTGACAGAAGACTGACCACCCTAGATTTAGTGGCCCTGGGTGTGAGCTGCACAGTGGGTGTAGGTGTATATACCCTGGCTGGTGAGGTGGCTAGAGATAAAGCAGGACCATCCATCGTGATCTGCTTGTTGGTGGCCGGCCTATCTTCTGTGTTGTCTGGGCTGTGCTATGCAGAGTTTGGTGTCCAGGTTTCCTATTCTGGCTCTTCATATCTCTACAGCTATGTCACTCTAGGTGAACTCTGGGCTTTCATCACTGGCTGGAACCTCATCATCTTCTTTGTTGCTCATACAGCCACTGTGGCCCGGGCTTGGACCTTAGCTTTTGACAATCTGCTTGGGAACCAGATATCTCAGACCCTGCATGAGAGCATCTCACCAAATGTTCCCCAGGTCCTTGGAGAAATTCTAGGATTCATTGTTGTGGGCCTTGTGTTGTTGCTCATGGAATTGTTGATTCTGAGGAGTAGTTGGATTTTCCTGGTTTCCAAAGTGGTCATATTGGTGAAACTTTTGACCCTCACTTTTGTCATCATTGCTGGCTTCATTAAGGGGGACCTGCACAACTGGAAGCTCACAGAAGAGGACTACGTAAAGGCTGGACTCAATGACACCTCAAGCTTAGGCCCTCTGGGCTATGGAGGATTTGTGCCTTTTGGCTTCAAGGGGATTCTCCGTGGAGCAGCTACCTGTTTCTACACATTTATAGGTTTCACTATTATTGTTACCAGAGTCGAAGAAACCCGAAATCCCCAATATTCTGTCCCCATGGGCATTGTTATTTCACTGTTCATCTGCTTTTTGATGTATTTTGGTGTCTCTTCAGCACTTACACTTATGGTGCCTTACTACCAGCTCCAACCTGGGAGCACCTTGCCTGAGGCATTTCTCCATGTTGGCTGGGCCCATGCCTGCTATGTTGTAACTTTTGGATTCCTCTGTAGTCTTTCCATTAGCATCTTTGGCTTTATGTTCCCCATACGTAATCTGATATACATGATGACACAGGATGGGCTCCTGTTCCCTGTCCTTGCCAGGATCCAAACTGGCACAGACACCCCCATCATGGCCACTGTGATCTTGAGCATTATTGCAGCCATCATGGCCTTCTTCTTTAGACTCACTGATCTTGTGGACCTCATGTCAGTTGGGGCCTTGCTAGCTTACTCTTTGCTGGCTACTTGTGTTCTCATCATCAGGTATCAGCCTCAGAGGAGGACTGGAGGAAATGAATCAGAGGTGCTGGAGGAGAATGGACATATAGCAGAGAGGCTGACTCTACAGGGACTACTTTTTCCAAGCAGCTCCACCCCCACTCCACTCTCTGGCCAGGTTGTCTATGTTTGCTCCTCACTGCTTGTTCTGCTGCTCACTCTTCTTTGCCTGGTGCTGGCCCAGCGGCCAGTTCTGCTTTCTGGAGACCCAGTGTGGATTTCAGTGGTTGTGGTGCTCCTGGTGCTCATCATTGGGATCACTGGGGTCATCTGGAGACAGCCACAGAGCTCCAGTCACCTTCCCTTTAAGGTCCCTGCTCTGCCTCTCCTCCCACTACTGACCATCTTTATGAATGTTTGCCTTATGATGCAGATGACAGCTGACACCTGGGTCCTGTTTGGTGTCTGGATGCTGATTGGGTTTGCTATCTACTTCAGCTATGGGATCCAGCACAGCCTGGTCAATTAATCCCACTTCAATTAAGGTCAGAATTGTACACCTTGAAGTCATTAGTGCCAGTACAGATTTGGCTTGGCATCATCACACGTGAGTGCAGTCAGGTCCCCCTGCATAATATGGAGAGTACTCTTGAGCACATGGAAAGCTGGGCCTCCATGGAATGGTGGTAGGGGAAAGAGCTCTGTGTGTATTGTGTAGTGAAGAATGTGTCTTCTTCTCCTATTTTTTTCTTTTTTTTTACTTGTGTACTTTTCAATTGTGTCTGTACTGCATACTGACTTTAAACAAGTTATTATTAAAAGAAACTAGAAAAAATGCTTTTGTTTTCTTTGGGTAAATATCCAATAGCAGAAATACTGGATCATATGGTAGTTCTACATTTAATTTTCTGAGGAATTTCCATACTCATTTCCATAATGACAGCAACAATTTACATTCCCACCAACAGTACATGAGGGTTCCTTTTTCTCCACATCCACACTAACACATGTTATTTCTTGTTTATTTTTATTTTAGCCATTCTGACAGGTGTAAAGTGATATCTCATTGTAGTTCTAATTTATACTCCCTGATGATTTGTGATGCTGAGCATTTTCATGTGTCTGTTTGTCATCTAGTATCTCTTCTTTGGAAAATATTTATTTAGGTTCTCTGTCTACTTGTTAATGGATTATTTGGCCTTTTGGTTTTGAGTTGTGTAAGTTCTTTATATATTTTAGATATTAACCCCTTATTAGATATATCATGTGTCCTGTGGCTAATTTGGTTTTGGATAAAAGAAGAAACCCAAGAAAAAAAGTGAAAGGGACTGAGCTGGGAATGCTCAGTGCTGTCTCTTTAACTCACTAAAGTCACAGTGAAGGGGGTGGAGAAAGGCAAGGAATAGTTTTGCTTAGTGGTGCTCAAACTTCAATGGGTGTCACCTCACCTGGAGGGCTTGTGGAAACACAGATTGCTGGGCCCAGCCTCCAGCGTTTGGAATTCTGTAGGTCTAGGTGGGACCCAGAACTTGTACTTCTAAGGAGTTCCCAGGTGTTGTTGATACTGCTGGTCCAGGGACCATGCACAGAAAACCAAAGCTCCAGCTGAAACCCCTCCACATATAAAGATGAAGTGAGAGAAACCAAGGTACCCTTTGAACACTTACCTTCATTTAATGAAATAATCAGATTAAAATACCATCACTAATCCTTTCACAATGGAGAAATCATAGTGAATAATTGCATAATGTTTATGTTATCAAATCACCACCACAATGTACATGTTAAATACCTAACAATTTTATATATCAGTTATAAATCAATAAAGCTGAAATTAAAAAAAAAAAAAGAAATACCACAGGTATCTGTGTATCTTTGTTTTCTGTATATTGTTCCTGATTTTAGATGACAGGTAAGGAGTGTTTCTTGTTCACACCCCCAGAGCATCCAGCTGGGACCAGGCACATAAGCAGCATTAATAAATTCATGTTAAATTGAATCGAGTCTTACACATTTCCTTGGTACAGAAAATTCTCCTTCCTTTCAGGCTAGCACTGTGATACTCCTTTAACTATCTTCAGAAAGACTTCCTTAACAAAGTATTTCTCTCCATGCTGAACTTTAAAACAGTATCTAGAACTGTACCCAGGCATGTCTAGTTTTGCCTTTGTGTGACTATGTCTGAGTTCTCATGACTGTCCTGTCTGTTCCATCAGAGTAGAATCATGCTCAGGGCAAGGAGTAGGTTTTTCCCTTCCTGTAGACCCAATAGTGAAGAACAAGATTGTTGATTCAAAGAGGAACAGAGAAAATACAGCCCTGGGGCAGGAGAATGCTTGACACAACTCTGCCCGGTCCTGCTCCATTCATTCCCATGGGATGTGGGGAGGGGATGTAAAACTAATAGAAGTCTCAGCCAGTTCTATCTGACTCCAAGGACTCCCTGAAGATGAGACTGGTTCTGCCATGGGCACAAAAGGCATCTTTCTTGAAGCAGTTTTACAGTTGGCATAGAAGGGCCAGTGGCTTTCTATTGTATTTATGTATGGGGCCTACTCTGGTCAGGAGGGATAGAAAGCTACTTTCTTGTAGAATTTATCATCTTCCCAACAGGGAGTAGATGACTGCCTGCTAGAGGCAGGATTACTCATATACTTACTAAATGCTTTAGATCTTTTTTTGAGAGACTGGTGCAAAAATCTCATGAGAGAATCTAAGATGCTTTGGGGAGAGAGATTGTACACCTCAAACTGGGGAGAAGAACAAACTGAAATATGAGGCATTAGTGATTATATAGGTAGTGAGGCATCATTACTTTGGAAGGGAAAGTACAAGTAGAAACTGAAAAAGATGTATTGGTCAAGAGGATGCACATGGAGGAATTTGGGAAACAGGGATAAGTAAGTTATAAAAGAAATGGGACAGTATTCTGAGCTGCACGGACCTTTAAGACATGAAAGAATAAGACTCTTGTGAGGCATGTGTGTTTCCACACTTGAGGGGAATTTATGAGCCAGGTTTACACTGTGTATTGTGTCATGGAGTGAGATTAATCAGGAAGGGATCAGGCATGATTCTCATTGCCATCTGGAGGACAAAAGACAGACGGAAG
Organism: Prionailurus viverrinus; assembly: GCF_022837055.1. Taxonomy (NCBI): domain Eukaryota; kingdom Metazoa; phylum Chordata; class Mammalia; order Carnivora; family Felidae; genus Prionailurus; species Prionailurus viverrinus. The sequence goes on along the minus strand of NC_062567.1, from coordinate 51,369,569 downwards.
TGGATAAACTCTTTGTGGAAGATAGTTGTAGCAACTGCTACAGTCATGTAGATCCTGGTCTTCAAAATATGGTCCATGGATGAATAATGTGTGTGTCACCTGGGAGCTTGTTATAAATGCAGAATTTCAGGCCCAACCCAGACCTACTGAATCAGAATCTGCATTTTTAACAGGCTCCCAGATGATGTCTATGCTCTTTCAGGTTTGAGAAGCACTGGCCTTAGAAGATTGATGACAGATGTCTGGTCTCAGATGAGCACTATGGAAGGTCTGAAAACTTTGGAATTGGGAGCACAAGAGGAGGGACCTAGACTGAGAAAATTGAATTTGGGGAAGAAGGAAAAGTGTGGGCCTTGGCTGCCCTCCTGTCCCCAGGCCTTCCACACTAATCATTGTGCCAGGGTTTGGCACTCTACCCACTTTGAGAAAATGCCTGCTGTGCCCATGCTGGAGTCTGCCTGGCCCTCAGGGCTCCTCTGGGGAAAGAATTGGTGGGTGAGGACCGCTGCCAATTCTGTTTCCCCTACTTCATATGATGGCCTGAAAAGGACTGGGGAGATCATAGTAGTCATGATCCGCCTCAGGGTTGTACTGTGCCTTCATCAAATGAGTGATAACTTAATGACTATAATTGAGGAGGTCATGGAGGTTAGAGGATTGAAATAGGAATTCTTAACTATCCTGGTAATTAGTGTACTTCTATTAAAACTTTAAGAGAGTACCAATGAATGACTCCATGAGGGGTTATGCTCTGGTAGGGACTAAATTAAAGATTTTAAGGGATCTTTTGATGATTTTTAACCAGTTAATGACAAACTATATGAGAACTATAATTACAGAGACCCAGACCAATAGGCAATGCAACAATGTTCCCAGGTGTGCATTTCAGAATTGTCTTAAGCTTTTGAGAGTTTGTGTACCTCATTCCCAATCAGAATCAGTTATAATGAGAGGCCAATATTTTAAGGAAAACAGATTTACATTGGACATAAGGAAGAATTTCTGAGGTTACAGGGTGACCAGGGAAGATAGGAGGGAGTAGGCTCTCTGGCCATGCACATGGCTGTCTCACTTGGGTTTGGGATGTCTCAGATGATCTCCTTCCCAGAAATAGGGAAGTGTACAAAATGAATTCTCAAAATCTTTTTTATCCCAAGAATTCTCCGGTCAACTTTTTTTAAAATTTTGTTTATGTTTTATTTATTTTTGAGATCAAGAGAGACAGAGCATGAACAGGGCAGGGGCAGAGAGAGAGGGGAAGACACAGAATCTGAAATAGTCTGCAGGCTCTGAGGTGTCAGCACAGAGCCTGACGTGGGGCTCAAACACACAGACTGTGAGATCATGACCTGAGCCGAAGTTGGACGCTCAACCGACTGAGCCACTCAGGTGTCCTTACAGTCAACTTCTTAAATGAAAGACTGGTGTAACTGTGTAGTTTATGTAAGGTGGTATAGCATGGGAATAATAAAAGAAAAAAAAAGCAATCTTATTAGATCATTGAAATCTGCTAAAAATTGTAAAACAGAGCTTGGATTTTGGATAATAAGTTACATGTTATGGCTCAAATAAAAGCATTAGGTTTTCATATGCTCCTCTCCATGTGTTTATCTTGTCTCATTGATGAGATTTAAAAACATCACAGGGAAAAGAAAATCTCTTTTATGTATTACTTCTTTACATATCCAATACCCACAACGTGATGATGAAAATATGGCTATCATTTCCTGACTACTATGCCCTATACTTTGTTCCAAACACTTTACATAATAACCTATTTAATACAAAAATTAAATGAGTTGAGTCCCATTATGCTCGTTTTTTTTAAAGTTTAAAGTAATGCTGAGAGAAATGCAAAGTGCAATGAAGCAATTTCTGGAAAGTGAGTAGTGTAGCTAGGATTTACACCAAGTTAGAGGAAACCTCATACCACTAGTCCCTGACCTATACTCTGCACTGAGTAGCAGCTCAAAAAGAGATATGTGATCACTGAAACTTGATGACATAGAGATAATTGAAAGACAGTGGATAGTTCCAAACAGTGAATGATGAAAAAACAATTTCTATTTGCTTTGTGGCCTGTAGTTAGAGAGACACTTCATGTCACATGCAAGCTTATAGTCACACATTCTCTCATTCACCTTTACTGTGCCCCATCCTGTAATCAGGAGTTGGAAAAGGGGAGAGGCTTGGTGTATTATACTCATAAAGCACCACATTGAAAGTCGTGTGTGCTGCTTATATGGACATATGATATTGAATTTGAGTGGAAATATTCACCAAGGACTGGGATAGGTCTATAAACATGACCATATTTGTTAGAATATTTGGGTATGATATGTGCATGCGTATGTTCGTGCATGCAAGCACGTGTGTGTGTGTGTACACAAATGCTGAAGGACTTCATCCAGCTATAAGGAACTAGCTGCCTTCTTTCCCTGGCCTTGCTTTGTGTGTTTGTACCTAACCCGATATTTACTTTTCATCCCCTTTCAAGAGAACCTCAATGAGTTTTCATTCTGGGAAGTTTATGACAAAGATGGTGGGCTGCTTTGGAGCCCCTACAAATCTATAGTCAGTAGTGGTTTGAAAGAAGAGAAAAGAAAAAAGAAAAAGAGAAACAGCCTCCACAATGCAATCCCCTCCTGTCTTTTACTTTCTAGCCTAATAAACAGCTGCCCTTGTATGTACACCACTCATGTAACCAGCTCCTGTCTCCTAGAACCCCTCATGGAAAGTACCAGGAGAAGACATTTTATTTACTTCTTTGGTACCAAGTGGGACTTTCCATTTGAGCCCTCCCAGAAAGAGCAGAATTAAATTATACTAATTAAGGATTCTAGAGTTGAGATTGTGAGAAACTGGTTATTTGTGGAACTAACTTCATAGAAAGCAATGAGCTTTGACAAAAGCAAGGTTGATAAGAGAAGTTGAGTGTCTCTGTTTACTTCTTTAGAAAACCTGCAGCAAAGCTCCTGGAAGCAGAAGGCAGGATGATCTGCACGTGGTGTGAAGGCAGAGGCAGCACAGGAACCCCCTCTCCCAAGTGGGTGGGAAAGATGCTGGTCCTTGTCTCACGGAGTCAAAGAATGCATCTCGTGGTTGAAAAAGAGTGAGTAAAGTGATAGAGTTTATTGAGGGAAAGTATAAAGTTCTCAAGAGTGAGAAGGGTCCTGACTGGGTAGCTGCCAAGGATTTCTGTCTCTGACTTTTTATTGGGACATTATCAGAAAGTTTGTGAGACTCCACACATGGCACCTAGCCCAGGCATGTCTGGAATATGTTTATCCTTTTTGTTTTTTGTTTTTGTTTTTGTTTTTGTTTTTTTCCAAATCCCATGGCTTCTTCAGCTTCACACTTGCAGCTGCAGCCTGCCTCCCTGAGGATCCCTTATCTCTCCCTGCCTAATGTTAACCCTTTCCCCACTCATTCCTCCCTCTGGAATAGGGCCCCTGACTGCTGTCAGGGAACAGGGACGATGACCACTCTGGCTTCTTCAAACTGACAAGGGACTGTGTGGGGGTACAGTAGTCACAGTCTACCCAAGGGTTGGTCGAGTGGTCCACAGGATGGTTCCACAGGAAGGTTGGCAGGCATAAGGTGCCACAAACATTGGCAGACACAAAGAGAAAGACATGAAGATTATATTGACCAATAAGATGCCATCTTTAAGATACTGTCCTCAGTTTCCAAACCAGTTAAACAATCCAGGAGAGACTCTGACTTTGTCCAGTTGTATCCAAATGTCATCTATCAGTTGTGAGACTTTATGGGAATTATTGGTTATATTGAAACAACACATGTGAGGGAATCTCTCACAACACAGGTGATGGAAGATCAGTAAGTAATCAATGGAGCTCAATTATCCAAGAGTCCTTCCCTAAATTCAATTAATTTTTTGATTTAAAGAATTTAATGCTTGTGAGGTGTCATTTAGAGTTCTGCTGAGTAAGCAGACAGTTTGCCTTATTTCTAGGTGTTAAACTTTTCCAAGGGCCAGGAGTCATACCAGAGAAAGAGCCAACACAGTTGATTACCATTATTACTTTGCAAATTTTTAGGTAAGCCAAACCTGGGTATTATTTTATAAAACAGAGCTTTCATTACTTTTTGTGCCTTTTTTGTTTTGCAGGTGAAGACCCATACCCAATTAGTAAAAATATCAACTCATACCAACAGATGTTGGAACCCCTTTGACCTTTGCATATGAGTGAAATCTAATTGTCAGTCTTCCTCTGATTAGGTTCCAATTCCTTGATTACCTGGGAGAGCAAGTTTGTGGTTGAGAGGATTGTTTCTAACACAAACTTCACAGGCTGATACTTCTTGTTGAACTGTCCTTAACAAAATTTTCCCAGTAAACATCCTTTGGGCCATTTGATAAGTTTTATCCCTCCCTAAATGAAAGGCTGGATGTAGTGCTTAATGATTATTTAGCTCTGTGAGCTAGGTAATAATAATTGCCCTGCTCTGTTTGTAACTATCTTGAGGGGTGAAGACAGTGACCATGTGTCAGACCCCTGTTCATTTCCTTAGGAGAGTAGGTGGGATTGAGTCCTCTAATTGATATAGCGGGCGAGATATTTTCTTGAACCCTGGTATCCACAGCCTACAATATACTGTAATTCTAAAACTCCACACAATTGTTCATCTGTCCTCAGGCTAGTAATGCTATAGTCTCTAATTCAGTTATGATGTCCCTTCCTAGCAAGGGAGTGTGGCTCTCTGGCATTATCAAGAAAGAATGAGAAAAAGTTAGGTTTCCCCATATACATCCCAGAGGCTGAGAGAAAAATTTAGTCATAAGTTTTCTGGAGATGTCTCTAATTGTTATGCTGCATTTGGATAGTTGGCCTGGAGTGGAAAGGAGGACAGAAAAGGTGTCTCCAGTATTAAGAAGTAAATCAACTGGTTTTTCTTCTACATCCAGAGTTACCCAAGGCTCTGGGTTTCCAATGGACAGTTGGTTTAGGGGAACCACCATGAAGAGCCCCAGGCCCCATCATCCCCTTTCAGGGACACTGGTTATCTGAGGCCTCAAAGATAGAGGGCCCCAAGGGCAAACTTAAAGTGACTGTATACAGATAGGGGCATTGCTTGTGGGGCTTTGACTTCTGTTGTCTCTTCTGAGGACATTTTTCTTTCCAATACCCTGAATGGCCACATAAATGGCATTTGGTGTCAGGACCTCAGGGATTCTCATCTGACATAGTACATAAGGCTGTGACTAAGGCCTCTGATTTATTCTTAAGTTGTAATATTCCAGAGTCCTTCCAGGCAAATGCCAATTTTTGTATCTTCCTCTGAATATTTAGAGTTGATTGACAAATTTGTCCTTTAAAATTGTCTCAGTCTCAGGGGTGTCAGGGGAGATAGACACCCTTTATCCTTAATGAGAACCTCCTTCAACCTCTCCAGGAAGGCCATTGGGCTCTCATTCTCTGTTTGTAAAATACTGGCTAATTTGGCATAATTTAAGGTTTAACCTTAGACCTCCTTAATTTCTCCAAAACACGAGCTTGGAAGTGGTGACAATACCATTCCTCAATGGGATGGTCATAATCCCAATTAGGATCTTGGGATGGAACTACCTGGGCCCCAGTAGGAAACTGGAAATTCCCTATAGGACCTTCAGTCCCATGATAATTAATGAGTTGCTCATCCCCCTATCTTCCAGCTGCTGCCAGAACCCCTTGCTTCTCTATCTCATTAAGAGTCTGTTTTAACAAAAACATTATATCTTTCCAGGTGAACACAAAAGCATATGTAATATTTTGAAAAGTCTCTATATACTTATTGGGATCATCATAAAATTTGCCTAGATCTCCTTTTATCTGTCTTAAATTGTGTAATGAAAAAGGTACTGGTAATCTTATCATAGTGGTACCGCTTTGTGTCCCTCCTTTGGGCATTCCATCTTCTTGTAGGGAAAACATGCCTGTTACATTATGGGAAGGGCCTGGATAAGGTGGGCAGCAGGGAGCAGATGTGCACATTTTTAAATCTGGATATATAGACCAAGGACCCAAGGGGAAGGAGGTGGAGGTGAAAGATGACCCTCCTTCTTCTCTAGGTCTGCTTTGGTACAGGCAAAGGGCCCTTAATTGTTTCCCCTCCTGAATGCTGGACTTTGGAGAGTTGCCATTAAGTCAGGATTGATCTCACATTGCTCATACCTACCTCGATTTTTTTCTTAAGGTCCAAAAACACTGAACGTAGGGGACTTTTCCCCATTTCCCCCTCATGTTTACAAAACAAGTCCAATTGTAGGATAGTATTATGATTGATACTTCCCTCTAGCAGGCAGTTTGTACTGGGGCCAAGCCTCAGTGCAAAAGAAAAAGAATTGCTGTTTCCTCAGGGTTTGTGGATCAAAGTCTTCCCAGTTTTTCAGAATGTACCCCATAGGAGTATTGGCCTTGGTTGGGGACTTGCCCTTCTATAGGAAAAAGGAGGAAAAGGTGTCTTATATCTTAACTCTTATAGCTGGCCAGGAGAAGCCTCATCTCCTGGTCCCACATTTTGGCTGGCTATGTTACTGTCAGCCAAAAGCCCTGTCAGTCTTGTGAGGTGCTGGGAGTAGTCACTCTTACCCAGGCTTGATCCTACCTTCAAGAGCTGACCAGTCTTTTCCAATTACTCCTACCCCTCTCTTTCCCACCTGCAGGACTTTGAGGGTATTCACTGTGACCAAGCAAGACTCCCCCAGTTGTAGAAGGATGCACTAATTTCATTTGCCCCAACAGTAATTCTCTTCACAAATATATTTCAAAAGGCTGGCAAAAACCATGTTTTGCAAGGAAAAATCTGCCACTGAGGGGTGCAAAAAGGGCCAAAATTGAGGTTTATTCTTCTGCCTTTTTCAGCAATACCCACATAAATATGTTCCAGCCCATGTGGATATCCATTTTAGAATATCTAGTTTGTTACAAATAGGCATACCCTGGGCTAAGTGTAGCAAAATGGCTCCCATGTATCCCAGTAAAAGCCCTTCTTCATATGCTATCCATTCCTCATATGGCACAGGCACCCATTCCTTTGCTAAGCAAAAACACCACAAATGTGGAGTATTTGGAGGTCTGCAGCAAGGACATTGCCATGGTCTCCCAGTCTTCAGATCCAAGGAGGGGCAATTTCAACCAAGGCTTGAGCAAAACAACTCAAAAGGGTTTGCTGTCCTGCCCCTTTGGTTAATCATAGTTCTTTCCGTCTTTTAGGACAGACAAAATAGAAAAAAAAAAAAAAACCTTTGATTACCTCTTTTTTTTTTTTATCAAAAACAGACCAACAATCCAAGAAAACTTTGTCTTTTTAAGAGTAAAGCAGAATTTTAATCTTATAGCAGTGTCTTTTAAATCCATTTATTTTAACCTTAGTTCTGATCACACATAAAATTCCTTTACAAAGATTTCCCTTCACAAACCATCTATAACTTTCCTTTACTTTCAGATTTTGACCTAAGCCCCTTTTCTACACACAACCAGTCTAATTTAGGACAAAATTACTTTTTTTAACCTTTGACAAAAATGTATTCCCATTCCTTTTATTTTTCTTACATATCTCCTACTTTTCCACATACAGTTACTTTCCTAATTTCCATCAGTCTTAATTACAATTAGCAGAATTTTAACTTAGAAACCTTAGCCTCCAGTGAAAACTAAGTAGTAACCAATTGTGAACTGTTACATCATAAATTTTTTAGATGGTAAACTTATAAATCAATTAAGCATAAAGCACGTCTTTCAACAGATTTAAGTATCCTTAGTTTTTCTGCCATAAACCAAAACCACAAACCTGTGTTTAGTAAGCAATGCTTCAGCATTCCATTTGATTTAGAAAAGGCCTAAATGTCCAATAAATTCAATACAGTTTATCATCCGAGCAAAATGTTAAAGTTTCAGGTTACCAAAGACCCTGAAAGCTATGTTAACAATTACTCGTGAAAACTTTGAGACAGACAAAATTACCATTATTTTGAGTCACTTTTTGTTGACAAATTGTAACAGAGATATTCATGAGCTTATTTGACCTTCGTAAACCTAGGTAGAAAAAGTTTTATATATTTCATGCTGATAACTCTAAAGACATGTCTATCTTAATTAAACCAACAAATCTTAATTAGTCTAAATACAGAATACGTTCCACCTGTGTCCAACGAAAAGTCAATCAACTTGCTCACCATTGTTAATTTTTACCTAGGGCACCAGTGAAGGAATCTAAAGTGGGAGGTGTAAACTAAGGTCGTGTTCTTTGCTCCTTGACAGTGAGGGGAGGAGGAGGAGCCCATGGTGTTGGAGGCATCCAGATAGTATAGGAGTCAGTTATGGAGGCTGCACCCATGGTGGTGCAGAAACAGGAGAAGGGAAGGGAAGGCAGTAGAGGTGAGGTGCCATCAAGAAGCGGGGGCAGATAAAAGTCCCGATGGCAGAGAAAGAGTTATCCTGGTCTTAAAGCTTGTCAGCTAGGACAGATGAGCCAACAAGTGGAATTAGGCAGTCCATGTCAGGCCACAGAAGACAGGGAAGTTCCCTGAAGCAAAAGGAGTTTCCGTGTCTGCTTGGGAATATTCCTTAAAGTCCCTGGCCTGAGGCAGACTAACCAGAGAGAGTTGGCTCAAATCATCATAATCATTAACCCAGGGAATGAATGAGGGAGAAGCCCCCACATACAACTAGATTAACCAGAGTGTACTAGGAGAAACAGTGAGAGTATTAGAGTCCCTTTCATTAGGGATGGCCTGTGTTTTCTTCAGCAACCTAGATTAGGTTTTGGAACATTTCTGTGTGTTGATCGGAGTTGTCTGCAACTTTGCCCAGGTCCTTTTTATTTGCTTAGAATCTTGCAGGGAAAATGGAACATGGACCTTCGTGGGGCCAAATTCACATTTCAGTGAATGGATACATTGAATGTGCATTCCTTTCAGAGGAAAGATTTCTTCTCCCTGGCAATCCTGGATAAGGAGGACGTGAGGGTTTAACAGGTGGCCTTTCCTAAGGAGAGACCTCAGGAGACAAGTGTGTAAGTACTCACTCTTCTGTATCTCTTGAAGAGGCTGGGAGGTTGGCATCTATCTTATAAGTCTTACATAAGTCTTTCTGGTCCTGTAAAGCAAAGAAGACCTGTACATAGGGAACTTCTAACCATTTACCCTCTCTTCTACAATATAGATCTAACTGTAAGATAGTACTGTACTGAATACTTCCCTCAAGAGGCCAGGATTCTCGGGGTGCCTGGGTGGCTCAGTCGGTTAAGGGTCCGACTTCAGCTCAGGTCATGATTTCGCCGTCCGTGAGTTTGAGCCCCACGTCGGGCTCTGTGCTGACAACTCAGATCCTGGAGCTTGTTTCTGATTCTGTGTCTCCCTCTTTGGAGGCCAGGATTCTCCATCCTCCAGAAGATACTGAGGCCAAGCCTGGGAGACAAAAAACAAACAAAAAAAAACTTCATGAACTTCTTTTTGATCATTTGTATATCAAATCATTTCCAATTTCTCAGAACATGTTCCAGAGGAGTACCCACAGAGAATGGTTCGTTTCCCATCTTGTGATGCAGGTAGGAGTCAAGAACCTCAAGAACCTCTGTACCTGTTATATTAGAGAAGTGACTATGAAGGCATCCCAACATATTAGCTCTCCCCTTTAGAATCAAGACATCCCTTGATCTGCCTTCCCCAGGGTGAGAAAATGGCCTGACACCTTGGGTTGAAGAAGGATTGGGCCAGTGGAAGTAGCCATTGTGACCCACTGCTTCAGCCCATACACAACCCTTCTTCTCTCCTCTGGATCCTTCTAAATCTCTTAAATCTTTCTTTTAAAATTTTTTTAATGTTTGGTGGGGGGGCAGACTGCAAGCAGGGGATAAGCAGAGAGACAGGGAAAGACAGAGTCAGAAGCAGTCTCCAGGCTCTGAGCTATCACCACCAAGCCCGACATGGGGCTCGAACCCACAAACTGTGAGATCATGACCTGAGATGAAGTCAGAGGCTTAACCAACTAAGCCACTCAGGTGCCCCTAAATCTCTTAAATCTTAAGGAGTTTGGTAAGGTTAGTGAATCAAGGTTTGTTATTTATAAAGATTATGGGTGCAAGCAAGCCTGGGGTGACTATGAAGGAGGCTTCCCTGGTCCATGGCCCCAGGGCTGGTCTCCATTCTTTTACATCTCAGGTGTCCAGTGGAAACCATAGGGCAGGTGCAGAACACTTGCATTGCCAGTCCTTATGTGCGTCCCCCAGATGAACCTTTCATGTAACCAAGGAGACCCCTGATGACCTCATTCTTTGGAGCTCCTTTGATCGAGCCCTCATTTCTTGGTCGTACTAATTTGCTCACACCCCCAACCCATGGACTCTAGTCCATAACTCAATTATTTCTTCACCTCACCCCCAAGCATCTTTCCTTCCTGGATGCCTGATGTCCCATCAGCCAACAGGTCCCAATTATTAAGGTTCCCACTGCTATTGTGCACAAAAGCACTGGTGGTAGATCTGTGCTCCTGTTTTTAATGTCCAAAACCAAGGGGATACAGAAGGATGAATCTGCTGATATTTGAAGCCTAGAATCCTGGCCACATTTAAGCCCGAGTTGTGTCTGACCGAAAAACATATCTCACCAAACAAGTCCCTAATTGCTGGAGCATATTGATCATCAGGACTTGGAAAGGTTTTAAAAGCCATTTAAGAAGGATAGGTGAAGAAAGAATAAGCAACAGAAGAAAATGGAACTGGTTGGCATTAGGCCAACATTCCCCTTTCACAAGGGGGGATTGACTAAACCTTTACCCTGCAACTTGTCACCTGAAACTTAAGACCTGCAGCTGTGCTACCCGCTTTTAACTGGCTCACACGTGCCTGGTTTTGAGAGTCTTGGTAAGGAGATCCTCTGCTCAAAAAGGGAAAGGAAAGAGTCTGCTGTTACCCTCTGATGATTACCAAGTTTTGGCACCAAAATAATTTGTTTCAGGAGCGTGGGAGAGACACTGGTCCTTGTGTCATGGAGTTGAAGAACGAATCTCGAAGACAACAGAGAGTGAGCAAAGCAATAGAATTTATTGAGGGAAAGCATAAAACTCTCAAGAGTGAGAGGGGTCCTGACTGCGTAGCCGCTTAGGTTTCTGTGTCTCACTTTTTATTGGGACGTTATCAGAAAGTTTTTGAGACTCCACGCGTGGCACTTAGATCAGGCAAGTCTGAAATACGTTCATCTTTTTTGTTTTTGTTTTTGTTTTCTTTTTCCCAACCCCCACGGCTTCTTCACCTTCCCACTTTCAGCTGCAGCCTGCCTCTTTGAGGGTCCCTTATCTCTTGCTTCTTAATGTAACCCTTTCCCAGCTCACCAGTACTTGGAAGACTTTTTTATGAGGGATTTTTTTATATGAAATTTATTGTCAAATTGGTTTCCATACAACACCCAGTGCTCATCCCCAAAGGTGCCCTCCTCAATACCCATCACCCACCCTCTCCTCCCTCCCACCCCCCATCAACCCTCAGTTTGTTCTCAGTTTTTAACAGTCTCTTATGCTTTAGCTCTCTCCCACTCTAACCTCTTTTTTTTTTTTCCTTCCCCTCCCCCATGGGTTCCTGTGAAGTTTCTCAGGATCCACATAAGAGTGAAACCATATGGTATCTGTCTTTCTCTGTATGGCTTATTTCACTTAGCATCACACTCTCCAGTTCCATCCACGTTGCTACAAAAGGCCATATTTCATTTCTTCTCATTGCCACATAGTACTCCATTGTGTATATAAACCACAATTTCTTTATCCATTCATCAGTTGATGGACATTTAGGCTCTTTCCATAATTTGGCTATTGTTGAGAGTGCCGCTATGAACATTGGGGTACAAGTGCCCCTATGCATCAGTACTCCTGTATCCCTTGGATAAATTCCTAACAGTGCTATTGCTGGGTCATAGGGTAGGTCTATTTTTAATTTTCTGAGGAACCTCCACACTGCTTTCCAGAGTGGCTGCACCATATGAGGGATTTTTATAACAAACTTTATATCTGACATTTTACAGCACCCCTTGTCCAGAGAAGGAGGGATTACAGATATTTATTGACATATAGTGTCAGAATATGGAGGAAAATTGACTAGGGAGATGGAAAGAGAAGGGGGTTCTTCCTTTCCCAGGTACGCAAATGACCTGACTTAATTTGTGTAGTATATGTTTTTCTGTGCTTTGTGGTCTTCTAAGTAATAAGATTAAGAAATCCTATCATTGTTAATAAAGACCTCAGTGGAGGGGAGAGAAGAGATGAGAGACAATTAGATGGAGGCATAATGGGTACCCTGTCCCATATGAACCTTACACCCCTTCAAGAAGATCAGGTGCAAAAGAAGTACAGATAAGTGAAAGCTGGGAGCAGAGATCTAGGCACTGGCTCCTGTATTCTGTATTCAAAGCCTCCAGCTTCTGCAGTTTTACCTTGAGTTTCCTGGTCCTTGCATTTTACTCTTTCATGATGAACAGAAGTTCAAAATCAAATGATGACCAAAGTCAGGAAATCTTTCCAGATAGCTATGTCTTTTCCTTGGAATTCTGTCCTCCCAATCTCTGACTAGTTAAAATCTACACAGTCATCATAGTCCAGTTGGTACCTCCTGCCCACGCCTTCCTGGATTATCTGCACCAAAAGCAATTTCTTTCCTTTAACCTCCTCTACTCCTTTCTGTCAGTCTTACCATAGCTGTCTCTCCACACACCATCTTCAGTTCTAGTTACCCTGCATCTTCCCTTTCTCTCTCACTCAACTGTAAGCTTCTGGAGTGGAGACACTGTGCCCCGTATATTTTTATATTCTCTCCATGGTCCTTAACATAGACCTAAGGATTTGTTAAATAACTTTCATGTGTGGCATACAGTTGCAGAGGAAGAGACCATGGGTAGAGATGTAGAAGTAGGGGCATTATGAGTATTGATTAAGGATATTATTGTTAATATAGGTGTGGACATGATATACTCAGGAATAGGTCATATTATAAGTAAATTTTTACCCCACCAGTATATTTACTCCCATATATTTATTCACCATTCATTCTTTCTCTCACTCAAATGTAGAGCTTTTCTTAGTGGGAGATAAACAATAAGAAAACACTTAAATAATTGCAATGTGATAAACACCTGAAGGAAATAAATTGAGTCTATTGATAAAGAATAAAAGGGAGTTTTCATTAGATATGGAAGTTAGAAAAGGCTTTTATGGTCATGGTCATATATTTATCATCCTATCATTATGAGTTAATTCAATTTCCTATTTGAAGGGCAATAATAATAAAATCAACAACAGAATGAGAAGAACGACCTTGCTAATGGGGGGGGGGGGGGGCGTGGGGGGCGTGTTTGTCAAACTAACCTTAGGATTAGTTCCATCTTTGGTCCATCTTCCCAACCTTTCCCCTGCCTTGGGCAGAGGGGAAGTCAGGACCCTCCCCTTGCCTCAGGATGGACCCTTCCCTCTCTTCTCTAGACTAGGAGTTGGCAAGCAAAACAGGTGTTAAGAGCTCTGATCTTACTAGAGACCTGGAAACAGATCAAGGTAGAGACCTCTGAAATAATGCCCAAGGATGTGAGAATCTAGTGAAGAGATGGAGACAGAGATACACAAACAGAGAGGCAGACCGCTGTCACAGAGACTCCTTTTCACCCCCAACCTCAGTCTCAGTGTGTTCTGGGCTCTGTACTCCTTGGGGGAGTTGGTAAGGGCTTGTGGGCTTTGGGGGAAGAGAAATGCATCCCCTGAGTGTCTTAGAGATAACTCCCTCCACCCTTGCAGTCATTCCTGGATTCCTGTCCAGGGTTGAAGACAACCAAGCCTCTGTGGAGCAGACACTCAGCTGACCTCCCGGCAGCTTCAACACCAGGGTCTTCTTTTGACTACTTGCCTGCCACCTTCCTGCCAGCACAGGTTAGTAGCATTAGTTTCTGTCTCTTGCAGGGCAGTAGTCACATTAGGAAAGGCTTGAGAGTGGATAAGAGAAATCTAAGACTGATACCTGGAGCTTTCACACCTTCACTGAGCCCCGTTTCCTGTTGATATAACACGCTTTGGTTGGTAGCTCAAGAGTAAATTTTCCCCTTCTCACAAAAGCCATGACATCCTTGGTAGAGTTGGAGATAATGCCTTATACATTTCACTCCCTGTACTCTTGCTTCTTCAGTCTTTTGATTCTCCCTCTGCAATCTCTCCCTCCCTCCTCCCATCCTTGTCACTACTCTCCTCCCCCTGACTGGTCAGTTCTTCCTGCCTTCTTTCTGGATCATTTCACTTATGTTTCCTCTCAACCTTCATCTATGATTCCAACTTTGAAGAGATGGGAAAATGAGTTTTAAGGGCACCATTTGTGAGGGAGTGGGCTTTTTTTTTAATGTTTATTTATTTTGAGAGAGGGAGAGAGAGACAGAACGTGAGTGGGAGAAGGGCAGAGAGAAAAAGATACACAGAATCCAAAGCATGCTCCAGTCTCCCAGCTGTCAGCAAAAAGTGTGACACAGGGCTGAAACCCACAAACTGTGAGATCATGACCTAAGCCGAAGTTGGAAGCTTATCCAACTGAGTCACCCAAGTGCCCTGAGGGAGTGGACTTTGAACACAGCAAGAGGCATGGTAGTCAGACATCAGGAAGAATCTGATAGTCACTGACAAAGTGGCCTAAGTGCCTCCTGATCCATCTTCTCTGATAATGGGGCTTATGCACACATGACAGAGACTTTAAAAAATGGTTAGATTAAGGGGCCAAGAAGCCCTCTTTGCCTGATGTCTACTCTTAACAATATTATAATTACGAAGAATCACTGGAAGTGGGAGAAGATTTGTCTGGAGATATGGGCATCCCAAAGTGCATCTTCTATCCAGTAATAAGGAAAGTGGGCCCATGTACTGCTTCCACATGTTCACAGTTAACCCCATGGAGAGGGGTACGTTTGGGCTTTTATGGAACAATTTTGTTATCCAAGCCACATAGAACTCCTTTAAGGTGATAGTTGAATTATATAATTTCATCCTATTATTGAGTTATATAATATATCTTACTGTTATGTTGTTTAAGTAAGCCTATAAGGTCCTGTTTTTATTTTCACACAATAACAAGGATGAATATTGCCTATACATGAGCCACTGTGGCAAATTCTCTGATGTTCAACATCACTCATCATTAGGGAAATACAAATCAAAACCATAATGAGTTACCACCTCACACCTGTCAGACTGGCTAAAATTAATAACTCAGGAAACAACAGATGCTGGTAAGGATGCAGAGAAACAGGAACCCTTTCGCACTGCTGGTAGGAATGCAAACTGGTGTAGCAACTCTGGAAAACAGCAAGGAAGTTCCTTGAAAAATTAAAAATAGAGCTACCCTACCACCCAGCAATTGCACAGCAGGTATTTCTCCAAAGGATACAAAAATGCTGATTCTCAGGGACACATGCACCCCAATGTTTATAGCAGCACTATCAACAATAGCCAAATTATGGAAAGAGCCCAAGCGTCCATCGACTGATAAATGGATAAAGAAGATGTGGTATATGTATATATACAAAATGATACTACCCATCAGTCAAAAAGAATGAAATCTTACCATTGCCAAAAATGTGGATAGAAGTAGAGTTTATTATGGTAAGTGAAATATTTCAGTCAGAGAAAGATAAATATCATATGATTTCAGTCATATGTGGAAAACAAGAAACAAAACACATGAATATAGGGGAAGGAAAAGAAAAAGAAAATAATAACAGAGAGGGAGGCAAACCATAAGAGACTCTTAAATACAGAGAACAAACTGAGCATTGCTAGAGGGGTGTTGGGTGGAGGGATGGGCTAAACAGGCGATGGTCCTGAAGGTGGACCATTGTTGGGATGAGCACTGGGTGTTATATGTAAGTTATGAATCACTAAATTCTAGTCATGAAACTATTATTATACTACATGTTAACTAACTTGGATTTAAATAAAATTAAAAAAAAATAAAGGTGTCCTCTTGGACTTTCTTTGGTAACAGACGGAGTACTCTCATCCTTATTGGCAGCCAGCTTGGGTCTGGAATCGGGAGTGAGGTTCCCTAAGACAAAGTAGTCTAGGCAGCTACAAGGACAGACCCATCAGATTCCATCCCCGAGACCAAGTAACTTGGAACAGCTAATGTACTGAGGCGGTCCAACCTACTAGCATTGGAAACAAAGGAGGGAGCCCTGGCCAGCTACTGGCCAACTGCTCTACTTTGGGATGCCCAGGGAACTGGATGCTGCAAGGGATTTGGTTTTTGGCTGACTTGCCAAAATTTGTTACCAAAACTCAAATTCACCTGTCCATTGTTCCAAAAGCCAATATTTAAGAGAAGAATTTTGATTCAAAAGGAATATGAGTTTTATTCAGGAGACCAGCCAACTAGGGAGAAGGGGGACTCTTGTCCAAAGGCCAACTCTGTAAGGACTCTGCCTGCCCAGGGTTTATAGAAAGATCTGAGGGCAGTCAATCAGTAAAGGCAGTATAGTAGTCCCTAATATTTCTTGATTACCTGCAGACTTGGTGGTGCCAGAAACAGATGTTATCTCATCTCAGTGGTAAGAGGTTGTGCAAGGGGGTCTGGTTTCTGTTTCATGATGTGCAGAAGGACTCTGTTCTTTTCTAGGAAAGGATGCATGATCTATAGGTATACAAAGAAGGGTTAGTTGATGAATTATGTGGGCTCAGGGTGCTTGCTAAATCTTAAAGACTAGGAGGTCAGTTTTCCCTGGGACAGCTCCCATAGGGGTGATAAGCATTTTGTGTCCTTTTGATGCATGAGATCAGTGCTCCATTGTGAACATGTGGTCGATGGTCAGCAGTATTAAAGGTTAATATGGAAGAATCAACCTGCAAATGGGCGAGAGGCATGATGGACCAGAAGAGGCAGGAAAGGCAGGGTTGGGGCAGCCTGCCAAGTCAGAGATCACGTTTCCCTAAGCATATTCCACTGAAGGTTTGAGGCTGAAGGAGACTAGGTTTCTGTGTCAGGGATAGCAGGACTGCAAAGGTATTGGGGAGATGCTCACCATGGGTACTGGGGACTGAAATGGGGTTGCTTTCGACAGGTGGACATATTGCTAATGGAAGGTTTAACTGTCTTTTAATCTTCACGGAATTATTAGGTAAATTTTATTAATACCGCATTACAGGTGATGAAACTGAGGTTCAGAGAGGCTATGTCAAGTGCCCAAGATAACACATCATATTAAGAGGCAAAGGCAGGATTTGAACTCAGGTCCTTGGGTCCTGAGCTCTTTTTCTTTCCACCACAGCACTGGGCAGAGAGTCTTACTCTTTTATGTGTCTGCCTAAGGTTCAGACCTGTCTGGGAGTGGGAGATGAGGTGGGAGGTAGCAGGCAGGTGTTCTAAAATGTTTCTTATATGAAGGAATGAATTATCTGTGCAGGTTCACCATTCATGGTATGGGCCAGAGTCCTAGAAACTCTGTGGCAGGAATGGGAATATAGCAAAGGAGTTCCAGTGTGGCCCAGGAAACTGGAAACAGGTTTCCTGTGGGTCCCCAAGCTTTTCCTAGACATTCTATATCTCTAGAATCTAGAGGTCTGGGCTCTGGATTCTTAGAAGAAGGAATAGAATGGTTTGTATGTGTGCAGTGTGATGAGTGTATAACAGTGTATACATTTGTGTGTGCATGCCTATGTAAATGTATGAGTTTGTGATTGTGTGTCTTTGTGTTACATACATATGAGAATGATTGTGATGTATGGGTATGTATATGTGTGTATTTTAAGGGTATGTGTCTGTGTATATGCATGAGTGTGAGCATTTGTGTGTGTGCATCTGCATGTGGGCATGTGTATATGTGTGTGTACTCTCCCAGGGGAACCTGAATACTCATAGCTGAAGATGTCTTTGATGTGGTTTGTGCAAATTTCCAGCAGGTTTAAGGCTGTGGTATGGGGTAGAGGAGGTGGGAGGTCAGAAGAGAAAGGCTGTCTGTGCTTCGGGAGTAGGGGCTTGGGTAGCTCTGAGTCTAGTTGGAGACTGTGTCCTGAAGCCTTCACACAGGGTTTGCATTGGGAGAGCTCAGAGGCCCTGCTCTGACCGGGAGGGCCATAAAGACGTGGGGCCAGGATGGGAAGGTGCCAGATAGTGGAGGGTTCAGGCCTACTCTCTCCCCCCAACTCCACCTCCAGGATTTGGGAATGATGTAACCAGGCTGCACTTCCTAACTCTAAGCTCCACCCATTCTGCCTGAGGGCCTTAGAGTCCCCAGAAGTCTCTGTGTGCCACTTCCTGAGGCTGGGATGATGAGAATCACAGTGAAGACTTATATTTCTAGTCAGTATTACCAAGACAGGGCCAAACAAAGTTCTTGTCTGTTGGAGTCCTCTGGGAAGGCCATATATTCATTCTTGCTCTATTTCACACAAGCTGAGTCTTACAACCCCTTGTGCTGGGAATTTCTTACTGAGTCTAAGTCAAATCTGCTTATTGCACTTTGTGGGCTATAAGCTCAACCAGAATTTATGCAGTTGAAACCTAACACCCTCATCCCCAAGCATGGAAGTAGTTTCTTCTAGATAGGGAAGTGGGTCAGAATGTAGGGACACTGAGAGGATGTGGGGCTAAAGCTGGTGGATCACAGATGGGTCAGACCTTTCCTGGGCAGGAAGGCCATGATCAAAGAGACAGATTCACAGAAGGGAACTCAGAGACCACCAATTTTTCCTCTGTTTTCCCCTGTCACTCCAAGCTGTGCCAGGGTAAATGGGAAACACAGGCTGTGGAAGGAAGGACTAAGATTAGAATGGGGAAAGTGCTTCCCTGTGTGTAGCTTTGAGGAACCTCTGGAAACACAGGGAAAAGAGCAAATTGTGAACAGAAGTTCCTGTTGCAGTTCAAGAAGTAGGAAGAAAATGGCAGGGGCTGTGGGACTCTGAGGGGCAGAGGGGTATGTGTGCTGAGGGTGAGGGTGTGCACAGCACGGTGTTTGTGGTGTACGTGTCTGTGCTCCATGGTTAACAGTCCTGTGTGCACTAGTCATGTATGTAAACATATCACATGGGGGAAGGGTACAGCTTTGACATCAGTTTTATTTTTTTTTATTATTTTTTTCAACGTTTTTTATTTATTTTGGGGACAGAGAGAGACAGAGCATGAACGGGGGAGGGGCAGAGAGAGCGGGAGACACAGAATTGGAAACAGGCTCCAGGCTCCGAGCCGTCAGCTCAGAGCCTGACGCGGGGCTCCAACTCACGGACCACGAGATGGTGACCTGGCTGAAGTCGGACGCTTAACTGACTGCGCCACCCAGGCGCCCCTGACATCAGTTTTATACACCAAGGGTTGTGAGCAGGCTTCCCACTGGTCACTACAAAGTATGTTTTTCCTGTTAGGAGCAGCAGTCAGCACAAATGAGAAGACCCCTGTATTGGGAATCAAGAAAACTTGGGTTCCAGTTCAGGGTCTAGTTATCAGCTGTGACCCTGTAAAGCATCATCTCTTTCAACTGGGATGTCATCAGCTGTACAGTCATAAAGGAAAAGTCATTCTGTGTTTGAGACCAGAAAAGGGAAGGGGGCTAGAGTGAGTGAAGGCATTTCAGGGCCCAAAGGCAATAAGATATGTCAGTGGAAAGGGCTTCAGGAGAGGTTTCCTGAATTCAGAAATTCGTAGGTTCTTGTGGGAGTCAAAGATTCCCCCAGCCTGGGCAGCCCAGCCCTATGACAGCACCCAGGACCCAGAGCTGGCTCTGCAGGGAGAGCTGTTCTCTGCCACTCTCTTTTGGCTTCTGAGCTCTTCACAGGTCGCTCCTGGAAAGGTTCCCTCAAGTTCTTAGGAAAGAGTCCCTCACACCCTGGTGGAAATTGTGTAACAGAGGTGATATTTATTTGTCCAAGACCATCATTCTCAGCCATCTCCTCTTGTTTTTGGAAGCACTCAGGACCTCCTTAAGGCTGGGACTGTCTTCCTGAGATTTAACCCTCTTTGCCCTCTCAAGTTTCAAGCTCTGCTTTTGGGCAGGTGTGATGGAGAGAAGGGGCTGAGATCAGGATACAGAGTGAAGATAGCAATTTCTCTTGCTCCTTGGGTTCCATGTACAACCTCAGCTTCACAGAGTCAACAGGAGTTTTCAAAGAAATACTGTAGGAATAGTTATAGTCCTGGAGAAATGGCTCTGGACCTGACCAGGCACTATGAGTCTAGACATCAGTAAATTTGAGCCAGGAGACAAGAGGCAGGGATGCTGGAGGGAGATGGCATGTTTGACAGTTGCTGATGGGATTCCTTATCTGCTAGCTCTGAATCCCCTCCCACCCACCAAGCTGCCCTTGACCCTCCCCTTCTAGTGCTCAGTGCTCATTAGTGACTACCTGTCTTTGGAGAGACACCCAGGGGGCCAAATGTCATTGGATGGGCAAGGGGGAGAGGAGAAGAGAGGGGCATCATGTTAGTGATGGAGGAGGAAGAGCTGGAATAACTGGGATTTAACCTAGGGTCCCATGATCACTGGGTGCTTGGAAAGCTTGGTAAGGGGAAACTGTCCTGGGGGCAGATACTGAATTGCTGAAAGTGAGTGAGTGAGAGTGGAGGTCAGAAGGAATAATGAAAGAGATTGAGTTCCCCTGTTTTAGGTATTTTAGGTGCTTATTGTGGGAGACCTGGTGAAATAAAATCTTTATTTTAACTTTAACAACTTCCTATGTACAAGCAGGGTTACAAGTGCCATGAGGGGATGAAAAAGGGACACACACTTTGTTACTCTTCCCATTTTTGAAGACCAGCCCTATCTTCTTTCTGACTCATTGCCCGCATGTGCCTGTCTGAGGGGTACAAGGAGCTGCTGGCAGTTCTGGTCCACCATGCAGAGGAAAAGCTCCCAGTCTTTCTGTTCTGCACACCCCAGGCCCTCCTGCAAAGCACCTCCAGGGCATCTCCCACCTCTCCTCACTCTTCTTCTCACAGAATACTCCAGACAAACAGATACCTGGCCTAGGGGGAATTTGAATGCCTTCCCAGAATTTCCAGTGGGTCCTGTGGACTGACTGGGGAGTGGACAGGGAAGCCCCAGGCCCTGACTGACCAGCACAGTAGGCATGGAGACAACCCAAATCTGGAGTCCTGGAGAATGTTCTGTGAGGAGCAGAGTGCTGCAGTCTGAGCCTGCTCTGCATCATTCCAGCCTTCCATCTCCACACAAAGGGCCGCTCGCTTTATCACCTCTGCACTTTCCACATCAGCTCACCTCAGGACTCAGGGCAGCACTGGAGGGGATGGGAGAGAGAAGAGGGTAAACAGATGCATCTGTCAGACGCAAGGTCATTGAGAAGGAGATGCTTGCAGCATGTGGCAGAGGGAGACATTCCTGGTGGCTGCTGGAGCCCATATTAATTTTTGGTCTGTCTGTGAAAACCAGGTGTGGTGCTTTCAGGAGCAGTCCCAGCATGGTACTGGAGGGTGAGGCCTGTATTTGCCTGAAATTCTTAGTCAAATAGTACTGCCCTTAGGGAGATTACAGTACCCTCCCTGCCAACAAATATGCAAAGTTACCTGGTGACACTCACCCAGCACAGACAAACAAGTGCAAAGGACAAAGGCACATTCAGAATCAGGGCCAGCTAGTTTATCAGGGAAGGCTGCCTGGAGGAGGGGGTCAAGAGCAGGGTATAGAAGGAGAAACCCAATAGGGCATGGGATGGAGGAGGAAAAGAGGAAGAGAACTTCTCTCTGTGTTGCTTCTGAAGCAGGATGAGCAAACCATAAGCCAGAAAGGAGACAGCTTTGCTGATTTGGAACAAGTACTTGGATTGGGGAACCAGCATGAAGGGGTATAGAGAAGTGTAGATCTTACGGCCAGGCTGGGTGTTCTGAATTTGCTGGGAGAGGTTGGGACCCACTGGAGGAATCCCTGATATGTGTTAAGCAGTGAAGTGTATGCACACAATTGTCTGGAGCAGTGTGTACCCAAGTTTGTATGTCTTCTGTGTGTGTTGTGGAGGGGAGGGGGAATGTACATCCAGGTAGCTGTGTGCCCCAGGCTCTTGTCTTTCCATCTGCGTGGGTGATTGACCTGTTGGTATGTCTGAGCACCTTTATTCACTGTGTCTCCATATGATCATGTGTGAATGGTACCTAAGTTAATTTTGTGTATTTTATTTGGCTGCATGTGGTGGAGAGCAGCATATGTGCAAGGGTGTGTGTTGTGTATGTGTATGTGTGCACGTGCCTGTGTAAAAAGTGATGCTGGCAGGGAGCCCTGACTACCCAAACATCACCTTCAGTCTCTCTCCTCCACTGGCTCCATCTGCCCTGGCTACGGTCATGACAAGGATGCAAAGAGCAAAATGGCAATGTGCTATGCATAGGGAGACCAGAAACATTGTAAACCATGAACAGACTCTTCTTTCGGGGGAGAAACCTGCACGAAGAATTATAGGGCCAGCAGACAGACACACAGTCCTGCAGCCCCAGGCTGCTCCTCAGACATATACACTCATCTGCAAGTACACTCTCAGGCACCCAAGGCCTATAAACCACAGGACATAACAGACATTGTCTCATAACCTCCCTCTCCCTACCCCTCCTCTGAGCCCTGTGGCCCTGCCTTCCATGAACTTTAAATTCCTGCCAGGGTTTGAAGCTATGAGGCTGAGTTCACTTACTTGGACCTCAGAGCCAGTCATCAGACAATTGCTTCCTTTGCCATGGAAAGGTGTGTGTGTGTGTGTGTGTGTGTGTGTGTGTGTGTGATTATGGGTGTGCTCCCTCATTCACTTCTTCCCCAGTCCTGCAATCACCACTGGTCCCCCCTTCTCACCCTGGGTGCTGCTAACTCAGACTCACCTCTATGTGCTCTGCATCTACTCTGGGTTTCTCTATTTGCAATAGTCCCACAACTCTTCTACTCCCTCCTACTTTCCAACTTTCCCTTGGACATTATCTCTCTCCCCCATGCTTCTGCTATCACAGCATCCCAGGAGCACACTGTGCACAGTTTTTCTTGCCCTTCTGCTCTGTCTACACCCACATTGGCCTTCCCTTGCATGTCCTCCTTCCACCCTCCTGCACCCTGCCTGTTGCCACCACCTCCCAGTCTACATCCCAACTCTCCCTGTGTTTCTGCCTGTGTGTGTTCTTTCTTGAACTAGCCCTTTTCCCACTTGATTTCAGGTATGGTCTCTGGTTTTTGCCACCACCCTTTCCATGGGGGCTCTTCTGGCCCCTCCAGAGTTCCATTTTGGCCTGTTTCCACCTCCCCCTTCCTTTTGTGTAGCTGCAGGCATTGCCTTCCGGCTCCCAGTCTCTTCCAGGACTCCCCTGGTTGTGGGGGGCAGTGGTGAAGCAGGAGGTCCTAGGCTGAACTGGAATCCCAGCCCTGTTTCTCCCCATGTAGCCTCTTCACATGGACTCACTCACCTGTAAAATGTGGGAAATAACTGCAGGGGCTGCAGAAACTAATCCCTGGGACTGTAGTGAGAACTAGTGCTGTGGTAAGGATCTAACATACTCAGTACATAGTATGCAATCAATGCATATTAGCTCTTATTATTTTCCTTCCTCAGTATGCTCCCCTGTTTCCTTAGCCTGGAGTCAAAAAATGTTTAGAAGAGAAGGAACTAAGTAAGAGACTCCTATGAGCCAAAACCAAGTATCAGGAATTTAATATGGTTTAGCCTAACAAGTGCCCTAAGCTCTGAACACAGGAAATGCCCGTGAGTGTGGACAAGAAGGGAGGGTAGGGACTGGACTGAACCACAGAACACAGAAAACCATGTGAATTGTGCACTGGATGGAGCAAATTCCAACCCAGGGAGGATGGAGGCTGCCCAAAGTCCAGCCTCTATTCATCCTGTGGTGGCACTGTTGACTACCTTCTGTCCCTGTGGTCATGGGGCTGTGTGTGCTGGGGCTGCAGAGGGTCTGGGAATCCAGCTCCTGAAATACTGTCACCTCCAGACAGGGTCTGGACTCCTGGAACTTCAGGCTTGCCTCTTCCTCTCCCCTCCCTGCACGTCAGGTACACACAGACACACAGACACACACACACACACACACACACACACACACACGCAAACATGCTCTGGGATCTCTAAAGGAAATCACTGCCCCACTAGAGGTGGATTCCCTCCAGTTGCCTGCTTCCCTGACACTAAACCTCACAGGGCAGTGTAGGCTCAGATGATGTCCCTGCTTGGGTTTCTTCCTCAGTTCCTTCCTTTCTTCTAGGGAGAAGAATCAGTGAGTCACACTCTCTACCCTCTATATGTGTGTTGGGCACTGAGGGGAGACCCAGGGGGAGGAGCAGGATCCCTGTCCTGCAGGAGCTCCTGCACCTGGGAGGATGAGGCTGAGAACCAAGACAGAAAGGCACAGAGCTCTGGGTGCTCCCTCACCAAATGTTTGTAAACTGAGTGGGTCAAGGGCAACTGGACCAGGCCCTGTGACTTAGATGATGGATGACTGTCAATGACCTAAGAGGGAAGATGGAGGAAAACACAGAATTCTAGAAAATTTCCTAGGAGACAAGGAGAATGATACTCATCTAGTTAGCAAGGAGCAGGAAAATGGAGAGGAGAGGATCAGATAAATCAGAGCTCTCAGGAAGGGCATGATCTTGAGGTAGGGAATCTGAACCTTAGATACAGATGAGGAGGGAATGTCCAGGTGTGTGTGTGTGTGTGTGTGTGTGTGTGTGTGTGTGTGTGTGTGTTAGGGAATGTGTGTTAGTGAGGCAGAGAGATGGAGGAAACAGGGTCAGAGTGCTTGGGCTGAGATGACCTAGAGGGCCACCCCTCCAGGGATGGGATGTGACAGGGGAGCAGAGGTGGTGGGGATGTGGGGCAGCAATGTAAAAATATACCATTGTTGTAGCTCCATGGTGACCCTGGGCTGGGTAGACAAGATGATGGGAAGCTAGGCTAACATCTCTGGCTGTGATGTGTCCTCACATGCTTTGAGGATGACTGAGCCTGGACTGCATAGGCTAGTGAGCCATGGCTGGAGGGAAACAGTGGCCAGGGCCTAGACAGGTGGGGAAGAGACCCCCAGAGGTTAAGAGACAGAAAGAGGGAGAGGAATACAGGGATGGGGTTAGGTAGGAGTAATGGGAAGACTGGAGGCTTTGAGAACTTTATCCTGGCTATCCCCTTTACCCACACCCTCCATGGATTGAATTATGTTTTAAAGCTTAGAGATCTTCAATCAATAATCTGGTTTAGCCTTTAATCTGCAAGGGTAAGGTATGATTTCCCCACTTCCCAGATGAGTCCTAAATTTGGCCAAGCTCTCCTGGGCAGAACATGCTTGAGAAGAACCCCAGGAGGCAGGTCTTTTGCCCACTGGGGGTCACTTCTCCCTTGCACACCAGGCCCTAAGCTTGACTGCTTCCCAGGGAAGAACCTCCAGGAGGGCTCACCACAGTGCAGTCATTTGATTCTTTGCTCTGCCCTTAACAGCTCTGTGACTTGTTGCAAGTAACTTAACCTCTCCATGCCTTAGTTTCATTATCTGTAAAATAGCAGCACTAATACCGTTTCTGTACCCTATTATTGAGGATAACAGGAGATTTATGCAAAAGACCTGTGTATAGTTGTAAAGATTTATGAATCTAAATGTACTAGCCATTTTAAACCATCCTTATTCTCATCTTTGATATCTTCTCAGCTTACTCTCTTCAAGCCTGCTGAGTATATCAGCCTCTTGCCTACCAAGCCTTTTATATCCCTCTGCCTCTAAATCTGACATTTCTTTCACTTTGATCTTGCTTTGTAGTCTCAGTCTCTATTTCCATCCTCCTTTCCATAGGTCCCTGAGTACTAAAAGGATCTCGCTACACTCTAGTAACTTATATGGTATTTCCCCCCAGGGTTTCGTGTCTTGTGTGTCTCTGTTCCCAGAGAACAGGACCCTGTCTTCTCTCCTCCCTTGGGATGCTTTCCTTCTCCCTGGGTCGGTTGAGAGGATAAGTCCAAAGAATGAACACTGAGAGGTGCTGGAAGTTTGAGATCAAACAGGAGAGGGAGGCCTTTGGGGGATCAGACAACAAACTAGGCATCTGCATGTGGGGTCTTACCTACAGGTTGTGTAATCCTTCTTCATAATGTTGGCCCCCATAATGACTGGG
Organism: Prionailurus viverrinus; assembly: GCF_022837055.1. Taxonomy (NCBI): domain Eukaryota; kingdom Metazoa; phylum Chordata; class Mammalia; order Carnivora; family Felidae; genus Prionailurus; species Prionailurus viverrinus. Next base: position 51,343,477 of record NC_062567.1, on the reverse strand, counting down.
GAGGGAAACAATCATCTCCCTCCTGGAGCTAGGCTTAGAGGGGAATTAGTTTCCTACTATTTGGGAAAGAAACTACATTTTGTTCCCTGATTGGGACACATCATCTGGAGGTCCATTACACAAGGAAAGAAGCTGTCAAGAGATGGCTTTCTTTTTCCTGTTTGGGTGTGTGTGTAGATGTGTATATGTGTGGGTGTTTCTCCCATTCTACCATTTACCAATCCTAACTCTAAGGGAATACTTTCAAAAGTGTATTCTTAATTTCTTTTCCTGAAATTAAGCCCATTTCTCTAGTAGAGGAAGTTTCTGAAGTCCAGGATCTGGTTCAGTGTGTTTCATAAATGATGTGTGTCCATGGAGGTGGGGGAGGGTAAAGGGTAGAACTTGGAGAAGAAATGTAATTACTCAGCTCCTGGATTTAATTTCATGGAAGCCCTGGACATTCTGAACTTTATTAAACTTCTAGGAGTCCATGGGGGATGGGATGGACCTGGTGGGTTTTTCTTCCATGTCTTTTCTGGAGGACTTTTCTAGAAGTTTCCCTCTCTACCCTCACTCCCCCTGCTACTAGAGACTCTTGGGCTCTGGTCAGATTTCTGGCCTCTGGGACCTTCAAATGTGGCTGGCAGGGACTGGAGTGGAAGAACAATTTCCCTTTAGATTGTTTAAGTTAATGTTCTTAGGTTCTCCACTGGCCCTGAGAGGAGCTGGAGGAGCTAGTCTTTGCAGAGCCCCAGGAAAGCCTGGGGTGAAAAGGTAGGGTCCAACTTGCTATGCTAAGTCTTAGGTCTTCACACATTAGGCTGGTTGCTTTATCACTGTTCCCTTGAAACCTAGATTCAAGCATGTACACTGGCCCCAAGGTCTTTAATCTCTGCCTCAGTTTCTTCTTTTGTGGGTTGCATATATATATTTGTGAGAGCCCTTTAGTGAGGAGTTACTTGAAGGTATTGATCATGACTGCTCCGAAAGTGTCTACAATGTTGAACCCAAATTAATG